>NC_133756.1:116113675-116420550 GCF_036562045.2 Rhinolophus sinicus
CCCTCATCTGCCTGAGACTCTTCCTGTAGCACGGCTGTCCCTCTGCAGGGGCTTGTTGAGAACAGTCCAATCACTGCCGTATGTGGGGCACCCTGTACTGATACCCAACACCCAGTGGCCACAAAAAGAAATGGCAGCTCTGTGTTGAGCATCTACCCTATGTAAAGTAGGGACTTGACATAAATTCCCACTCACAATTGACAGTAAACTTAGAGGTAGCAATGATTTTTGACCCAAGGTCACACAGCTAGAAAATGACAGAGCCAGGATCCCAGTGTAACCCAGATCTGACTTTGCACCATAATACGCTGTCTCTTTCTCGCTGACCTCCTGAAACACGACCGCCGGCCAGAACCAAGCCCGGCCATTTTTGCCTCTTTGAACACTTCCCTGGGAAACAGATCCTGACCCCCTCCACCAGGGGTCCTGCAGCTGGCTCTAGTTTCCCTCCTCACCCACCCACACTGCTCCAATGGTAAGGCCAGAATAGTCCACTAATTTAGTCACTTCCCAGGCTTGAATCCTCTCATCAGGCTGTATCGGTGAGGCTGTAGGCTGGGGGCGAGGACGCCTGAGTGTAAATCACAACGCTGGGATTATGGGAACAAGTCCCTGACTGAAGCCTTGGTTTCCCTTTGTCGAATAGGGATAAGATTCTCTTCTCACCCAGTGTTCCTGCTTCTCTCTGGTTCCTCAGGACACCTTAGGCCCACGGGCAGCACCTCAAGTTTCCTGTTTCCCAAAGGTTTATTCGCATTGTGTTCTAAGGAGAGGACCCCTGCAGCTGTGCATTGCAGTAGCCCTGCCCTGCTTGCTGCTTCGTCCTGCAGAAATGGCTTCCTATGGGACTCTCCTTCAAGCAAATACTCCTTTTTCTTTGTTTCTCTTTCTTTTTCTTTTTTTTTTAAAGAGTTGCAAGAGGACCCATAAAAAAAATTTCTGCTTTTCACTTTCAGCTGGAAGAGGTTTTGTGGCAGATGGAGGGTTGTTTTTTTTGGTTTTTTTTTAAAATCCTTGCCACCCTCAGCTTCTTTCTGCTGCTACCCTCAAATTCCTCACATATTCCAGCCAAAAATGCCTAGGATAAAACCTAAGATCAAGACCAGACCAGGAGTGAAACTGAGTCTGAATATCGACATAAGGGTGGAGGAAACAACCTCCTGAGAGAGAACTCTTTCCAAAAGGAACCTAGAGAGGGATGATGCTCAGGAGGGAAAAGCAATTCCAAGAATGAATATCAAGAAGATTTCATATCACACGTGTGGAATTTGGCTTTTGGGGTGTGTGTATATGTGTGTGTGTGTGTGTGTGTGTGTGTGTGTATGTGCGCGCGCACAAGTAAAAATAAGCACCCCAGCATTCTCTGGGAGTCAAAATAGCCTCCAGCCCCCAGAGTTAGGGAGCAGAAAGCTGTTCTGAGCTGTGTTTATAAGCAGGCGGGCCCTGGTCCTCACATTTGTGGCACAGTCGCGGGCAGCTGTCCCTGACCAGATGTACCCCACACAAAAAGAACTGGCTCTCAGCACCAAGCTTTGATGAATTATTCATGGCATCAGGAGTCATCCACTGTTGGGAAAGCCCCGCCCCCCCCCCCCCCCCCCTTGAATCCTCTCAGCTGAGGACTGCTTCCCTTTCATCCCCTCCCTCCTTCATTTACTCAGTAGCTGTTCCAGGGCCTGCCCAGCCCCTCTCACAGGGACTCTGAAAGGCAGGCTGGCTGCACTGAAGTCCCAGCCCTGCCATTCATTTGCTCTATGCTGTTGAATAAGTAACTTTATGTCTGAGGTTTTATCCTCTGCAAGGTGGAGATGATGCTCCCTCACAGAGTTGTTGGGAGGAAGCTAGGAGCCTGTGTGGGTGCCCACTGTGGGCATTAGCAGCCCGTGGCACCATTTTCCATGTAGTGGTTGTGGTGACAATGATTTTTATATCGGTGGGTCAAGATGAACAGGATATGATTTAAGTATCTGGTGTTTTCGGAGAACTTTGCCGTAATCTACAAAATGCTTAGGCAGCCTCCTGTGAGTATAAAGAAACAAAATAAGACAGGCAGGGCTGCTAGCTTTATTCCTACTGCACAAGTAAGGAAGCTATGGTTTAAAGGCACTCGGTGACAGTGCCAGAAAGCAGAGTGGCCGGGTCCAGAATCCAAGGCTTTTAACTCCATCCTCAGTCAGGCTGTGTGCTCTACCTCTCTCATTTATCCTAACCCGTTGTCACAAACCTGTTTACCATGGCTGCTTGTAAGTCACAAAATAGCCGGCAAGGAAGAGAAGCAAGCTTATAAATCACTGAGAACTGACCATTTGGAAAGTAAAGTGTGTCTGTACATTAGTATTAATCTCTGAGGGCTAAATTAGCAAGATAACATGATCCATCTTAGAGCAGCCACAAACTGCTGTGAACTAGAGCTCACGGACGTTAGGTCACCAGAGCCCCGTTTGTAACTCGTGAAGATTTTGAAATAAGGCCAGAGCCGCCTCCATATCCTGGCTATTATTTTAGCTTTTTCTCTTCTTCTCGAACTCCTTGGCAGGAATTTCACAGCAGTCACATGTATAACTCAATGGAATGAAGACTTTTCAGAGTTCCAACCAACTGTTCTTTATCTCTTCCCCACCTTTTCTCTGTTACAATTTTGGGTGAGGCTGTCCTTCCCCTCTTAAATATTTTGTAAATATTTACACTTGTAGAAATCCATGAGTCTCCTGAGTAACTCAGCAGCGGAGTTATTTTAAGTCCTGGGCCCCATCTGAGATCAGGCAATACCCATAGGAATACTTTTGGGGAAATCCTCAGCCTCCAATGGAGGAACATTATTGGGGCTCTTCAAACAGCTCCTTTCCTCCAGAGAGAATGATTGGTGATTAAAAATTGGGACCCGTTATTCCAGCTGGATTTCTGAGAGCAGAGAGGGCTTTGGTGGAGCCAGGCAGCCCACTCAGATGCCTTCTGGTGACCTTGGCCGTCCGATGCAGTGAGTGGGAGAGCCAGGGAGAAACTGGGCGTGGAGGAGGGTGGGGAGGAAAGGGGCCTTCCTTGGAGAACTTGCCCTTCGTTCTTCTCATCCCCATCCCTGGAAGGACTCTCTCACCCCGTCCCTCCCCTACCTTTTGTTTTGTTTAACTAATCTCAGATCTCTCAACTCCTCTGGGGGATCCTTGTTTGGAAGCTTAGAGCAAACGTGGGAGGTAAAATACAGCTTCTCCCCAGGCTTACAGAGGTCCCTTGAGAAGCAGAGCGCAGTGTGGAGACAGACCTGGGCCCCAGCCCAGAGGCGGAGGCTGTTGTCTCAGTCACCCACCCTGTTTTTCCACTGAGACAAAGAGCAAAATAAACATCCAGACCAGTTTCCAGCCAGATCTGAAATCCTCATGCCTTTTAAAAAAAATAATGCTGTTCTCCATAACCCTGGAACATCAGGCTTTCCTCCTCAGTCTTTTGTTTGTTTGTTGTTTTTTGTCTGCAGCTGTGTCTGGTCACCCTGAGAGTAGGCTGTGAGTTGGGACATGAACTCCACAGAATCCCCACAGACATGTCTGCATTGTTCTGGAACAGGCTGCAGCCCTGATCTGCAGGGAAGTCCAGAGCCTCTGGAGGAGGAAAGGAGACAGGGAGAAACCTGAGCCTCTTCTCTTCTTCCTACGCCTTGATCCTTTTTCCTGCTGTCCCTTTTACACCAGACACTCCCCCGCCCCGCCCCAGCCAGCCAGCATAGATGAGTCTAGTGAGTCTAGTGTTACCTGCCAACACCCACAGACTGTTGGGATGCAAGCGTCTCATGCCAGCTCCTCCACACCAGCAGCCTTGGATGGCTCCCAAACACCTCTTGAGGTGCCCCTCCCCTATTTTTGTTCTTTGAGAGCTTCTGATTATCTCTAGTGAAGGAGGGTGAAAACTCCTTGTGGGATGGATCCCAGACCAGATTCCAAAGCCCAGTGTAACTCTGATTTTTGGCTAGAGGTTTAATAAGGACTTTGCATGTAGCGGTAGGGTTACCTTGGACCTCTGGAGATCTCGATTATGACTTGACACATCCAGTTATGTCCAGCCCTGCGTGGGATCCTGAGCTCTACAAAATCAGTAGGTATGGTCAGCTCTAGGATTTGAACTGGGAATTTCAGCTTCGTACTGATTCACTGTGGAGACCTACCTCCGTTTCTTCAACAGTAAACAGGGAGTTTGGGACCCAAAACAATAATTTTCAATGTTTTCTTCTTTTTTCTTTCTTTTTCTTTTTTTTTCTGTTTTCTCTTTTTGCAATGCTTGTTAACCAAGTCTTACGTGGAATGCTATATATGAAACAGGCGAGAGGAGGCTGCTTTGGAGACTGCAAGGGAGAGAGCTGAGTGCTACCGGCAAGAGCTGGGCCCAAATGGCCGGCGCCGCCTTCTCTGCCGTGGCAGCCTGGGAAAATATTGACCTGTGACAGACATTTCAAAACAGGGACCCACAGACCAGTGCTGAGCTATGAAAATCTTCCTCAGTCCACAGCAAAAATGAAAACCATGAAGAAGATGTAGTTAGTTTTCATAAAGCTAAATGTAGTCAGATTTTAAAACTTCCCTTTATTCAGTTTCTCTTTGTATAAGTGTGCGCGTTCGTTAAAGTGTTCGTGTGTGTGTGTGTGTGTGTGTGTGTGTGAAGTGGCGGTCATACTAGTAAATATAACATAACTTTTCCATGTTTGATGTAATTAAAATTGTCAACCCTGTGTGTCATTTTAAAAAGTGTGTGAACATAACAAGGAGGCCGTGTTTTAACACATCCATAAAACGGAGAAGTCTGGGAAACAGTGACCTAAAGGTTATGTTGGTGTCAGGGTCACCTGACCCTCAGACCCTGGAGTTCTGTACAAGTCCCCCTCCGGGTGCAGGCCCACCCTGCACTCCAGCAAACAGTCAGTGCTCCGGGGTCCTTTGTCCCTTTTGCTCAACTCTGGCCCTAATCTTGTGTGCAAGCTAGGGTCAACCCTGAGATTTTGCCTACTTCTCCTGTTCTTGAGTCATTTCTCTTTTAACCTGACTGTAGTCTCAAATTCCATCTAGGACTGGACCTTACCCTGCTTTTATTTGGCCCGTCTCCGAGACCACAGTCTTGCCCAAACCCTTAAGCCAGTGGCTGGACCCCACTATCCAGTGGCAAACTTCTGGGTTGTCGGTGCCCTGTCTGCCTGAGTTTCCGAAGAAAATCTGCTTCTGCTTTTCCTCAACACGCTTCCTCTTCCTCATGGACACTCCTGCCCACATGTCTAGGTGATGCCCAGTTTCTGTTTCTGTGTTCACTCATTCAGCACACCAAGTACCTCTTTTTGCCGGGTCCTGTTCTAGGGACAAGTGCCAGAGAACAGCACAAGACGTGGACGCGCTCTCCGTGAGCTCTGAGCCTTGACGTTCTCTGGTTGATGTCTTTTCACCAAACTACCCTTGGAGCTCTTCTTAGAACTGGCTGCCCCCTCCGCGTCTAGTTCAAAGCCCTAGGCCCCTCAGTTTACACCAAGATTCACCTGCTTTTAAGTGACGGTGCCTGGCTTTGCACCAAGATATAGGTAGCATATAAAACATGTGAGGTTAACTTCAAGTGTGAAAAGAAAAGAAGTTTTTTTAACTTCTGAATTTAACGTCAATAGCAAGCCCCCGTCCGGCCAGTGATAGAAATTGAAGTTTTGATCAACTTGGGATAAAACTGGTCAATATAGGATTTTCTCAGCTAATTCAGACTTCTCTCTCCCCCCTTTAATGGAAATATATACACCAGATATTTTTCCCCAGCTTTGTCAAATTATAATTTTAAAAACTGTATGTATTTAAAGTGCACATAGTGATGGTATGATATATTTATACATTGTGAAATGATCACCACAAACAGGTCAATTAATATATTTATCACCTGAAAATTCAGCTTTCTCTTGAGTTCTCCTTGAATTCCCAGAGCGTAGGGAACTGGAAACAGTTCACTGAGGCTAGAACACAGAGTTTGGGTGAGGGAAGGAGATGTGTGAGAACCTTGAGCGTGAGAATATGACTCTTTCATCATTCCATTCCCACGTTAGTAGGGACACATAGTAACTGCCCAGTGACTATTCAAATGAGGATGTACTTATAGTGTCTGGTTGTAACTTTGTAAATGGTTATACAAAATGACAGTTTAAAAAATTCCAACTTATTTTCAAAGATTGTCGTTTTGAGAAATTCACTGTTCAGGAAGGGAAAAAGTTTCAAAAATATTCTAACCTTATTCACAAGACATACGGTCTAAAATTCTGTCAGTTGAAACAATGGTATAAAGTATAATGAAAACAAAAAAAGAAGGAAAACTTAAAATGGATGATGAACTAACTAGGCTGAAGAGGCAGGGTATGTCAATAACCTAAACTGTATGTTACATGTCTGTCATTTGTTGTTTGCTTTTATTCCCCACCTTCTCCCCCTTTTGTGGATGAGGTCAATGAACACAGCTCATCGTGGCTAGTGAATCATTTTAGCCAAACAGCCAAGGCAGAGGAGGGAGTAGATCTCATAGCATGAGAAAATTCTACAATATTAGATCATGAAGGGCCCTTAGAGAGTGTTTAGCTCCAAACTCCTCCAATGACAGAATACTTGGAGGTGAAGAGAGGGGAGCTAAATTGCTCAAGAGGATTTAGCTAACAGCAAGACTAGAATTGAAACCCATTTTTTTGGTGTTTTGTTTGGTTTTGTTTTGTTTACTTTTAGCTAGTATTCCAGTTGATGTTGATAATGATACCACCCTGCATTTGTATAAGGCCATATGATTTATAAAGTGCTTCCATATGTATATACTCCTTTAAAAGGCTAATTTCGTACAAAGAGCATGGGTCTTGGAATCCTATAAATACTTGACCCCACAGCATTGATGAGTTCAGTGTAAACATCATCTTGGTAAGTTCATATACTTTTCTGAGCCTCAATTTCTACATCAATAAGATAGACACCAATAGTTTAGTGGTTTCCAGAGGGTAAGGGGAGAGGCGGGTGGGAGATGAGGGTAAGGGGGATCAAATATATGATGATGGAAGGAGAATTGACTCTGGGTGGTGAACACACAATGGGATTTATAGATGATGTAATACAGAATTGTACACCTGAAATCTATGTAATTTTACTAACACTTGTCACCCCAATAAATTAAATAAATAAATAAATAAATAAATAAATAAATAAAGCCACGCCCAGTGCCAGACACATAATTAGCGCATAATGAATGGCATCCTTTTGTTTTAAAGATGGGTGAGGATTAATGGGAAATATTTAGAAAAGTACTTAGGCCATATAAGTGATTTGATAACTACCCAAAAGATACTGGCATTGCTGTTGGTGTGACGATGATGATGATGATGATGATATTAAAGATACTAACTCCAAAAACTGAAGAAAAAAAAAGAAGCTAGACACAAGACATTTTTCACAAGATTATTATGAGGATGGCAAAAGATTCCACTTAAAGCATATAGCATAGTGTTTGATATATGATGAGCACATATTAAGTACCTGTTGAATGTAACGGCCAATAAATTGTCGCTGCCTTCTCTACACAGTCCTTTGAGTGTGTATACTGTGCTATTCTTATCTCCCCAAACTAAAACATCTTAAATAACTCTATCTCTATTTTACCCAAACTCAGAAACATTTACTGTGTGTGATTAATATTTTATCAAGTAAACCTTGCTGACTTTCCTGATTGGAGATGCATTGTACGTAAGTTGTTAAGGTGCTCAGAAACAAAGGTGTCTTTATAAATGTACTACTACTACTAAAAGCTAGTATTTACATAGAGCTTACTATCTACAAGGCAGTGTTCTAAGCATTTCACAGATCTTCACTCATATAATCCTATGAGGTAGATACCTATTATTATTATTCCCATTTTACAGGTGAGGAAACTGAGGCACAGAGAGGTTCAGTAACTTTCCCTAGTTCATACAACTAGTATAAGTAACAGAGCTGAGATTCAAACCCAGCCTGGCTCCAGAATGCATGCTCTTAATTGCTAAGCCATACGTTGAAATTCTAGCTGGAGTTCCTTGCCTCTAGCTGCCACGGCACCTGCGCAGGAGATTCTGTTTGTGCACAGAGACCTGGGAAAGACTCACTGCCATCTCCACTCTTTCGTGAGGACCTCTGGCTTTGCCAGAGTGGCTGTTCTCCCTACATCCCTTTAAGAGGACATCACACACAATCCTTGCTGCCTTTAATTTCAACCGAAGCCAGGTTTTCTCCATTCACCAAAGCCATAGCCTTAGTTTTCTTTGACTCTAGGATTGGTGTTTTCACGCCCATTAGAGCCCACATACTTATAAGCAGAACTGGGAGTCCAGCTGTGGGGCTTGGCCATTGGTGGATACATTTCCCCTCACATTCATCAGAGCAGCGGCCCTCTGGACTAAGGCACCAGGGGCCTAATTCTCAGATTGGCGATCTGAGGGGAAAAGGCTTTGGACTGAAGAAGCAGAGACCTGGGTTCTGATTTGGGATCTGTGGTTTACCTGCAGTATGAACCTAGGCCAACCATTTGTTCATCAAGCACTGTTTTAGACACTGGGTGTGTTAGTTCAGGTTCTCTGAGGAGCAGCTGTCAAGATGTGTTTCGACGTGATAGAGATTTATTGGGTGAAACACCTGTGAGGGATAATGGGTGGGAGAAAGCAGAAAAGCCCCCATGGGATGTGCGTCTGACACCTGTGAAGGGGAGAAGGCAGGAAGGAGGATTAGACTGCCGTGTATGGTAAAACCGTTTCAGCCAGGTCAGTGGAAGTTCTCAAGCCAAGAGCTCCTGTTAAAGGAGTCCCGTGTCTCACAGGCGCAGACCTGCATTAGTACTCCAGCCAGTCTTTGTCAGTGGAAGAGAACAGCACATGGGGAGTTGAGGAGATGCAAAAGGCCAGCCATTATGCTACCCACGTCAGGAGACCTGGGAGGCATTGTTTTCATGGCCACCACGCTGAAGCAGCAGTAATGCACAGGACAGTTAAGGTTCCAACTCTTAAAGGAGCTTCTAATTAAGTGGGAAGAGACAGACCAAAAACAAAATATTTAAATGGTTAACAGTAAGTGCTTTGCTGAAAATAAGATAAAGTAATGGGACAAGGAGTGAGTACAAAGCTATTTAGGCCTCTCTAGGTTTTGGTTTCTTTATCAGTCATATTTAAATAGTTTTCCTTTTTAATTCCACTGGATATTTGTGTAGCACTTATGACTTTCAAGTATGTGCTTCTCATTTACCTCACAGAGAGCTGCATATTAGAATGCGCCCTCAACTTTGCGTGCAAAAGACTTGAGTTTGAATCCTGGTGTGGGCGTTTCCTAAGAGCTCTGTAACACTGAGTAAGTCACTTTATCTCTGAGTCTTAGTCTCTTCATATATTAAATGAATTTGCGAAGATCGCCGCCTTGCCAAATTTTCAGGGCTATTATAAATGAGAAAGTTATTGAGAGCTGCCTACAACTGGAAAACATTTTTTAAATTTCTTTTACAATAGTATCAAAAAATAAAAGGAATCAATTTAATGAAAAGCATGCAAGATCGCGCTATACAGAAAATGACAAACATTGGTGGGAGAAATTAAAGAAAACCAGTAAATGGAGAGATACATCAATGTGTCAGTTCCCCCCACATTGATCTATAGATTCAGTCCAGTCTCTGACATAATCCCAGCAGGCTTTTTTGGTATTAATTGATACCAAAGCAAATTAGAACGTTGAGTCCTGCCAGGCTCTCTGCCCCTGCAGTCCTCTGCTCACCACACAAAGGCCAGTTAAGTCCATTTGCACCCTCTGGGTCAAACCCGGAAGGTTTGTGAGCGCAGAGTTTAAGATGTTCGCCCACACCAGGTTGCCTCCCACCCTGGAGCGCTGAGGAAGAACTTCCATTTGTGGAGCTCTGATGTGCAGGGACTGGCATTTCTTTACTCCCTAGGACAACCGCACAGGTAGCTACTTTATAGATTAGGACGTTTAGGTTCTGATAGCATCCCTGGGCTCCACAGCAGGTAAGCTAAGATTCAGATTTCAAAATCCATTTACTATCCCCATACCACACGGCCTCTCCTGAAGTCACAATTCTGCGTACGCTGCGGATCTCAGAATTCCCTACGTGGGCTGGCACTCGTGGATCCCAGCCTCGCCATCCGGACTAGAGCAGTTTCAGGTGGTGGTCTTGTGCTTATTGCCACTGTTGATGATTCTTGATAAGCTGCCACCATCGTAATGTCTAACACTCATGTTTCACACTGATTTCCAGTGATCTCTTAGTGAAAATCACTGTAAAAGAAAGATGGGTAAGCTTACCTCTTATTGAAGTTTAGTTTGAAAGTACAGTGATATATTTTTAGTATTTTTGTGGGAAGGTCACAAGGGTCAAATGCATCATTTACATGTGAGCTTATGGTGCCGACTTGATGGATTGATTCCTATGGGAATGCTAATGGGTTCCCAAAGCTCCGGTGGGGGAAGGGAGAAGTGCTGCCCTGAATATAAATGTGCTCGTTCCAACTGCAGTACAAGCTCAGAGGGCAAGTACAAGATCCACCGTTTGATGGGCCAGCAGCACGTAGCATAGCACCCAGCCAGTGTTCATGACCCTCAGTAAATGACAGGCATGCTTCTTGCCAAACATAAATCAACCCTTTGAGGGGAACCACCCAGTCAACCCACGCCCCACTGGAAGGAGCAGGAATAAGGTCTGTCCCAAGTGAGGTGTGCTGTAGGTGTGGCAGATAAAGTGAGAAGCAAAGCTTGTAACCTGATCTCTCTCAAATGAACAGGACCGTGCATGGCTAAATATAGACTCACTGTCCAAAAACAGAAACACAGCCCAGAAAACCTTGTGAAGGGACCACAGTTCCTTCCACCCTAAAGAACAGTTTACATTTGGATCCTGGAGCTACTCATTTATTCTTCCAACCTAAGGAGGATAGCTGATTCCGACCAAACGTACTGCCGTGGGGTGTTTATTGAACACCTTCTTGTTTTAGTCTGGATGTTGACGAGGCCCCGAGCACCGTGCTAAACCCTGTCTGAGAAACAGAGATGGTCTGGATCCTGACTTCTAACAGCTCACAGCCTGGTTTTGTGTGACAGGTTTGTGAATTCCCAACATAAACAGCAAAACAACGTACTGGAAAGGGTTTAAAGGAAAGCATGATTCATTCTAGCGATAGAGACCTTATGGAAAGCCTGTGGCATTGGCTCTGGGCCTTAGCTTCCCATCTCTAAAATGAGATGCCCCGGGGCCAAGAAGGTTATGTGAGGATGTGTGGCCAGAGACTGTGACATGCCTCTAAGCTACAGCCACTCACTCTCTTTCCCCTGTGCCCTTCAGAGAATCGATTTCTGCTCAAGTATACCGCAAGCGAGATCATATACACAAGGTCAGGGCGTTCTGACATGGCTCTCCGAGCTCTGAGATGGTGTTCTTTCTCAGCTCCTTTCTGCAAAGGCCGGGCGTGGGGGGTGGGAGCACAGTCCCTGAAAGATCTCACAGGGTCTCATGCTACTGCCTGTCTCTGCCTCCCCTTTCTCCTTTCTCTGTTTTTCAGCTTTTATAAACACTCGGAGACTTATATTTTTGAACTTGGGGAATTATTTATACTAGTCGTTAGTAGTTTGAGCCAGCAAATGTTCACTTACCATGCAAATGTGAGTAAATTTTAAACTCATAACAAAATAACAGCCCTGCCAGCCAGGGTCCCAGTGATCAGATTTCCTGACGTGATTCCCCCCTCCCCCCCACCCTCCCCGCTATGCATTGTAGAGAATACATCTTCATTCACATTGATACATCTTTCTCTTGGTACTGTAGAAAGACCCCCAGGCTAAGAGATCCGAATTCTAATTCCAAGGTTCACGTCTGACCTACTGTGTGGCCTTGGACAAGAAGCCTCTCCTTTCTGGGCCACAGTGTCTCCAACTGTAAATGAGAGATTTGGGGGTAGGGAGGGTGGCGGTGATAAATCAGCAGTTGGACTCCAGGATCCCTTCCAATTGCCATATTATGTGAGTTATTGTGTAGACTGAAGCCATTTTTGTGTTTGGCCTTAAATTTATGAATAACTCCTCTAATGATGATACGTATCAGAAGATTCGGGGGGATTTTTCTTCTGAAATAATTTCAGGCTTGTGACTATGAGTTAAAATGATCTGGAGCTGTTGATCCCATCTTACCCTCAGTCCCAGCCAGCATACTTTTGTTTTTAGAGCCCTCCACCCATCCAATCCATGTTTTCCAGTTAGCTTTCTACAGGGATCACTCACCCCATAGAATCCTGTATCTATACTGTTTTAAATATTATGTCATCAATCCTCTTCTCCCCACTAGAACCTTTAGAATTTTACACCATTCCACTTCTAGAAATAAACCGTGGAATGAACAGTCGGTGTCAAGCCAACAACCATTTATTGAGCATTTCTTCATAATGACCATTTACCCATATTTCATCTCATCAACTCCTCAGAAGCACCCTGTGAGATGGGTGTTCTCTTTGGCATTTCACAGCATGGAAATGAGGTGCAGAGAGAGAAAAGCTTTGCCCAAGGCCTTGGGGTAACATAGTTTCAGAACCTGGACTCCCATGTTTGTGAACTGATGGCAGTGCCCTTTCTGTTACACGTTGTTCCTGTGGAGTTGGCCGTAGTCAGATGATTCGAAGGGCCAGTGGGAACATGGACGGTTTCCAATTGCAAATTTTGATGATACAAAGAAAGATTTTTGGAAGAATTTGTTCTTTCACTTGGCTTGCAGAGCTCGCTTTGCCCTTGATTTTTCAGTTGACCCTAACCCTTCCACCTCTTCCTTGGAATTAAGAGACAGAGATTGTTACAAACCACACCAGTGGATCTTAATCTAAATCTCTGGGTAAACACGGCACACTATGTATGTTTCATGTGGAACAGCTCTCTTACGTTTCCCAAAGATGACTTTGATGTGTATCCCTGCTCTAATCCGAGTTCTTCCTTTTATAAACAGAGAGAACGAGGCCCAGGAAGGGGGAATGGCATGCTCACGGTCACTGGGCCAGTGGGCAGCAGAACGAGGCCTAGACCCTCATTCTGTTATTTGACTCTGCTTTCCCAAAGGCTAATACCATTCACGTCCTAGGGATCTCGTGGGAATGCTTTTCTCTACACATGGGTGAAAAGAATTGGCTTTAAAGACCGTGAGATCTGTTTCAGATCTGGGCTCTGCCACTTGGCTAGCTGTGTGACCCCCGAGCTCATTATTAACTTCTCTGAGCTTTGATTTCTGTTCTTTTCTTTGAGCTTCACTTTCTTCGTGCAAAAATAAATAAATGAATGGAATGAAGGTAATAATGTCTACCTCCTGGGATAGAGACACACAGTGGGTGCTTAGTCAATGGCCGCTGTGATTCTCATAGTCAATATTGTCCTTTTTGTTCTCATTCATTCTTCATATAACACCCATAACAGGCTGTAGCTGTGACTAAAACTGGGACAACAATTACCTTCCGAGCACTCGTGCTGCCTCGGAGAGAAGCTCCATTCCTCTTGGCCAGTTTCAAGGCCTCAACCACTTCCGTGTGTACTCCAGGAATAGCAGGAAGAATGGTGGGGTGCGATGCTAAATGCTTTATGTAAATGATCTCCAGTCCTCGCAGCAGCCCTGCAAAGTACGTATTCTCCCTGTTGAAAAACTTAGGATCAAAGAGGTTTATGTAACTCCTCACCGAACGAGGGGTTAGCAGAGCCAGGCTTTGAATCCTTCCTGGCTCCAGCATGAGCTCTCATCTCCCACTTTATGGGTTCTGAGACCCACTGAGGCTTGGGGTGGGGATTTGGGGGGAAAGGATAAAGATAAAAACGGCACTGAGATAAGGGAACCAGTCATTATTTGGCCAGTCATCTTTTCCAGAAAGTCCAGCCAACCACCCCTTTCCTGCTCCTGTTATCACTAGCCAGTGATGGCTGGGCTGGGCTGGGCTGGGCTCCTCGACTGAAATCCTTCAGCGCTTTCCTGTTCTAGAGTTTTGCAAGAAGGTGGGAGGAGTGTTTGTATGCTGGGCAGGCTTCCCAGGAGTGATTGTGGAAAGGAAGGGGAGTGATTTTGTAGGGCCCTAAAAAGAAGCCAGGAAGAAGAGGAAAAAATAAAAACCCTGTTTAAAAGAAAACAAATTGACTCCGGCATTTCTGGCATTATCTTTAGTCTAGACTTGGAGATAGAAGCCCAGGCCAGGAGTCTGGAAACATCCATTTTCTTCTTGCTGCACAACTGCCCTTCCTGATGACCTAAGACACATCATTGCAGCCACCTCCCAAAACAGCCCAGCCACATATAATGCAATGTTTCCCTCTCTGTACCATTCTGTCCTTCCCTCCAGAGGTACCCACACAGCAAAAACAAACCCTTTGAATAGTTTATGCAGTGTTTTCACACCCGTATCTCACTCATCTTTTATGACAGCCCAGTGAGAGAGGCAGGCCAGATCTTATCCTCTCAGCTTGATGGGTGTGGAACGAGGAGCTCGGAGAGAGACCTGTCTGCCACCTCGCAGCTAGTGAATGGCGTCTCTGATTCCTGTCATGTGCATGAGGTCCCATCACTGAGAGGTGGCATTTCAAACTGCTTCCGTCTTGGACCCCAAACCATGCATTCTTGCTATTTTGTTTTGCTGAAATTCCCATTGCCTTGCTATGATTATGGGGTGAAGCCCTGAACAGTGGGGTTGGAGGAAGTACAGGGAACCGAAGATAGGAGAGGGAGAATGTCTCTTACTCAGAGTACTTTAGTAAGGACCTGGTATTTAGTGAGTGTGCAGTTTTCTCAGAGGATACAAATGTCTTTAATTAGACTTTTGTCAATCTGTGGCATCTGCCTAATGTGCGTATGTGTGTGTTTTTTAAATTCACATACCATATATCACCCATTTAAAGTATACAAGTCAATGTTTTTTAATTATCCACAGGGTTGTGCAACCATTACCACAATCTAATTTTGGAATGTTTTTATCATCCCCAAAAGAAATCTCATACCCATTACCAATCACTTCCCATTGCCAACCCTAGACAACCACTAATCTACTTTTCTGTCTGTAAGTATTTACCAATTCTAGACGTTTCATATAAATGAAATCTAGCTGCTTCTTACTCAGCATAGTGTTTTCAAGGTTCACACGTTGTAACATGTGTTCATACTTTATTCTTTTTATTGCTGAATAATATTCCATTGTATAGATATGCCACATTTTGTTTATTTATTGGTCAGTTTGTAGGCATTTGGGTTTGCACTTGGGGCTATCATGAATAATGCTTTATGAACATTAGTGTACACGTTTTTGTGTGGACATATGTTTTCATTTTGCCTCGGTTTATAACTAGGAGCTGTGATCAGAAGATATGGTGAATGTTTAAATTTTAAAAAATGTATTAGGGGCGGCCGGGTGGCTCAGTTGGTTAGAGCACGAGCTTTGCCAGTTCGATTCCCACATGGGATGGTAGGTTGTGCCCACTCCAACTAAAGATTGAAAACAGCAACTGGAGTTGGGGCTGAGCTGCTCCCTCCACAGCGAGATTGGGGAACAATGACTTGGAGCTGATGGGCCCTGGAGAAACACACTGTTCCCCAATATTCACCAATAAAAAATATATATTAAAAAAATTTATTACAGTAAAAGACACATTGCCATTAATCTCCCTCAAAATACTGCCCCTTGCTTCAAACACACTTATCCCATCGTTCTTGCCACTTTCTGAAGCAGTTCTGGAAGTCCTCTTTCGTGAGTGTCTTTACTTCATCCTCCATCATAGCAACGCTCTGTGTCACACATCGCTTCTGGTACAGCAATTTCTGTCAAATAAAAACATTACAGTGTGTCCTCATCCACCTTATTCACTGAATCTGGCACCTTGCGACTTCTGGCTCTTCCCCAAAGTCAAAATGACCATGAAAGGTAAGCATTTTGAACTGATTCAAGGTGTCGAGGCAGCCATGACAATGCAACTAAAGACACGAAAGAGGACTTCCAGAACTGCTTCAGAAAGTGGCAAGAACGATGGGATAAGTGTTCGAAGCAAGGGGGACATTTTGAGGCGGTTAATGGCAATGTGTCTTTTACTGTAATAATTTTTTTTTTAATTTAAACATTCATTGTAGTTTTTTATCACACCTCATACCTAAGAATAGAATTTCTGGGTCACATGGTAACTCTATATTTAATTTTTTTAGGAACTGCCAAACTGTGTGTGTGTGTGTTTATAAATTTACTGAGATAATTTCCCATACCATGAAATTCACTCACTTAAAGTATACATTTCACTGGTTTAATATATTCACGGGGTTGTGCAACCATCACTACAATCTGATTTTAGAAAGTTTTCATCAGCCCAAAAAGAAGCATTATACTTAATTAGCAGTCACCATCCACTCCCATTCCCCCACCCCCCAGGCAACCACTAGTCTACTTTCTATCTTTGTGAATTTGCCTAATCTAGATATTTCACGTACATAAAATCATACAATCTGCAGTCTTTTATCACTGGCTTGTTTCACTTAGCAGAGTGTTTTGAAGATTCATCCATGTTGTAGCGGGGTCGGTATTTCGTTCATCTCTATCGCTGAATAGTATTCCACTCCATGGCTATATTGCATTTTGTTTATCCAATCTCTGCCTCTGTCATTACATGGCGTTCTCCCCATGTGTCCCTGTGTCCGTTTTCTCTTCTTATAAGGACACGAGTCATTGGATTAAGGCCCACCCTACTCCATTAGGGCCTCATCTTAACTAATTACATCCGCAAAGACCCTATTTTCAAATAAGGTCACATTCTGAGATTCCAGGTAGACATGAATTTAGGGGGACACTTTTCAACCCAGTATAGGCACCAAGGAATAATCACATAAATTCAGGTAGAAATCTTTTAAAGTCGTAAGCAGAAGTAGCATTTTGGCCAAGTGTAGTGCCGAAACAGCTTCAAAAGAATTTTTTTGGGCTGCAAACCATTGTGGAGCTGACTGGTTTCAAACACATGGCTTCACGCTGGTCCGATGGAATTCCAAGCGTCTGTGGGCCCAACTCATCCTGCCTCATCTTATTCACTGACCTTAAAACCTCCCTGGCTTTGACCACAACAAGCAAGCCCATTTGGATTTTTGTGCCAGGGAAAATTCTTTTATTTATTCAACAGATACGTATTGAATACCCACTGTGTGCTGAAACCGTTCTAGGCACCAGGGATACAGAAGTGACTAGAATTCATTTTAAGCCCTTACAACGTGCAGAGTTTTCCGGACCCTTAATTCATTTCATCCTTACAACCACCCTGTGTCAATTTGTAAATCAGGAAGCCAAGACTCGGAGGTGAAGTGACTTCTCCAGGTCTGCAAGTAAATAGACTGGGTCACAGATTTGATTCCATAGCCTAAGCTGGAGGAGGCGGGCCCCAGAAGTGAGGACGGGTCATTCCTCTTTTATACAGACCCGCAGTATAAGCATTCAACATGGGGGACATGAAGGACGTACTGGCTGACAAGGCAGGATAAGTCGATTGTGACAAAATGCCTTGTCACACTGGGGAAACCGGGACAGTGAGGAGTCAGTGACTGTTCCTGAGGGAGTAGGACTTATTACGCTATGTACTTCACTTATTTAATTAACGTGTTCGATGTTAGGGATGAAGGGTTACAAACGAGACAGAATCTCTGCCCTTGCTGAGTTTACAGCCTCACGTATAGACTGACAAGAGAGAAGTTGGTACTTTTCCTGAAATTCTCTTTGAAATATAAGAAGGTACTGATGAGAAACAAGGTTGAAGAAATAAACAAGAAAACGGTTTTTAAAGGAGAGAGAGCTTTGTAAGTCATCTTGAGGATAACAGAGATCCACCGAAGAATTTTAAGCAGGGCAGTGACATAATGGCAGGAGGTGGTTGTTGAGAAACAGGGCAGAGTCATAGATAATGCACAGGTTTCTGGCTTGGAGAGTTAGATGGTGATGTTGATGCACTTCGCTGAGGTAGAGAACACGGGAAGAGCTTGAGAATTTCCGTTTCGATCGTTGAGCTTGACCTGCTTGGGGAACATCTGAACGGGGATGCCCAGCAAGTGGAGGGAGCCCTGGAGAGAGAACTGAGTTAGACGTTAAGACTTGAGAGTTGTCATCACGTAGGTGGTGCCTGGAGCTGTGAGAGTGGACAGGATACCCCGGGAGATTCTCCTAAATGAGAGTGAGGCTATGGCAAGGTCGGGGGCAGAATCCTGACAAATGAAGAGGCTCATTGAAGACGTGGGCGGAGGGCCATGGCGAATGTAGAATTGCCCCAGACGCTTTCTCTTTGCACCTTCCCTGTGTCATCTCAGGCAGCGGCTGTGTTCATCCCTGGTGCCATGGCTACTGCGTCCCCTAGCATAAGCCTGCTCTCCTCTGCCATTAGAAAGTTCACTTTGCAAACCTAATGGAGTAATGAAGCCATTGATTCTGTTAACACATGTCCAGTTCACTCTGAGACCTGTAATGGGAATTCATTTTGGAGGTCAACACAGCAGTCAGTGGAACGTTTTTCCCCAGAGGCCCCTGGCTTTTTGTGTTGTGCACTGGCAGACGCTGGCCGCCCAGCTTCCGAAGAGACTGGAGAGTAATTAATGCTGTGGAGCTTTAATGAGGTGGTGATACTGCCTGGGGCCTTGCGAACGGTGCAGATTGAAATAGGTCAGATAACAGGGAGTGGGAACAGAACTGTGTCCCCTCTGAAATGATCTGAATAACCCTAGACAGCCACCATCACCACCACTAACACATTATCCCCTACTTGTTATCCCATCGCCAGAAATTCACCTTTTAACCTTTATTTCTTTTGTACAAGAAGTTTCACTATTGGAATTATTATATGCTGAGTGAATGTGTTTGCTTATTCTGCAAGCACAGACTGAGAACTTCCAATGTACCTGGCCTTTATTAGGTAAATGCGGAGACTGGAGAGGTAATGACATCAGTCACCGTTCTTAGAAACCCGTGCGCTAGCCAAGGAAGCAGAGTGACAGTGGATGTAATGAAGCACAGGCCAAGTGCTGTTGACACCCAGAGAAATGACAGAGTCCAGGAAGGTTTCAGAGAGAATTTGATATCCGTGTAGGGTCTTCAAGTCTGCGGATGAGTGCCAGAAAAGTAGAAGTGAAATTGAGTTGGAAGGAACAGCATCAGCCAGAACAAAGAATCATGAAAGGGGCTGTGTGCAAGGACTGATGAAGCTTCCATATGCCTTGGGTATGGGAGGAGAAAAGCAGGAAATAGGTCAGACGGTGCAAGGCCTTGCATGTTATGCTAAGAATCTGAACCAAGCTTAGGGAGCTGGCCAAATGCATAATGCCATTGGCTTGGGGTGTAGCTCGCTAAGCTATTATCTGACTTCAGTACCTGCTTCCTTTCTGACATCACAGACAAGAACTTAAGATTAGAGTTAAGAGAGAAAAAAAGACCAATACAGAGTGGTGGGTACAAGAGTTGGGAGATGGGGAGCACTGTTGTCCACAGCGGACCTGGAAGGGCAGGCAGGAGGAGCTGGAACCAGTCTTAAGAAACAGCTCCAAATGCACTTGTGCTTTTATCATTAATACAATAAGGCACCATCCAAGGGTCTCAGTTAATGAGCCTGCAGGAAGCAAAGCTTCATTTAACAAAGCCAGCCTTAGCTTGGAAGGAGGTGATGACAGCAGGAGCCCCCAAAGAGAAGGAAGGCAGTGGTGGTCACTGCTCCAGAGGCTGGCCTTGCCTCAGGGCCAGAGTCGTACTCCTGGACCACAGGTAGCCACACCTCCTGGAAGTGGGGCAGATGCTGCTGGGGTTGTGACAGGGAGCGGCCTCCAGGTGACTCCAGGAACAATACCGAGGTACAGAGCATTTCCTTTTCACCAAGATGGCCGCGAGGCCACAGCCCTCCTTTTTGGCAGGGGACAGAGGGAGCAGGTCAGTGAGAGAGGGAGGATGCAGCTGCTGGATCGTCGCCTCTGCTCCTGATATTTCTTCTTCCTCTGGCAACCCACTTTGGGACAAGGGCACCTTCCTTTCCTTTTTCATTCACAGAGCGCTTTCTCCTTTTCACAGACTCCCTGAGAAACATTTCCTCAGCCAGTCACGGCCCCCGCTCCTCTCCAGCAGAGCTCAGCAGCTCCAATCAGCACCTTCTTCGAGAACGCAAATCCTCAGCCCCATCGCACTCCAGCCAGCCCACCCTGTTCACGTTCGAAGCCCCCATGTTGAACCACATGCAGCCCCCCTTGTCCACCAGCGCACCTCAGGAGTATCTCTACTTGCACCAGTGCATCAGCCGGAGAGCAGAAAACACCAGGTAGGAGACGGAGCAGTAGTTGGGTGCGTGACCTGTCATAGGGCCTCATACTTTTCAGTCTCTGTTTTTTCATTTTAAAGACAAGCAGGTAAAATGTTAAATGTTATATTACATCAAGGTGAGTAAATATATGTTTATAAAACAAAACATCATTATTGTTGTTGTTCAGGTAACCATCACATTTCATTAGTGTCATCTGTGTTGCTATATTGTGATGACTGGATTCCAGAGAGACCTCCCCTTATCCAAAATCACACTATAAAATATTTTTGGTTTACTTTGGGAGAACAGGCATTTGGAGCTACAGTTTCAGCACTGAAAAAAAGATCAGTCAGTTTACTTGTTGGCCTTAAGAGTACAGTTACAAAACGTTAACATTAATGAACAAATCCGTCTCCCACGTTTGCTCTAGAGCTGCACCATTCCGCACAGTACCCACTGTCCACACGTGGCTATTTGAATTCGAGTTCATTAAAATTCAGTACAATTTAAAATGAAGTTCATTGGTTGCACTCGCCACATTTCCAGGGCTCAGTAGCCGCACGTGGAGAGCGGCTACCGTGCTGGATAATACAGATATGAAATGTTGCATCATCACTGAAAGTCTTAGGGCTAGGACTCCCTGCCCTAGGATAATGCCTTTGTTTTTCTTTTTTTTTTTCTGATTAGTTCATTCATTTATTCTTTTCTTTAGATTCCACATATAAGTGAGATCATATGGTATTTGTCTTGGTCTTTGTTTTTCTAACACCACCAGCTCTCTCCAGGTGCAGAGCTTGTACATATTGTTATTAATATTACCTTTTATTTCCATTGTTAGGATAAACAAAAGCACAGAGCTGATGGGCTTGGCCAGAGCTAGTTCCCAATTGCTACCATCGCCAGCAGATTATAAATCATGTTCCTTAATTAATTAATTTAGAAATATCTAATTTGTGTTATGAAAATTAAGACAGAGGACTGGCTGTATCAATATATCACTTCATAGCATATTTTCATGCATAATCTCACTTGAGCCAGTCAAACACACTAATAGCCAGTAAAGATCATTTATCTCATCTATTTCATAGATGAAGAAACTGAGGCTCACAACTAGTAAACGACAGAGGTAGGACTAGAACCCAGGTCTTCTCATTTCCGGTCCTGTACTCTTTTCTCTACACTGTGCTAAGTGGGTTCTGGTTTTCTGAGTCATTTACATCAGCCATCAGAGGCTCCCAGCTCTCAATTTTATTGATACCTCGGAGACCTCAAATACCCATTTTCCTGAAGCTGTCTGATTCATTGTGGACTTTCACTAGTTCAGCCTCCATCAACTTATACATGAAGAACTGAGTTCTAAAAAGGTAGAATGAATTGGCCAAGATCACTGAACTAGTTAGTGGCAGAACCATACAGAGCACCTGATCCTCCTGACTCACAGACCAGAGATAGGCAGTGCGTTACAAGGAAAAGCATATTGCAGGCTGTGGAGTCATTCAAATACGGGTTCAGAGTCAGGTTCTGCCACTTTCCTTGTGATCTTTGGTCCCTTAGTTAACCTAGAACATATTGTATTACCAGTTGTCCTATGCACCATCCCGTTCTACAAAGATGATTGTCCGGGAGTAGAGAATGTGTGTGAATTCTTAGAGTCCTAGTTCCAGTGAAAGACAAAGTGCTTCATATTAATGCCTCTCGGACTTCAATGTGCCTATGAGATACTCGCGTACCTTGTTGAAATGCTGATTCCGATTGAGTAGGTCTGGGGTGGGTCCCGAGATCCTATCTTTCTGCTAAACTGCAGATGATGTGTGTTTAGATTGTGTGCAGTTCACACTTTAAGTAGAAGACCTTATGTAATGTTAACAACTGCCACCACCTCCAGCCCCATGATAACTGCTAAAGCTACAGAGAACAAATATATAAATGTCTCTGCTTGAATTAGAAGTTAGTGCCCACTCTCTGCACCCCCACCTCCTCTGTAAAACCTCTCTTAGTCTTCCTAGCTGGAATTCATTTCTTCTGTGAATTCCCATAGTGTTTTTTTTATTATCTGTCTCACAGCACCTGGAACTTTCTGTCTCATATTATGGATTTTTATATTAATGTGTTACTGCTCTTTGAAGACCCAGGACACCTAGTAGGTACATAATAAATATTTGAACAAATCCATATTGTGGAGAGATAACATAATAGAGGAAATGCAACTTATCTACAGCTGGGAAGCACGTTTATTGTGGGGCCTTGACTAAACTGCTTTCTTCGATCTTTGTTTTCACTTGTGTGGGTGTTGGAACAAGAGGGTGATGAGCAGGATCTCAGGGAGATTTTTGGAAAAAATAAGTTCAATTATTATTTGCAGAATCCCAAAGGGGGATGGAGGGTGGGAAGGAAGCATTGTTCAGTCTGGAAAGATGATATAGTTTCTGGTAGTAGTGGATTTGCTTGCATGATACTAAACATACTGTTACAATTATAAACTCTGGACAAAACATTTTAAAAAATTATTTGAAAGCACTGAAAAGCAATCAAAAAGCAGGCAGAAACCAGAAAAGATTTGACTCTTAAAGGGAAGGACCCCATTTCCAGTCAAGATGGCAGAGTAAGTAGAAACTGTGCTCTCTTCTTATGACCACATCAAAATTACAACTAAACTACAGAACAACCATCATAGAGAATAACCTGAAGTCTAGCTGAATCGAAACCCTACAACTAAGGACATACAGAAGAAGCCACCTCAAGACTGGTAGGAGGGGCAGAGACACAGAACGAACTGGTCCCACACCCATGTATGACCATTAGAAATCAGAAGGGGTATATTGGCTACAGAGCTCTCCCCAGAAGGAGGGGTCCTAGTGACACACCAGACTCCCCAGCCCAGGGTTTCAGTGCCAGGGAGAGACGTCTAACTTCTGGCTGTGAAAACCAGCAGAGATTGTGGCTGAGTGAGATGAGGATGGCTGCAGTTCCAGGAGTTCTTCTTAAAGGGCCTGTGCAAGGACTTACTCACTGATGTACCTACTCTCTCTCAGCTCCAACACTGGGGCAGCAGTTCAAAAGGCACTAGGGACATATGGGGAAGAATTGGCTTCAGGGCGAGGGCTAGAGGGACAGTTTTCTCCCAAGGGAGCAGCTGGTGGAAGCCATTGTTTCTGTGTTGAGCCCTCCCTTTTCATGGCACACAGAGGCAGGCAGGGGCCATATCTGAATATCAAGCTGGCTAACACCATTTGTTTGCCCTCCCCTGGTGATTCTGAGACCCCAACCTAACCCAACTTTTGGGCCTGCCCAAGATGTTTCCAGTGGCTTTTCTGTACAAACCACCTGCCTTAGCTCATGCTGCAGACTTCCCTAAAATTTCTCAAAGGTTCATAAAACCCAAACAAGTAGTGTCTGGCTTTAGTATGTCCCGTACCTCTGGCTGAGAAATCCTAGGCCCAGCACTAGCAACAACCAGCCTTGGTTTGCAGCTTGGCCTCCCAACGGAACTCCAAGCATAGCATGGACAGTGACCATCTGTAGATTGCTTTGTGGCTCCTTCCAGGTGGCCCTGGACAGGGTTGAACTTGGCCTGCAGTGGGTCCCCTCCCAGGAGGCCCCAGGGCTGACACACCCAGTGGCCAGCTTCTGACTAAGCCAGAGCATCACCCAGCCACCTCCAAGGACAGCACACCCAAATGGCAGATTGGGCAGGCACCAGAGCCCTGCTGAAAAAAATCCTGCTCTGTAGGGTCAGCCCCTGCACCACAGCTCCTCCACTGTAGTCACAGCCAGTCCTCACAATTAATCAGCCCAAGGGTCAGTCTCTCCCACTGACATGCAAACAGCAACCAAGGCTCAGCTACAACAGGAGGGCACACACAACCCACACAGTGGACACACCTGGAATGCATGGCTCAGGTGACCAGGGAGACTGTGCCATTGGGCCCCACAGGACACCTACTACACAAGACCACTCTACTAAGACCAGGAAACATAGCAGCCCTATTTAATACATAGAAACAAACAGAGGGAGGCAGCCAAATAGGGAGACAAAGAAACATGTCCCAAATAAAAGAACTGAACAAAGCTCTAGAAAAAGAACTAAACAAAATGGAGACAAGCAATCTACCAGACGCAGAGTTCAAAACACTGGTTATAAGGATGCTCAATGATCTCACAGAGAACTTCAACAAAGAGATAGGAAACATAAAAACAGAGATAGAAAACAAAACAAGAACCAGTCAGAAACAAAGAATACAATAACTGAAATAAAGAGTACATTAGAGGGAATCAACAGTAGATTAGATGAAGCAAAGGATCGAATCATAAGATAAACTAGCAGAAAACACCTAATCAGAACAGTAGAAAGAAAAAATAATCCAAAAAATGAGGAGAGTTTAAGGGGCCTCTGGGACAACATCAAGCTTACCAACATTTGCATCATAGGGGTACCAGAAGGAGAAGAGAAACAGCAAAGAATTGAAACCTATTTGAAGAAATAATGATGGAAAACTTCCCCAACCTCGCAAAGAAAATAGACATACAAGCCCAGAAAGCACAGAGAGTCCCAAACAAGATGAACACAAAGAGGCCCACACCAAGACACATCATAATTAAAATGCCAAAAGTTAAAGAAAGAATCCTAAACACAGCAAGAGAAAAGCAGTTAGTTACCTACAAGGGAGCTCCCATAAGACTATCAGCTGATTTCTCAAAAGAAACTTTACAGGCCAGAAGAGATTGGCTCAAAATATTGAAATTGATGAAAAGCAAGGCCCTATAACCAAGATTATTCTAACCAGCAAAGCTATCATTTAGCATCGAAGGACAGATAAAGAGCTTCCCAGACAAGAAAAAGCCAAAGGAGTTCATCAGGACCAAACCAGTGTTACAAGGAATGTTAGAGGAAATTCTTTAACATGAAAAAAAGGATAAAAAATATGAACAATAAAATGGCAATGACCATATATCTGTCAGCAGTTACTTTACATGTGAAAGAATTAAATGCTCCAGTCAAAAGATAGGGTGACTGAATGGATAGGAAAATAAGACCCTTACCATATGCTGCCTACAAGAGATTCATTTCAGATCGAAAGGCACACACAGACGGAAAGTAAAGGACTGGGAAAAAAATATTTCATGAAAATGGAAACAAGCAAACGAACAAAAAGCTGAGGTAGCAATACTTATACCAGACAATATAGACTTTCAAACAAAGGCTATAACAAGTAACAAAGAAGGACCTAGTAACCTCACTTCTGGGTATTTACCCAAAGAGATCCAAAATGCTACTTCCAGGAGATATGTGCACCCATATGTTCATTGCAGCAGTGTTTACAGTGGCCAAGATGTAGAGGCAGCCTGGGTGTCCGTCGATGGATGCATGGATAAAGAGGAGGTGTCGTGTGTGTGTGTGTGTGTGTGTGTGTGTGTGTGTGTGTGTGTGTGTGTGTGTGTGTGTGTGTGTGTATAAAAGATGAAGCAGAGGATCAAATCAGAAGATAAAGTAGCATATAATGGAATATTGCTCAGCCAGGGAAGGGAATGGATTCTCACCATCAGTGGCAGCATGGATGGACCTGAAGTGTATTGTGCTGAATGAAGTTATATCAGACAGCAAAAGACAGGTGCAATGTGATTTAGCTTATATGTGGAAAGTAAAGAATAAAATAAACAAACAAATAAAACAGAAGCAAACTCATAGATACAGAGAACATTTTGATGGTTGCTAGACAGGAGGGAGGTTGGGAATGGGTGAAGAAAGGGAAGGGATTAAGAAATACAAATTGGTTATTACACAGTAGTCATGGGGATGTAGGGTATAGCATAAGGAATATAGTCAGTAATATTGTAATAACTATGTATGTTGTCAGATGGGTACTAGATTTATTGGGGTGATAGGTGGGAGGGGGCTTGGGGAGTAGGGTGAATAAAGTGAAGGGATTAAGAAGTACAAACTGGTTACAAAATAGTTACAAGGATGTAAAGTACAGCATAGCGAATGTAGTCAACAATATGGTAATAACTGTGTATAGTGCCATGTGGGTACTAGACTTGTCAGGGGGATCACTTCTTAAATTATATAAATGTCTAACCATTTTACTATACACCTGAAATTAATATAAAGTAATATTGAATGCCAGCTGTAATTGAAAAATTAAAAAACAAGGGGAAAAGGTGAAGGGGAATAAAAGGTTAAAATTTCCAGGTATAAAACAAATAAGTCATGGGGATGTGATGTACAGCATAGGAAATATGGTCAATAATATTGGGATAGCGTGGAACTGTGTCAGACAGTTGCTGGACTTATATCATGGTGATCGCTTCTTTAGGTATTTGAATGTTGAATAACTATTGCGTATACCTGAAACTAATATAATATTGTATATTAGCTATATTTTAGTTAAAACAAAGAATAGTAACTATTTACAATGGAAGGAGTTTTGAACTGACACCATCAAAACAAGCAAAGCCCTTTTTATTTCCGAAGATGGATTAATTCCACTGGATTGATTTTTGCCCTCCAGCCCTAAGGGCCTCATTCCAGATTGGAGCCAGTCTCTGTCTTCTTATGTCAAAGAGGTTGTTACACCTGTAACAGGTGACACACAGTGGCGAGTCACATGCTGTGGAAAGCCATGATTCTGGTGAGGGTTGAGGGAAGTGAAATTTCAAGTGCTGAGATGCCAGATGCAGGCACCACTGACTCTGCAGCAATGTTCTACAGAGAGATGCTGGGTGAAAAGTAAACTCGGAAACGTCAGTGGAGAACTTAGCCGTGATTAATCATTTCTAAGGCTTCTTTGACTCATTCCTCTGGTGGCTTTGACTGACCAAACACAGTATATACAACTTTCAGTTTCATTTAGTTTCACATATACAGATTTGCTCTATAACCACAGAGAGAAGGCGGACTCAAATTGTAGCCAGAAGGGTTATAGATGCAAAGATCACCTCACCTCTTAGAGATTGCAAAACAGAACTTCGTGAATTTTCTTCCCTCACAGGAAGGATCCATTTGGGACGGGTCAGATGCAGAAGAATGGTCCAAATGACCTCTTAAGATCGCCAGGGATAGCTATGGAGCTCTAAATTGTGGTTAATTTACTTCCAATCATGTACACGGTTTCCTTAAATAGGAACGTGCCCATTAAAAATCAAACCAGGCCCTTCCTCACTGAGGTACTGGGAGTCTATCCAGTAGGGTGGAAAAGAGTGAAATTGTGCTGTAGTGTGGTACCTACAATGATATGAAAATATGCAAAAGAACAAGTATAAAATAAAGTGGCTGGGAAAACTAGGAAACCATTCCTCAAAGCCAAGGGCAAGGTTTGGGGTTGATAATAAGACGGAAGCGTGGGCCTGAGGTGGTGTGATAGTCCCACCCACCCACAGCCTCGGGAGCTGCCGCTGCAGACGACAAAGAAAGGCCCTGGGCTCCTGGCTTGAGGGGCGGTTTTCTCCCAAACTGCTCTCTGACCCCCCGGGGGCTCCCCTACACATTTGCCTTCGAATGTGTCTTCCTCTACCAACTCCGCTGTCTTCCTCATCTGGCATGTGAGGGCAATACCTGTCTCTCATAACTGTTAGGAAGATTAAAAGCTACGTCACACGAGATGTGTCTGGCACAGCCCCATTTAATGCCCATTTAATGAGGCCTCTGTCAGCCCACAGCCCTGGAAGAGAAGCCTCCCTCCAGATCCCCGGCTTCCAGATATCCATCCATTCCAGGAAAGCACATCAGCACACCATGGTGACATAGGCCTCAGGAAAGGTTCACGTGAAGGTAGTAAAGGCCACCGGGTTTCCCAGTACACAGAGTTCCCCCCCACACACCTCCGATTCTTGCCCCAGTGGAGCGCATGGAACAGCATGGGCTTTGAGCAGGGTATCCAGAGACCTGGGTGCTAGAACCAGTTCTGCTGCCATGTGAGTCTGGAACTTAAAGCAAGTTTGTTTCCCTTGTTCAACTCCTTCTGCCTGATTCTTGAAGTAACAGAGTCCCTCTCCACATGCATTGGTATTGTCTACCACGTCCCAGACACTACGCCGGCGCAGGGTATGGCCCCCTGCCTTCTAGGAGCACGGGATCTGGTAGAAGTGGAAAGACAGACCCGAACAACTTTAACACAAGGCAGAGTGAGTGTTATGATGGAAGCACGGAGTGCTGTGGGAGCAAAGAGGAAGGAGTCATTGAAATAAAAAGGAGAATTAGACGACCCATATACCTTTGTGGAGCAAAAGGCTTCTTTTGCATTAGGTATTAGATTTTCATGCACTAAGGAAGCATTCCAGAGAAAGGTGAATAATGAAAGCCCAGGGCTGGAGCTTAGATCGTGTGGGACATAGTTCTGTGAGCTAGAGAGGAGGATGCCAGCTGGGCCATTGCTGGTAGGTACTGAAGGGGAGGTTTTCCATCTGCTGATCCAAAGGGCTTCGGCTAAGCTCAGAAAGGGGGGTGGTAGCACCAACACTTTTCTTTATTCATTTGTTTGTTTATACATTCATTTGTTGTTCATTCAAACATTTATTCGTTATTTATAATACTGTGTAACAAGTATGAATCCAGGTGCTGGGGGAGAAAATGAATAAGACAGTTTCTTTCCTTGAGGAAATCACAGTCTGGTGGAGAAGCCAAGTAACAATAGTACATAACACAGATAACAATTGCTTCCTGCTCCAAGAACAGAGTTGAGAGAGTGATTGATTATGCTGAGGGGTAGAGGATGGTAAGAAACAGCTTTCAAAGATGTGCCATTTGAGCTAAGTTTGAAGCACAAATAGGAGCAGGAGCTTGCCAAATTGAAGTAAGAACTTTTCAACAGACTCGGCTGTGTAGGGCAGACTGGGAACACTGGCCTGAGTGGGTCCCAGAGTGGGAGGGGGACTAAGGAGAAGAGATTGCAAAGGTGAGTGGGAATTGGAACGCGGCTTCGTCCTGCAGGAAATGAAACCGTTTTGAAAATGTTGAAGCTGGGAAGCTCGGAAAGTAAATGTCAGTGGGATACACAGAGGATCACAAAGGTCCTGGGCAGATGGTGGCGAGACTTGTTCTTAGGCCTTTTCTTATCAGAAAAATCAGGAGGACCCAAACTGGGGTGGATTCAGTAGGACTCGTGGGGTTACTGAATGAGAAATCATAATGTGGGTAACTCTCAAGCCTGCCTGACCGGTGCCATTCTCAAGACAGGAGCGTCAGGAGGTGGAGGGTGACTTCATCGTTGAATATGTTTAAGGCTACTGCAGGATACCTGTAAAGCCATCCCCACCCCCACCCTCAGGGGACCTCCCAGGCCCATCAACCCTGGCCAGGCCCCTCCACCATTGGCATCTGTCAGCTCTTCCTCCTAAGTCGCTTGCTCCAGCCTGAGCAGCTTGCAGTTCCTTGAACTTGCCAGGTTGTGTTCTACTTCTCTGTGCCTCCAACTAGTACACCTTTTCCCTTTTCTTGCCTTTGGCCTGGCCAATTGCTAGACTCGCTCAAAGGCAACATCTTTGAAGAAGCATCCTTCACATTCTGTACCAGCCCCCCACACACCTCCCCCAGGGAGGGTGAGTATAAATCTGTCCACAGTGCACACTCACCCATTTAATTGTAGTGATTTGTATGCGTGTCAGCACCTCTGCCTCTCTGCCCTGCCCCGGGCAGGCAGCATCTCTGTCTCCATTGTGTCGTGCCCCTGTGCAAAATGGGGTGTCAGTAAATGTTTGTTCAGTGAACCAGTCCAGGTGGAGATATCCAGCAGAGTTGGAAATTCCAAAGAAAACAAATGAAAAGCACCCAAGACAAATGTGAACCACATGAACACCTCATGCGGGCCACTGCCTTCCACGTCCTCTACCCCAAGCACTGCATTGTCTAAAGGCTTGATGTTCGGTGCTCCAGGCCTACGGCTGGTGGTGTGGTTATGTGTGTGGAATGGACTAGAAGGGGGAAAAAGAGCACAGAGAACTAGGGAGGACGGCTGCTGAAGGTTTGGGGACTGAGATGGATGCAAGTTTCTACAAGCGAGAGCCTGACGTAGACACCTGTTTCCCTTCCTCATTCTGGGCCCTATTTTCTACCACCATCTGGTGGCCACATCCATAATCACAAGCTCCCTGGGAGCTGATACAGCTGGTACAGGGCAGGGTGGTTCCTTGGATGGGCCTAGAGGGTTGTGACACCCTCCCCCTCAGACACAGCGTGCAAATGTGTATGTATACAAAATTTGCCTTATTCTGGTGAGAAGTGCCAAGAGCTTTTAATTCGATTCTTAGGGGTTTATAGCCCCCAAAAGGCTGAGAAGCACTACTATAAAGGATTGTCCTAAAACAGTGATTCTTCACTTTTTTCCCCCAAATATGAAATCCTATGAAGAATCATAATATAAGAGAGAGAAGAGCAGACCTGGATCCCTGGCACTTGCTTACAACTTCACCCTGCACACAGCACAGAGTTCACTTTGCAAACCACACTTACAAAGCCACAGACTTACAGAGCTTCAGAGCCGGATGGACCCTAAGAGCCATTGCGACCCACTAGCTCACACCTGGGGCGGGGGGCTGGGTGAAGCCCACAGAGCATGGCAGTGGCAGCACTGAAACCTAACACAAATCCCTCCACTCCTGAATCTTTAAACTGATCAGATTTGCCTTATTTCCCAAAAACCTAAATTTAAAAAAAAATTACACTTTTTCTATTCTGAATAGAGTTCCCACACAGGAAACAATTTTTCCCACAGATATTTAGACTTCTGGAAAGAGATATTTCTCCCTCTAAATGCCTCTCAGAAAACCATAACATGATATAAAATAAAAATATAGCTTAACATTTGAATTGTTCTTTATAACTTATATCAACATTCGTTAGCTGACTTATTTTACGATGGGAAAACTGACACTCAGAGAAAATGACTTGCTTGCTGTTGTCTGACAGACGAAAGATGGTTCTTTCTTCTCTCTCTCAGCCTTGGTATCCAAATGTATATACAGAGGGTGCTAAAAAAATGTATACACATTTTAAGAAAGGAAAACACTATTAAAATGGTAGTAATATATACCAATAACAAAAGATGAATACAAGTCACGTTTGACTTCCGCAATCACAAGAGGTGCTCAAAGTGGTTACCATCAGCGTCCAGACACTTCTGATCACAATGAACTACTGCTTGAGCAACGCTGACCAAAGCGTCCACTTGTACACATGTTTTTGGCACCCCCGGTATTCTGACTTAAAACAATGAACAAGTGGTCAGTGTAACTGGCTTGTTGACAGCTGTTGGGGGCGAGAGGGTGGGTGAGACCAGCTCCTGCTAATCACAGCTATTCGGGGGTAGGGGACGGATAAAGGCTCACACTGATTGAACATCTGTATACTAGGATACTAGAGTCTCATTTCTGAATAACCTTCAAAGTATGTGTATAATCACCATTATTACAGACGTGTCAAGTGAAGCTCAGAAAGAGAAAGCGACTTGCTCAAGGTCACACACCTGGTAAACTGAGATCCATCTCAGGCCTGCCCGCCCCCTCAGCCTGTGTTTTCTCCACACCAGCCAGGTGCAGGGGGCTTTGACCATGCCAGCCAGCGCCCTGGGCAGGCAATGCTGGCCGCCTCTAACCCCTCTGCCCCTTCTCTTCTTTCTCTCTCTCAGGAGTGCCAGCTTTTCTCAGGGCACCAGGGCCTCGTTCCTCATGAGGAGTGACACAGCCGTGCAGAAACTGGCCCAGGGCAACGGCCACTGTGTGAACGGGGTCAGCGGTCAAGTCCACGGCTTCTACAGCCTCCCCAAGCCGAGCCGGCACAACGCGGAATTCAGAGACAGTACCTACGACCTCCCGCGCAGCCTGGCCTCCCAGGGCCACACCAAGGGCAGCCTCACAGGCTCGGAGACAGACAACGAGGATGTGTACACCTTCAAGACGCCCAGCAACACCCTGTGCCGGGAGTTTGGGGAGCTGCTGGTGGACAATATGGACATCCCGGCCACCCCGCTCTCGGCCTACCAGATCCCCAGGACGTTCACGCTGGACAAGAACCACAACGCCATGGCAGTGGCCGCTCCCGGGGACTCCGCCATAGCCCCCCCGCCCCGACCCCCCAAGCCAAGTCAGGCAGAAACACCTCGATGGGGAAGCCCTCAGCAGAGACCTCCAGTCGGCGAAAACAGCCGCTCAGTCCCGGCCACCGCCACCATCCCCAGGCGCAATACCCTGCCTGCGATGGACAACAGCCGACTTCACCGAGGTCAGAGGAGCCCTGGCTGAGGCCCAGGGGAGAGGGAGGCAGTGCCACATTCTCAGGGGTTTGCTAGCCCTTGGTCATCCACGCCCAGCTCACTGCGGCGGTTAAGGCTGCTTCTACGCAGACCCCTTACGAATTGGTCCTCCTGCACTGGAGGCCATCAGTGGGCACCCACAATGGCAAGACCCTCCCTCAGAGAAGTTGATATTCTACTAAGGGAGCTAGAACCTTCGTGGTTAACCACAGTACAACATACTGTGGGTTTAGAAGGCCAAACCATAGTATTTTCTTCATTTACAAATGAAACCAAAGATTGCAAAAATAAATGTATAGCACCTGTCCAAACTGCAGCCAAACCTATATGGACTAACAGACTGGTAAAACAAAATTAGATCTTCAAAATGTTTTCTAAGCCACAGTTGAATCTCTTTTTAAAGTCTGCATTTCTATCTGAAGTATCTAAATTCTGTTGTCACTGGTTTCCACTTAGAGTATTCCGACTCTGCATATAATCTCCTGTTTGATGTAGAAGTACAATAATATTAATTCCTTTCATTCTGCCTTGACTTTAGAGCTTGCAAAGCTTATTATTATATCCATTCTGTTCTTTAAGCCAGGTAATGATTCTGAGAGTTGGGGGGGGAACGGGGGGGGCAAGGCCTCATCTCTGTTTCACATGCAGGGCCCTTGGTGGTTAAGAGACTTATTCAGGGTTGTAAATTCAGTCAGTGGCAGGACCCAGGGTCCTGACTCCTGGCTCAGGACTCATTGTCGTCTTTCAGTCCATCAATTATTTGATCGATCACCCTGTGCTTTGGAACTGAGGTGACAGAGACATATAAAAATCATGTCCCTGCACTTCAGAGCGCTCACATCTAGTTGGGAAATAAAGTCAACATCTATAAATTACTCGAGTATCAGTGTTACTGTAGTATTTGTATGAGTGACAGCTAGGGTGAGCGGGACGTGGTCAGCGCTATAGGAGTTAGAGAACAGGTGCATAGATGAGGGCAGAGTGGTCAGGAAACGCTCAGTGTGGGTGCCAGCACTAGCGCTAGAGCTAAAGCCTGGGAGGAATTTTTGGGACTGAGGAGCGATGTGATAGGAGTAATACCTTAGCATTGGGGGTTGAGAGTAGTATCTCCTGGAGTTCCAGTCACACTGGTGAGGGTGAGGGTGAGTGTCAGCGCACAGATCAACTGAGTCCATCTGGGTTTTCCTTCCTGTGTCGTAGCTGCTTCCTGTGAGTCGTACGAGTGCCCGCAGCGTGGTGGGGAGAGTGCAGGCCGGTCTGCGGAGTCCACGACGGATGGAGGCAGTTCTTTCCTGGTGAGTGGGGTCTTCAGGCCAGCGCAGGTGCGTTAACAGTCACGCCCACAGAACTAAGAGCACAGCCCAAAAGGTGACAGCATCTCCCATCTAGGACCCTGCCAAGCTTTTTGTCTCAGTTCAGAACCCTGGGTTGAGTTTTCAGAAAGTCAGAGACAGGTGTCCTGCTCTGAGAGAAATGTGCGTGCTTAGTTATACTAGACGACAGGGGTCACCAACCCTGCAGGTAAGCGGGACGGCTCTAGAATCCAGAGGACCAGGCTGTGGGGGGGTGGGTCTAAGCATCCCTGCCCACGAGGTCAGCGGGCCCGGGTGCTGCTGAGTCAGGCTCGGGGGCAGAATTATGGTTTGAGCACAGGATCTCCGGCTGCTTCTAGACGGGGCTGAGCACAGTCCTGCAAGGAGTCAGCCCCAGCTAAGCAGACGAGGCCTGACTTCAGTCCCACGAAAAAGACTGAAAATTAGGCAATCAAAGCAGAAACAGCTTAGTTGTACGTCTGGACAGACAGGGCACGAATTGGAGGAAGGCTATAGCCAGGGTCTGATGGCAGCTCGGCGGTCACAATGAAAGCTGGCCCAGGAGGAAGCACAGGCCTCTAGGCTGCTGCCTGCCCAGCTCGGGGCCTGAGCTGCCTACCTCCCAGTGGTGATTCTGGACCTGAGGTAGAAGGTGGGTCCTGAACCAAACTAGCAGCCTGGGCTACCCACCTTCTGCCTGAGGCGTCCACAAAGCCTGGTGCACCCAGCCACCAAGGCTTTTTCACCCTTAAGATTTGTCATGAACTAAGTGAGTCCCAAGGGCTCACGGCAGCTAGAAGGGCCCCACACACCTCATTTCCTCCTGTCTGCCAGTTTGTTTCTTACTTGGTTTTCCCAGGATCTGCCTCGTAGCGTCACAGTTCTGCTCACTCCGTCATGATTTGTCTTCACTCGTATATAAATTCTCAACTCCCTCCTGTCTCTTCTTGCTAGTGACGGCTGTATCTCTTTTCCCTCCTAGCCAGGGAAAACGCTCATAGGCCGATCGGACAGCACCAACTCCGAAGACAACTACGTGCCCATGAATCCAGGTTCCTCCAGCCTGCTGGCCATGGAGCGCGCGGGTGATAACTCCCAGAGTGTCTACATCCCCATGAGCCCGGGGCCCCATCACTTGGACCCGCTTAGCTACCCTTCTGCAGCCCTTCCTATGCACCGAGGCCCCAGCCGAGGGAGTGAGATCCAGCCCCCCCCTGTCAACCGCAACCTCAAGCCTGACCGGAAAGGTAAGTCTGCTCTGTCTCATCTCTGGACAAAGGCCAGGGATCATTTGCTTTCACTTAGTGATCAGGTGGCTCCTGAACTTTGCTTGCAAGGAAGCGGTAGCCTCTGGGCCACCTACACACGCTCCACACTCATCCTGGTGGTCCAGCAGCCTGGGGACTGGCTGCCCAGTCGCCTGATGGGCAGAGGAGTGCAGGAACCAGGACAGGACAGATTCGGTGTCAGCTCTGCCACCTGCTCACGTGTGACTGCAGACCAATCATTCTGTATCTCTGAGCCTTGTTTCTTCACTGGTGAGATGGGAACTGCAATACTACTTCCTGGGGGCACTGAGGGACATAGGTCATCTATCTGGAAGTGCTTCGTAACATAAAATCTATCAAGGATAAAGGGTTAGTATTAGATCTGGGGCTGGGTAGGGCAGAACTGACAAAGGAGTCTATTAAATAAAGATACCTTATAATGTAATAAAAAGGCTTGAGTATTCAAACCAGGTAGATGTAGGTTGGAATCCTTATCCATTACTTCCTACGTGTGTCTTTGGGCAAATCATTCCAATTCTCTGAGCCTCAGTTTTCTTATCTGTGAAATGGGGGTGGTGATTTCTGCCTCCTGGGTTTGTTTCCAAGGAAAGCATCTAGGACATTGACTCGGTCCATCGCAGGTGTTCAGTAAACGTAGATCTGTGCCCCCTGCGTCTAGACAGGAGGAAGTGCTGGAGTTCAGGTTCCAGGCCTGCCTCTCCCTCATGCTGCTGGCTTTGGAACAGTAGCAGGGATTCAAAAGGAAAAGTAGAGTCACCTTCGGCAGAGATAAACCCCGTTGCTCTGGCCAACAGGGAATTCAGATCTTAGCCCTTGAACTGAAACCTTCGGGTCTCATGGCTTTCCCCTTCCCCCACTTCAGGTCCCCCAGCTCTGGTCCAGGAGCAGCAAGGAGCCCTCATGGTGGCCTTCTCCAATTCAAATATCATGTCTCATTTGTGTAGTCACAAATCTGGGAGGACAATCCGTTGTCAAACCCCGTGTCCCCACTCTGGATTCTGAAAACACAATTGCCATAGATACAAGGCAAATAATATGTAATTTGGAACCTGAAGACATGACTTCAAGCCCTGTCAACGTGGGCAAAGAGTGTATAGCCTTGCCGAGCCTCAGTTTCCCTCTGTAAAACGGGTGAACATGAAAGCGTTCATAAATACACCTGTGTGCCCTGTGTAAGCACGTGTGTGTGGCGGCGTCGTCACTGGCTGATTCTTGACTTTCTGTTCCTGCCCCAGCAAAGCCAACACCACTCGACCTGAGAAACAACGCTGTCATCGATGAGCTCCCCTTCAAGTCGCCTGTCACCAAGTCTTGGTCTAGGGCCATGTGAGTGTCTTTTTGGAAATGGGAGCTTGGCGCAGGGCCATTAGGGTTGGTGAGGGGACCAGGGGCTGGGCTGTGCGTCAGGAAAACTGCACGATGGTAATGCTGTCAGTAGCGGGGCAGTCAGTAACTCTTTCAGGGCTTGGTTTCCGCATCTGTAAGGGGACATAATTGTACCCACTCTGTATCAGCGCCTCATCTAATAATGGGGTGTGAAGCTCTGAGGGCAGCGGTCTGGGCGTGTGAGGGTCAGAGGCCGAGCCGGCGCTGGAACTGACCCGGGTTCCTGTCTTCCCTCCGCAGCCACACCTTCAGCTCCAGCGCCTCCCAGTACTGCCGTCCCATCTCCACACAAAGCATCACCAGCACGGACTCGGGGGACAGCGAAGAGAACTACGTCCCTATGGTGCGTCCCCTGGGGTCTGCAGGAGCGACTCCCAGCGGAGTCCCCTCGACTCTGACTCCCAGGTCCCTGCTTCCTGGCGCGGCTAACTCACCTTGGCCCAGGGGCTCCCACTTTGTGATTTCATTTGCTGCTGCACATCTGTCTTGAGCCAAATATATGACAAGCGCTGTGGGGTCGTTGTCAGAGGCAGTAAAGACGTGGTCCTTGCCCTCAAGGAGGCCACAGCCATAAGGGGCAGAGAAGGCCTGGCTTTCTTGTGGCTCTGACACAGGTGGCATGGTCAGTGCCCCTGGAGAGGACATCAGGGGGTACACCTGCAGGGCAGGTCATCACACCGGCCTGGGAAATAGAGACCCTGAGGTGGGGGTGGCCAGGCAGGGAGGGAACATGGAGAATGACAGTCATGAACTGTGGCTGAAGCAGACATAGGCGAGGGGAGGTTAGACTGAAGCCAGATCACGAAGGACCTCAAATGCTGTCTGGGGTCTGGATTTTTCCTGTGGGCAGGAGGGAGCCGCAGAAGGATGAGCAGGCCAAGTCGTTAGAGAGGTGTTTCAGAACACTCGCTGGGGACAAGAGCACCCTTCAAAGTTACCTTCCTTCTTCCATCCTGTTAAAATAACCTTTTAAAAGGTCTTCCCTTCATACCCTGTCCTGTTGTACCTATGCCCATGAGCATGTCTGTGAGTGTAAACACGTGCTGAATATCTACTGATCGGTGGGGAAACTCATCCCTGACACCCCGCAGGGAAGGCCATAGTAGAGGTAGAAACACGGGCAGTGCAGGGCAAGTGTCCTCCCTGAGACTGTCATCGAAAAGAGAAAAGCTGTCCCACACCTGGTAGTGGCTGCGTATTGAAAGAACAAACCAACTACCCAATAGAGCAGCCAAAACCCAAAATAGAACGATACTGCCTTCCTCATTAGACTAAGACGTCCAGAAAATCCCAGACAAGTTAGTCTTGGTGTGGGGATGGAGACAGGATCCGAGGGCATGTCGTGTGAAGTGCTGCTGAAGGGACCAGGGCCCCTGCAGCCGGGGACGAGGTTCACGTCTCTGAGGAGCGGGAGCTGGGGGGAGGGCAACTGCTTTGGGGTGACAACCCCGCTCTAGGCCGTGGGTAGGAGCTTCAGAGAAGCAGATTGGCTGCAATTGGAGACTTTCCCATGTCCAGTACGTAAAGGAAATACTCTCCCTCCTTAGAGCCCAGCACGCAAAGGCTGGGTTTGTCAGGGAGAGCAGATGGGATTTGGCCAATGCCCTGGCGGGGGGACATGGCACAGCCGGGTCAGCACAGGTCGGGGGTCTGAAAGCACACGCGTTTCCCACCCCTGCTCACCAGCCATACAGCCATAAACCAGTCACTTTACGTCTCTGAACCAGTGTTTCATCTTTAAAAAAAATAACAAGAATAAGAATAGTAATAATACGCATGTCACAGGATTGTTGTGAGGGTTTAAATGAGAACAAGAAGTGTCCCTAGCACAGAGCACGGCTCCGAGGAGGCCTTCAGGGAGCTCGTAGCTCTTATTCTCAGAGGTGTTGTTCTTTGGGTGGTGGCTTAGTCTGTTTCCTAAACTTAACTAACAGTTTTTTCCTCCTTCTGACAGCAAAACCCAGTGTCTGCGTCCCCCATTCCCAGTGGCACCAACAGCCCGGCCCCCAAGAAGAGCACTGGCAGCGTGGATTACCTGGCCCTGGACTTCCAGCCAAGCTCCCCAAGCCCCCACCGCAAGGTACGTGGCGGGAGGGGCGCAGTAGGGCGGGGTGTCAGCTGGTGCTCCCCGGGCTCTGGGGAGGCGCCTTCACCCCTGAACAGCAGCATTCAGCTGCTTGCGACCTGACTGTGCTTTAGTCTGGGTCTCACATGGCTCACGTCCCCCTTCTCAGCACACAGGCCCCCCACGCCCATGGGACGGCCTCAGCCCATCCATCCCCCGTGTACAGATGGGCAGGTAACTGCACACGGAGAGACACGATCGGCTCAGGGCTACAGATCCAAGACTCAGGCCTCCCGTGGCCTGGTCCCAAGCTCTTCTTTGAGGAGGACTCCCTGTCTGGAGGGTCCCAGAGCCCTGCTGTTGATGTAGGGGCCTTGGAGGGACCCCCAGGCCTAGGAATGCTCTCCACAGGAAGACCACTTAGCGGCCCAGTCCAGACAGCAGGGTGGGCACGCTGCCTCAGCACCGGTCCCCTCACGGGGTGGACATGCGTGCTCACTGCGCATACACACAAGGGCCTGTGGCTGGTGCTTGTTTGCACCCAGCAAATTCCTTCCCCTTATGAGTGGCCACAGATAAGTGGGTAAAGGCAGAAATGGAGGCATGGGCCCATCCACTAGGCCAAGGAAGGGCCTGGGTCCTCCTAGGGGCTGGGAAGTCAGCAGGGCTGGCAGGAGCTGCTGTGGCACCAGGAAGGAGGATGCAGTTTGGACTTCAGGCTCTAAAGCCCACTTTGGGTAAAAGCAGACAGGCTCTTAAGGCCAGTCAGGTGGCAGGCGGAGGCCGCCTCCTCTCCCCTGGAACAGCTCAGGAAGAGCCCAGCCCTGGCCCCCAGCTCGTGAGAACTCACAGCCACGCGTGCTTCCCCGCTCCGTCCCTCAGCCATCCACATCGTCCGTCACGTCTGACGAGAAGGTGGACTACGTCCAGGTGGACAAGGAGAAGACGCAGGCTCTGCAGAGCACCATGCAGGAGTGGACGGACGTGCGGCAGTCCTCGGAGCCTTCCAAGGGCGCCAAGCTGTGACCCGGGCCCCACGCGGAGAGGGGCCTGCAGGCGCCACAGCGGCTTCCTCCAGCTCCCCTTTCTCCTCTCCCGCTGCCCCCTCCCGCCCGCCTCTCTCCACTCTGCCACTCTGGCCTTCAAAGCACTTGACATCAGGGACCCTGAACCCTTCCCCTGGGAGGTGAGAGCCTGATCGAGGCTCTTCGTCTGCCCGCTCGGGCCCCACCTTTGATTTTTATCAATAATGGCCATGCCTCCTCCTACCTTAGTTAGAGCTATTGCCAAAAAGCATCCTTCAGCCTCTTCCTGCCCTTTAGACCTGAGTACCTACCAGACGTGTGGGCGGAAGGGCTGGGGCTTTGAGCTGGATCCCACACCTCACGTGCCGCCCCGCCCTCAGCCCCCTACCCCAGCCCCTGGGCTACGTCCCTCCGTCCTGGAAGGAGCCGCGTCTCACTGACCAGGGAGTCAGAGACCAGCACCAAAGCAAAAACGAACTTCATCCCTGTCCATCTCGGCAGAGGAGGCAAGGCCACCAAAAGGTGCAGGAGTCGAGAAGGAAGGTTACATACAGGTGGTCTTGAGGGACAAAGGAATTAGGTCCCCACATCCAGAGGGGCAGTTGGTACCTGGAGTGGCCCCCCACGTTCAGCCAAGTGGCAGTGCAGCTGTTGCGGGTGGGAGAGGCAGGAGGATGAGGACAAAAGGGAGGGAGAACGAGGATGATGGGCCACCAAGAGCCAGGAGCAGGGCTCAGAGCCCAGGAGGTGGGGAGACAGGACGCTGCGGGTGGCTGCTGGACTGTGCAGCCACAGGCCACACAGTCTGCTCTAGGACAGAGATTGCCCAGGACGTCCCCAAGTCCCCACAACCGAGGAGTGTGTGCCGGGCGGAGCAGCGTGAGGTGTGGCAGTGCCTGCACGTGAGGGAGGCTGGTGGAGCTGTGGGAAAGCACCGCATAGTGTGGGATGTGGGAACAGGGGGTCACTAGAGGGGCTGCCAGGACTGAGGGCCACCTTGGGACAGGAATGGGCAGAGCGGAGGCACAGGCAGAGCCCTGCACAGGCCACTGCAGGGGGCGGTGCAGCAGGGGCAGGCGCAGGTACTGATGGGATGAGAGAGGTGGGCAGGCCATGGGGGGACAGCGTAGCAAGCGGGGAGATACACCCAAAGGGCCTGGTGTGCCCGAGGCAGTCCCACGGGGATGCCAGGTGGAGCAGAAAGTGACGGGGCGATGTCGTGTCAGGAGAGCATGTGCGTGGTGGCATGACACGAGGGCAGGTACCCGGATTGAGGACGACAGGTAAAGCAGTGCAAGGGAGAGAGCGGAGCAGAATGGAGCCTGGGGGGTGACAGGTGGGAATCGCTGACAGCTTGTGCCTTGTGTGGCGAGGGTTTGTGCCAGGTCCCAGGGCAGGTACGTGTGGCCTAGTGCCAGGCTCAGAGTGTTTTCTCAGCTCAGATCACCTTCTGTTGCTCCCCTCGCGTCAGGTGCCATGGTGGACTGAAACCAGGCTACAGGAACAGGAGAGGCCAGGCCGCTCCTCCCTCCCTGCCCCGGACAGTAGGCAGGGCTTCACCCCAGGCTTGCTCCTGAGCCCGGAGAGAGGGGATCCAAATTTTTTATGTGGAAAGCACTTGGCCAAATTTTCTAGAGTTTCAGAGGCAACTGGGCAGACCAGACGTGTCATCCTACCCTGAGATGAGTAGCCCTTCTTCCTCCTAAAAAAAAAAAAAAAAAACTTCCCACCATGTTGAATGGAGGTGGCTACCACTCACCTTGTAGCGTCCTTGAGTGTGTGTACACACCCCTCTCCAGCCCAATGGCCTGACCATTCCCTGAGAAATCCCATCCTGGGAGAAATTATTTTCTCAACAGTACCCTCTTCCTCTTAGTATTAGTTCAGATCAACTCAACCAGCCTTTATTCATGGCTGCTGTGACCAGCTCTGGGCTAGACACTGAGGACCAAGGAATTAATCAGACTGTGAACTTGAGAAGGTCACAGTTGGTGAGGAAAGAAAAGGACAAAGACAAAAGATACTGGTAATGGCCCTGAGACTTAAAATGCTGATGCCCCATTCCCAAGACAGAAGCACCACCATTCTGACGTGACTGAGCATGTGCAGAGGAAGCAAGACTGCTTCTGTGGCAGGTTGGTGCCGGGGGCACAAGTGGGACGGGGGTGGGGTTCAGAGAAGGTAGTTTCTAAGAAAAAGAGGTGCCTGAGATAGACCTTAGAAGAAGGTGGGTCAGATTTTCACAGGGAAAGAGAGCAGCGCTGGGTCCAGTAGCAGAAGGGAGGGGAGACTTGCAAATCCTTGTGCTTTGGGAACAAAGACCTCGGGGTGTCCATGCCCCAGTGTTCCCACAGGTGCAGTGGCAATGGCCACAGTGGCCTGCAGGAGCGGGGTTTGCTGGTTCACTCTGCGCAGCCCTGACTGTGTCTCTTAAAGGCCTTCTACGAAGGGTCTCCTGGGGCAGTGCTCTGAATGACTACAGGTGGTCTCAGGTATTGATGCCCTCGGTTCCCGCTCCAGCAGCCTCCTGTGGACCCCTGGTGCCCTAATAATGGAAGCATTTTCTGAACGTGCCATGATGTGAATGAAACTGGCTGGCATCTTCAGAGACTAAGGTGTTCAGATCTAATCTGCAAGGAGACCTCCCCACAGTTCTTGGTTCCTATAACTCCCCAACTCTTAGGCTGGAGGCAGGGGTAGAGATGGAAAGTAGAACAAGAGGAACTCACAAGCTCCAGACTGCCCGGTGTTTCATACATACCCGTCAGCTCAGTTTAAAAAACGGGTCCTTTGGCTTATCCGTGGCTCAAAGTCCACCTCCCTTGGTGGCCTGGCAAGAGTGGAGATGCTTTCTCAGTCAGCTTAGCTCATAGGATTCACCCTGCCTGGGGCTCCCCACAGAAGGAGCCGTCCTTACCCACTTCCAGCTCCATCTCTGCAAGGTTAATGGAAGTAGAGCAGGGACAGTGAGAAGAGGGAGTGAGTGCTATGGGAGCTGTGGTTCTTTCGGACCTTGGTTTGCCTGTCTGTGAAATGGGTGGTTGGATCAGGTGGATGGTTTCTGGGGCCCCTGATATGGCTGATAACGCAGCTGTTTTAAGGGAGAACTCCCAGCTCTGTGACTGCTCTCTCAAGGGTGTGGATCACCAGGGAAGGACAGCACACAGAGCATTTGCCAGTGAACACAGGGTCCCCTCCCTAGATTAATTTTGGCAACTTCGACATTTGAAACCATTCAAGTATGCCCCATTCCTAGGACAGAAGCACAACCATTCTGACGTGATTGGAGCACAGGCTCAACTCGGTATGCACTGTGGCCGTGTTACCTGCCACAGGGCTAAGGCCCCAGCCCCAGGCCACGCTGACCAACTCTGCCCCCACCGACACGCACACCCTGGACAGAGGTCTGGAAGCCGAGTGCAGGACGGGAGGGAAAGAAGCTCATCCTTCCTCTCTCTGGGCCTTTGTCTGCACATTGTGGGGGAAGTGAGTCTGGCCGCAGGAGCCCTAGCCCCTCTTATGGGGCCCTAATTCTGGGACCCTCCGAGCTCTTTGAGGCATGGGCCCTCCCTGCTGAGGGGGTCTCACTGGAAATTCAGGCTGTCCTGGTATTTGGTGATACGTGTTCTTGTGTGTTTGTTGGTACATATGTCTTGAAATTTAGAATCATTTCACAAGGAATTGTTGCTATTTGTGGGGAAGGGAAAAATGGGCTGGAAGCCCAGTCTTAGGTTCTTGTCCTGTCACCATTTAAAATTGACATTTAATTTTTCAAATCACTGTTGGTGCCTAATCACTTAAGTTATTAATTTATTCTGTTTTCTTTTTTAAAAATTTGTAACACGTATTTATCCTGTGAGTAGCTCTGGGTTGGGGGTGGGCATGCGTTCTTGTGGGTCCTGTTTTTGCTGTGGTGACACATGGTACAGGCCTGGCGCTTGCGGGTCCCTTTTTACTGTGGTGTTGGAACAGGACAACAATAAAGTCCATTAGAAGTCACCAGAGCGAGCTACCAAGTCTCCCTCATCTGAGGGGCTGGGGGATGGCATACGCCAGCCAGGGGGCTGCGGTGTGTCGGCTTCAACACGTTCTTGATGAGAAAATGGTTTCTCTCATGGTCCCAGGAAGGCTCTGGGCCAGTCTGCTCCACTTTCATTTTAATAGGAAGGAAGTCAGTAAAGAATTTGGTATTTTTCTTGGCTGGAAACAAGAATGAACCCTCCTTACCTCAGAATCTGTATTCCTGATGTGTAAAATGGTAATTGTAGTAACACCTGCCAATTTGTCTTTCTTAGAAAGACCCCTGGATGGGGACGGAATTCTGAGTGTGACTTGGTCTCTGACAGACTGTCGGCCACTTTCGCTGTTCTCTGAGGTCTGACATTTAAGGGTTGATGACATTTGGACCAAAATTCAACTCCACCTATAGCACAGGCGGGCAGCCCTTGAAGCCCAGACCTGGCCACGCCACCACCTCTACCCCTGCCTCCCCACTTTTGTTCTCCCAGAGGGACGGGCAGAAAGGGGCTCCTGCATGCCTCTCCAGCTCCAAGAGCGGGACAGCACCAGTGGGGAGGCCCTGCGTCCCAGCTTTCCTCCTGGCCTCTGCCCAGGAGAGGCCACCCACCCCTAGGTTCCCAGCGAGAAGGGAGGAGGAACCGGGCATCAGCAGTAGCTGTTTCTCAACAGTCCATAGTCTGAAAACATCCCCAGGTCCTAGGCTCCGCCCCACTGTCGGTGAGTCCCCTGCCCACACCCCATTGGGCAGCCTGTGGACCCGCCCAGCCCTGCACAGGCAGTGGGCTCCTGCTTCTCTGGAGAATGAGCCCGCTCGCGCCTGCCTCTGCCCTCTGGGCCCTCCCCTTGCATTTACGGAGCACGGCAGTGGAGGGTGCTTTCACCTCCTATGGTGCGTTGCACAGGTCAGTGCGCAGGGGTGTACCCTCCTTATTGCCTAGACATCAAGAAACGGGGGGTATGGAGGACAGGACAACCCTAAGGTGGGAAAGGCTTCAGAGAACTAGTTTTATTCCTGTTTGAGACCCCGGGTCTCTTCTCTCCATAGAAGGGGTACAGCAGTGTCAGGGCACATGAGGTCAGTGGCTACTCGTCACCAGACCCGCCCCACCAGCCCCCAGGCCGCTGCTCTGCTGGCCACCTGACGAGGAGCCGAGCCAGCCAGCGTTCCTCAGGACAATGGCTTCATGAGAAACACACGTATTTCCAGTAAAATGAGGATTCTCCATCTCAACCAGACGGGGGATGCAAACGGCAGCATCTCAGGCACTGAGGCAGGCGAAGGGAGAGGGGGTTAAGGGTCTCCCACTGTGACGGGGGCTGTCCGCACCTCTATGCATTGTCACTTGGTGTCTGCTCCTGTGTCGGGGTACTTCCCACCTCTACTCTCAAAACAAGGACAAACGGTGCAGGCACCCACGCACGCGCCTCTGAAACCCCCTCAGAGAAACAAGGAGGTAGCCAGAGCTGAGCCCGCTTCTTTGTGCAAGGGCGTGGATCCCACTCTGCTTTTCATACTATAGAGTAATAGGATTGTCTAACAGGAGCTGGAAGGGAAATGCTACTTGATGGCAAAACATTGGAGCTGTGACGTTCAGCCCTGTCGGGAGTGCGGGGGGCAAGGCCAGTGTGCATCTAAGCTGCTTCAAGTTGACCAGGACACTTGGGTGTAAAATCCTAAGGGGGCTGATGCCAGTGACAGGACCGGAGGCCCAGGTTAAGGGGCTTGGCTCTCACCTCTGTGTCTGAGTCTCCATGTCACCTGCAGGCTGAGGACTGGTGTCCCAGAAGTTCCCTCTGCACCCTTCTTTCTAGTCCTTGGAAGGGCCTGCCTTCAGGACTGGGCCTGCCTCCCTCGTAGCCCATCTGGCAGGGTGCCTCTCCCAGGACCTGGGCCCCCACCCAGCTGCCAGAAGAAAGGGGTCAAGGCCTCCCGTGAGGTTGGCTGTGACACCCACAGGTAGAAGCAGGCCAGGGATGGAGTCGCATTAGAAGACCAGTCTGTGGAAGTCACCGCCATTGCCACCTGCAGGGCTGCAGCCCCCAGGAGAGCCTTCATCCTCATCCTTGTCTTCGTCAAAACCCCTCCCCCAATGCGGAGATGCAGGGAGTGCCGAGATGTAGGCCGCCCTGCTCCGTGCCTCCTTCTCCTGCTCCTGGAAACAGAGGCAGGTGGGAAAGGAAGCTTAACGCTCAGGCTCTGAAGCGAGTATCCTCCCTTCAAACCCTCCCCCAACACCATCGGGCTCAGCAAAGCACTTCTGAGTGTCGCCTTGCATCCCCAAGGCCAAGCGCAGAGGAGCCACAGCTTCTGCCCAGCTGAATGGGAGACTAAGTGGGATGGACCCGTCCTTCCAGCCTAGATCCAGGCTACAGAATCACTCTTCCTCCTCCCACTAAAATCCCAGCTCCTTGGAGGAAAGGAACTCATTCATACTAGGCTGTAATAGCCGACAAGGGCATGATGGGCACCAGGCAGCAGGAGGTCACGTCCCAGCACACGCGGACCTCGCCACTGGATTCCCAGCACGGCTGTCCAGCTCTGCGCCTCTCAGGGCGCTAGGAACACACTCGTCTGTGAGAAAGCGCTTCCTCCTCAGCCTGGCCCTGCATCACCTGGACAGCCTGGCAGGAATGTCCCCACCCCGGGTGCCGCCTTCCCCACGGAAACACTGACTGCCCGTAAGTCCCAGCGTGGCTACTCCCCCTCCCCCCCACTGGTCAGAGCCCTTGCTGTTCCAGTTGCTAAGTATTTTGACACGACCCTTGACACTGAAGAGTCGAAGGCCCTGTGACAGAGGCGGTCCCTGGCGAGGGCAGTCTGCCGGGTGCCACAGAGGCGCTCACTCTGCTCGCCCACTAGATTCTTCACTCACAGACCCCACGCTGCGCCTTCAGCACACGTTCGAAAACTGGATAAATAACAATTATTCAATGTCTGTTCCTCTGAAGTAAGGGGTTCTGTCTGTCTGGCTCACCAATATAGCCCTGCATTCGGTGGCCGATGAAAGGACGAGAAAAAAAGGAAAAGACTCAGAGAGGAGCAACCACTTCTCTGAGCCCGGAGTGGTGCTGGGAAGCCCCTCCCCCCGGGAGCTCGGATGGCGTCCTGGCGGGTCTGCTCACCTGCAGGAAGAGGATGTTGTCTTTGGAAATAGCTTCCATCAACTCTTTGTGGAGCGTGGGCTCCGTCCGGCCTCGGGGGGAGGCTGGCTCAGCCTGAGCGCCCTCCCCTGGCCGCTGCCGGTAGAAGAGCACGTAGGCCGTGTCCTTGGGGAAGAAGGAGGTGATGTTGCTGACAGACTCGAAGGAGGAGAAGGATACCCTGGTGTCGTTGAACAAGTACCACTGGTGCTCGGGCTCAGGCCTGTCGGCCGCTCCCAGGGAAGGGCCCGGGCGGGCGGCGCCCTCGCGGGCGTAGCAGTAGTAGTGACCGCTCTCCGAGGACACTCCGGAGTGCACCACGACGCTGCACAGGTCGTAGGCCTGGCCCTGGCCCCCAGCCAGCGGCAGGCGGAGCAGCAGGGGGATGGTGACGTCATCCAGGATCTTGCGGCGCCGCATGGTGCGCAGGTCGAAGGAAAAGCGCAGCAGGGTCAGGATGAGGTAGCGCGGGCCCTGGCTCAGCTCCACCACCTTCTCCGCCTCCTGCAGCGAGGCGCACGACTCGCAGTAGTAGCGGTTCTCTGCTGTCAGCTTCTCAGGGGACAGGAAGTAATTGACCAGGTCCAGGACGGAGCGGGAGCCCTCCGCAGAGGCGCCGGTGGCCCTGGGGGTCCCTGGGCCCAGGCCGTCCTCCTCCTCCTCAGTCTCTTTCTCAGCCTCCTTCTCGCCCTTCTCCTCCTCCACCTCTTTCTCCTTCTCTTCCTTCTCCCTGGTCCTTACTTCCTCCTTCTGCTCCTCTCGCACTTCCTCCTGCTCTGCTCTCTCTTCCTTTGCTTCCTCATCTCTCTCCACCTTCTCCTCACGACTGCTCTGCTCCCCGGGGCCCTGGGCGCTCAGGCCTTCAATGTCCAGGACAGGGTGGGGGGCGTCCCCTGTGATGCAGTGTTTCCTCTGCCTCCGCAGACCCACCCTGCTTGGGACGTGGGCCGGGGATGGTGGCGGGGGCTCCCGGGCCCCCACGCCCTCTGCGGGGAGCATCACTGAGCCCAGGCGGCGGTGGCGACTGCGCTCAGGCGGGGGGAAGGCGAGAGAGAGGTCCGTGAAGGCCTCCTCCCTGGAGGAGACATTGAGGCAACGGAGGCAGCATATCCGAGTCACAATCTTGCCTCCGAACATCTTCTCCACGGAGGTTGAACTCGGGCCGGGGGGCTCCTCAGGTGGGGACGGCGAGCTGGACTGCTTCAGCTTCTGGCAGATCCGTGTCCCCGTTTTCTCCTCTTCGTGCAGCCTGGAGCAGGAAGCACGGGGTCTTCGTACACACATGGATCCATTTCCAGTGACTCATGCCACCTACCTTACTCAGCTGGCCATACAGTCACACATGCAGGAGTATTCACAGGCAATATACATATGTGTGCAAAATGGCATCTGTGCACATGCTACATACTGCATACAGGCACACAAACCTGTCACGTACATATCTGTGTGCAGATGCCCCCGGAACTGTGACGAAAATACATGTGCCCACTCAGGCATGCACAGCGCAATATGTATACACGCACACTTACCCTCCCAGGTCACGGTCCCAGTCAGCATCTCCCCCACTTCCCTCACACTCAGCCCCTGCCCCCACACTCATGGCACACATCTCCTCCGAGCTTCTACAACTGCGATGCAGCACCCTCATTTCCGGGAAGAGGCAAAAGAGCTTGAAGAGGCGGCGCCTTCCCCGGGGCCTCGCCTCCCTTACCGATCCAGGAGGTATTTCAGGTACTCTGAGCAGTCCTGCTGGGTGCCGGGGCTGAACCAGGGTGTCCAGGATGCAGACAGGAAGTTCTCGGGAGAGATGGCAGGCCGCTAGGACCAAGACAAGTGAAAAGCAGGGTCAGGAGCAGGAGCAGGAGCCGCTCGCTAACCAGCTCTGTGGCGTGCTAGGCCTGAGGGTCTACCTGGGAACTGGGTGCCCCAAACTTCCCAGCCTCCTCACAGAAGTCCTACCCCCGCCAAGTTGTCCTCGACCCAACCCATCTCACTAAGCCCTACAGCCACGAGCAGGGCTCACAGAGATGAAGGGTCCTCTAGCCATGTGTTCCCCCCTGACGCTCCTCCTGCTTTCTCTCTAGGCCCCTGCTCACGGCCCTGCCCTGGACCTAACACCCCCTTCCTCCCCATCAGAAGCTTAGCTATAGAGTTCAAGTCCCAGATGCTCCTGTTCTACAGTGTCCCCTGTTCCGTGATGTCTTCCCAGTGGCCCCTGCCCATCAGAATCGCGTTCCCTCCCTTGCATTTGTACCACACACTGCATTTCCCTGTTCAAGCTATAATTGTTATCTGCAGGCCCGTCTCCCACCAGACTGAGCTCCACGAGGGCAGGCACTGCTGCTTACCAATCCCATGCCCCCACACGGCCTTGCCTCATGCCTGACCAAGGGATTTAGGTGCCATGAGGGCAGAGACAGTGGACAGAACAAAACGGCCCTCCGGGTGCCTGGCAATGTGACTGCTCAAAAATGACAGCAAATGACACAGCGACACCTAATGCAATGGACTGAACTGCTGACGGGAGAACGTGCTGATAGACAGCACAGAAGAGGGTTTCGGAAGGCACCCTCTCTCCTGCCGGGTAAGGGCACTCAGTCAGCCCCATGGGCTTCGGCCATGAACCCAGGCCAGCCTGGAATGGACTTTAACCACTTACACCAGGAAGTGGGGGCTTACAGCCAGATGCAGGCAGGTTGTGGAAAGGGTGTCCACCGGAACTTCCGCCTCACCACGCCCGACACCCAAGCACTCACCTGGCTGTGCTCCAGGAAAGCGAACAGCCACTGCAGTTTGGTCATCAAGGGCTGCGAGTTGTTCTCCGTCAAACGGAGCACACAGTGTCTGAAGCTTCAAAATAAAGCAGGAGTCCAGTGTGAGCGAAGGGCACCCAGGGAGCCTCCACTCAGCCGTACTGCAGGCAATGGGGCCTCCAGGCTAAAGGCTGAACAGACCCTTGTAGCACCAGTCTGGGCCAGGGACCAGGGAGGAGGAAGAGGTGAACAGCTGGGTTTGGCCAATGAGGTGATCCCTGAGGCCCCTTCCACTTCTGACAGCCCATCCAAGAGTCAAACAGTTGAATGTCCTAGGTCCTGTGCTCCCAAGGTTCTAAGGCTGGAACTCTCTGGCATCCTCCAGAGTCCATGCCAGTGTCATTACTGGCCACTCATACCCTTTGCCCTACTTCCCCCGGAAATGGTTTTGGACCCTTTTAGAGCACCAGGCCTTGTTCAGACATCAACCTTCCAAGTGACAGCCCCTTCTCAAGGCCCCTGCCCCTGCCCCTAGGCCCACCCCAAGTTGTTTCCCTGCCTTCTAATGAGGGAAGCAGGCATCACTGTGAGGAATGTGCTCAAAGAAGATGCTGCAGGGGTACTAGCTCCCAGTGACAGGTGAACAACTGATCCTCTGGGAGATGGGAAGGAGCCCCTCCTGACACCCACATTCCCCGGGACAGGAAGATTTCCAGACCCAGCTTAGTTCCTGTTCTCACAAGAAGCTCTGGGCGGACGGGTAAGACATCTCTCCCACCTAAACCCACTGTGTAGAACAGCGCTACCAAAGTGGGCTCCACTTAGCAGACTGTGATGAAGTTCAGAGATTGAGCATTTAGAAACTTGTGTAGCAATTTGACATTGCTATGACCATACAAGCATAAGATCATTTTTCTGGTAAGTCGTTTTATTATATTTTGCAAAAGTAAGTCTGCAGCAGACTGGAAATTAGAAACACTAAAACTAGTTCAGCAGGCAGTTTGAGAAGCACAGCAGCCACACATGAGCAAGTCCTAGAGATCAGCTCCAACCTCCTCCTACTGGACCAAAACCTCGGAGAAGAAAGCGAGGTCATACTACATAAGCCAGAAGCAAAGCTTACTTTCACTGACTTTTATTAAAGATTTCTAAGTATGGTACTATTGAAAGAATAATTAAATAAATCAACAGAACAAAATAGAGCCCCAAAATAGTATACTCATCTGATCATTGACAAAGGAGTAAAGGCCATACAATGAAGCAAAGCTAGTCTCATCAACAAATGATGCTCGAATAACTGGTCATCCACATGCACGCACGCATACACAAAATGAATCTAGACACAAACCTTACACCAATCACAAAAATAAACTCAAAATGGATCACAGAGCTAAATATAAAACAAAACTCCCAAAAGAAAATATAGACGAAAACTTAGATGACCTTGGGTATAGTGATGCCTTTTTAGATACAATAAAGACACAATCCATGAAAGAAATGATTCATAAGGTGGATTTCATTAAAATTAAAAACTGCTCTGCAAAAGATACTATCAAGAGAATTAGAAGACAAGCCAGACACTGGGAGAAAATACTTGCAAAAGACACATCTGATAAAAGGACTATTATCCAAAATATACAAAGAACTCTTAAAACTCAACAATAAGTAAACAACCCAATTAAAAAATGGGCCAAACCTCTTCACAGATACCTGACCAAAGAATATATGCAGATGACAAAGCACATGAAAAGATATTCCACCATCATATGTCATCAGGAAAATGCAAACCAAAACAACGAGATGCCACTACATACCTATCAGAATGACCAAAATCTAAAACACTGACAACACCAAATGCCCAGCGAGGATGTGGAGCAAAAGGAACTCGAATTCATTGTTATTGGAGATGCAAAATGGTACAGCCACTTTAGAAGTTAATTCAGCAGTTTCTTACAAAACTAAACATACCCTGGAAAACCTCCTGAAGACTAGCTGAACAGAAGTCCTATAACTAAGGATATAAAGAAGAAGTCATATGGAGACTGGTAGGAGAAGCAGAAGCATGAAACAGGCTGACCCCACACCCACATGTGGTGGTTAAGAAACAGAAGGGATATCTCAGCTGTGGAGGTTTCCCCGGAGGAGCAAGGGGTCCCAGCCCCACACCAGGATCTCCAGCACTGGGATCCAGTGCTGGGAAGAGAAGTCTCCCTAATTTCTGGCTCAGAAAGCCCATAGAGATTGTGGCTGAGTGAGGGGGGGTGGGGTATTGGAGTCCCAGGTGTCCTCTTAAAGGGCCCATGCATGATCTTACCCACTGACAGACTCACTTGCTCTGAGCTCGAGTGCTGGGGCAGCAGCTCAAAAAGTGCCAGGGACATAGGAGGAGGAACTGAACTATCTGGCTGAGGATGAGGGCTGGAGGGGCAGGGGTCAGGGCAGCTCAGTCCAGGGACAGAAGTGCCAGCAGATGCCACTGCTCCTTTGTTGAGCTCTCTGCCCATCCAGCCAGCAGGCACAAGCAGGTGCCAAATCTGAGCTCTCCATCAACCTAGTTAACACCATTCACCCTGCGCTGGTGATCCCCTGAGAACCCACCTCACCCAACCCAAGTATGTGGCCAGAACCTCTTCCAGTGGGTTTTCTACACAAATGGCCTGTCTCACCTCACGCTGCAGACTAACCTAAAATCTCCCAAAGGTCCACAAACCCCTAAAAAGCAGCATCTGGCCTCAGCATGCCACATACCTCCTGCTAAGTAGCCCCAAGCCTGGCACTAGTGGCAGCTGGCCTTGGTTTGCAGCTTAGCCTCTCTGAGGCATCTCCAAGCCCAGCACAGGCAGCAACCATCTGCAGATAACTTTGTAGCTCCTATAAAGTGGCTCCAGGCCAGGCACAGGCAGCAGCTGAACTTGACCTGCACCAGAGCCCTGCCAAGAGGCCCCAGAACCAACATACATGGCGGCCAGCTTCAGATCACAACAGAGCACCACCCAAGCAGTTCCACAAACAATATACCCAAAGGGTGAACTTGGCAGGCACTAGAGCCCTGCTAAAGCGAATCATGCTCAGTGGGGCCATTCCTCACAACCAGTCAGCCTGAGGGTCAATCCCACTCACTGATGTACCAACAGCAGTCAATGCTCAACTACAACAGAAAGGCACACACAACCCACACAAGGGACACCCAGTAAAGGAGACCAGAAAGACTGTGCCACTGGGCCCCACAGTACACCTACTTCAGTAAAGTGGCAGGATACAAAATTAATATTCAGAAATCAGTGCATTTTTATACACCAATATAAAAATGCACTGATTTCTGAATATTAATTTTTTTCAGAAAGAAATTAAGAATAATCCCATTTATAATTGCATCAAAAAAATAAAATACCTAGGAGGAAATTTAACCAAAGAGATAAAAGACCCCTACTCAGAAAACTCTAAGACACTGAAGAAAGAAACTGAAGAAGATAGAAAAAAAATGGAAGGATAGGAAGAATTAACATTGTGAAAATGTCCATACTACCCAAAGCAACCTACAGATTCAATGAAATCCCTATCAAAATTCCAATGTCATTTCTCACAGAAATAGAAAAAACAATCCTAAAATTTGTAAGGAACCACAAAGACCCTGAATAGCCAAAGCAATCTTGAGAAAGAAGAACAAAAATAGAGGAACATTATGCTTCCTGGTTTCAAACTATATTACAGAGCTATCATAATCAAAACAGTATGGTATTGGCATAGAAACATACACACAGATCAATGAAACCGAATAGAGAGCCCAGAAATAAACCTACCCATATATGGTCAATTAACATACAACAAAAGAGCCAAGAATATTCAATGGGGAAGCGCAGTCTCTTCAATAAATGGTATTGAAAAAAACTGGACAGCCACATGCTAGAGAATGAAACTGGACCACACTCTTACACCATACAAAAGAATCAATTCAAAATGAATTAAGATTGAATGTAAGACCTGAAGCCATCTGACTCCTATAAGAAAACATAGGCTATAAGCTCCTTGACATAAGTCTTGGTGATGATTTTTTTAAATTTGATAGCAAAAGCAGAGGTAACAAAAGCAAAAATAAACAAGTGGGACTACATTAAACTAAAAAGCTTCTACAGAGCAAAGAAACCACCAACAAAATGAAAAGGCAACCTATGGAACAAGAGAAAACATTTGCCAAGCCATGTATCTTATAAGGGGTTAATGTCCAAAATATATAAAGAATGTATAGAACTCAATAGCAAAAAATAATCCAATTAAAAAATAGGCATGGGATCTAAATAGACATTTTTCCAAAGAAGACATACCTATGGCCAACAGGTATATGAGAAGTTGATCAATAACATCGGGAAAATGTAAATCAAAACCACAATGAGCTATCACCTCATACCTGTTAGAATGGCTCTTATCACAAAGACAAGAAATAAGTGTTGGCGAGGAGATGGAGAAAAGGGAACCATCCTGTACCGTTTGTAGGATTGCAAATCTGTGCAGCCGCTATGGAAAATAGTATGGAGGTTCCTTAAAAAATTAAAAATAGTACCTTATGACCCAGCAATTCCACTTCTGGGTATTTATCCAAAGAAAACAAAAAACTGACTTGAAAAGATAGGGGCAGCAGGTTAGCTCAGTTGGTTAGAGCGCGGTGCTCTTAACAGCAAGGTTGCCGGTTTAATCCCCACATGGGCCACTGTGAGCTGTGCCCTCCACCCCTAGATTAAAACAACTACTTGACTTGGAGCTGATGGGTCCTGGAAAAACACACTTAAATAAATAAAAGTTTAACAAAGAAAAGATGTAAAAAAAAAAAAAAGATATATGTACCCCATGTTCTTTGCAGCATTATTTATAACAGCCAAGATATGGAAACAACCTAAGTGTCCACTGAGAGATAAATGGATAAAGAAAATGTGGTGTGTGTGTGTGTGTGTGTGTGTGTGAGAGAGAGAGAGAGAGAGAGAGAGAGAGAGGAATATTATTCAGACATGAGAAAAAAGGAAATCCTGTCATTTGTGACAACTGAGTAAACCTGGAAAACATGATGTGAAGTGAAATCAGACAGACAGAAAAAGATAAACAATGTATGATCAAATTATATGTTGAATCTAACAACAACAACAACAAAAAACCCACCAAACTTATATAGAAAACAGATTGCTGGTTGCCAGAAGTGGAAGGTGGTAAGTGGACAAAATCAGTACAGGTGCTCAAAAGGTACAAACTTCCAGTTATAACATACATAAGTCCTGGGGATGTCACTATATTGTACACTTGAAATTAATACATTGTCAATTATATCTCAATTAAAAAATAATAAATAAGAAGCAACCTCTTTCAATAGCAAAAAAAAAAAAAAAAAAGACTATCCAGAGAACAAAAAGCCAACCCAACCCACAGAATGGGAAAAAATATTTGCAAATAGTGTATCTGATAAGGGATTGATTCTCTTTATATAGAGAACTCAAATTCAACAAAAAAACAAACAACCTGATTAAAAATGGGCAGTGGACTTGAATAGACATTTCCCCAAAGAAGACATACAAATGGCCAATAAACAAATGAGAAGATGTTCAACATCACTAATCATCGGAAATGCAAATTAAAACTGCAATGATACCACCTCACACCCATTAGAATGGCTACTATCAACAACAACAACAACAAAAACAGAAAGTAAGTGTTGGTGAGGATGTGGAGAAACTGGAACATTGCATTGTTGGTGGGAATGTAAAGTGGTGCAGTCACTGTAGAAAACAGTATGGAGGTTCAGGAAAAAGTTAAAAATAGAACTACCATATGATCTAGCAATTCCATTTCTGGATATACACTCAAAAGAATCGAAAGCAGGGTCTCGAAGAGATGTTTGTGCACCCATGTTCAGATCATCATTATTCACAACAGTTAAAACATGGAAGCCATTTAAGTGTCCATCAATGGATGAACAGATTACCAAAATGTGGTTTATATATACAATAGAATATTATTCGGCCTTTAGAAGAAATTCTGCAACGTGCTACAATATGGATGAACCTGGAGGACATCCACTAAGTGAACAAACCCAATCACAAGACTGTAGGATTCCACTTATATGAAGTACTTAGAATAGAGACAGAATCAGTGACAGAAAGTATAATGGAGGTTGCCAGAGGCTGGTGGGGAGAGGAGAATGGAAATCTGGGAAATTATTGTTTAATAGGTACAGAATTTCAGATTTACAAGATGAAGAGTTATGGGATAGATGGTGGTGATGGCTGCACAACAATGTGAATGTATTGAATACCACTGAATTGTACACTTACAAATGTTTCAGATGGTAAATTTTATGTTATATGCATTTTAACACACACACAATTGGAAGGGAAAAAGATGTCTACTTCTGTGGCTGAAACCCTGACTGATTTTTAAGTAAGCCATAAGTTAGGTAGCCATTGACAATGAAGATTTTGTTTGTTTTAGTAAAAGGGCAGGGCAGAGGGGGGTTAATACCAGAGTGAGGGGGAGTTCTACTCTGGAAGACACGACCCACCCCACAGACTCCAGAAGTCAGTGATGTTTACCAGCCCAGCGCCTGCAGCCCCCTCACGAGTTCCCATCCAGTCTTGACCTACTGCCTTGGCGGGAGGCTGGAGACCTCTGGGGCCACTCTCCTGTCCTTCATGTACCCACAGTCCTCAGGGAATTATGCCAACAATGCAAAGCATGATTCAGTTTCTCCAAACCCCCATCCCCACCTTCACACGCCCGGGAGCCCAAAGGAGAGAAGCAGAGGCACCCAGGGAATTCAAAAGCAGCACCTACTCAGAAGCCATGAACAAAGCCTGAAGGACGCTATTCACGTAGCACGTGTTGCCCAGATTGATTAAACCAATCTTGCCCGTGTCTGACTTGGCCATGAGCCGGGGGTAGAAGCCAGCCAGCTCACTCTTCTGTGAGGTCCAGGCATCCTGCCCCAGCAGCTGCTTGATGCGGTCCTCATTGGGAACGTGGAGGTCCTGAGGAGAGAACAAGTCAGCAGGAGAGTGGGCACCAGGGTCAGCTCTAAAAATGTCACCTCCTCCAGGAAGCCTTCCTGGACTACAGCCTACCCCACACGCACCCAAGCACATTCCCCCACAAACGTTCTAGAAATGGGTATGAATAGCCACGAGCTTTCAAACTTATTCTAGGTTCTCACCTTGACATGTGGGCCTTCTACATGATTAATGTCGAACTGCCTTAAGAAGGTGGTAAAATCCCCATTTGATAGATGAAAAAAACTGAGACTCAGATAAAGAATTTTGCAGGGACATACAGGCAGTCAGAGAAGAATCTGTAGGTTCTTAGAAGAGCCCAGGGTCTGTGTCTAAGCCATGACAGCACTGGCACCCAGGCCACATCCAGTGGTGTCGACATTTCAGTCCTAGTCCGATTCTCATCCTCATGAGCTGTCTGACTGTGGTGGTCCATGTGCCTCTGTGACTCAGTCAGTTAACCTCCCTGGGCCTCAGTTTCCTCCTTTGGCAAATGAGGACACGCCCACCTGATGTCCGTTTGGCGCACTACACTTGCACACAATGACACTCCTACTTTCAGGTTTACAGAGTCAGCCTTTTGGAATTAGTCACGCCCCACCCACACCCCAGAACTTAATCCTACAGTCAGAATGGTGGGAGGTCCAGGGGTCTGAAGTACGGGTCCCCAGTCACGGGCTCAGGGACTACACGCTTTCCCACTCGTTATCCTTTTTCACATTAAATAGCTGCACCTAAAAGAATATTAGCACTGGTTCTAATGATGATACATTTTAAAGAAATGTACCTAAGCACGATTAGAGTTACTTCGTAGACTTAGGCAACATTCTTGACAGTTCCTCTAGCCCTGCTCTTATTTCCAGACCCTGAGCAGTCCCTACGTTTGTCCAAGGCTCCAGAGCTTCAAACCAGATTAGCACCGACAGCACACATGCTCTGGCCACTGCAGGTCTGGCTCCAGCAGTGGTTTAACCCTTCTCCTCATTCATTTCTCAGGATCACTTATCAGATTAGTTAGACAGCTCTCACAGATAATAAAAAAAAATGTAGGAGCTGCCAGAGGGGAGATAAGACGGTATGGCTCAGTGTCATGTCTCGTAGACCATTCTTTTATCTTCGTATTGTTCCCTCTCCAATCCCCACTCCACACAACATGAACAAATAGGGACGAAAAAGCAGAGAGAACCACACACATGCACACACGCACACACAGAAGACCCAAAAATATCCACACTCAAAAAAAAACATCAAATGTCATCTTCCTAAAGCAGGTAACTTTGTCCTCTTAGGAACATAAAACAAGAACGTCCAAATCACTCTCAAGCTCCTAATGTTACTGGAAATTTACAATGGCTCCCTTAGCAAGGACCACAGCTCCCAGAGAAACTGCCATTACCTGATACAACTGCCTACTTAAGAGAACTTTCCAGAATTAACTTATAAAGGAGCCTGTATACAAAGACAGAATATATGTATTCTGTACTCCTAGAATACATGTGAAAATTTTATAAACAAAATCCTGCAGAAAATTTGCTGTCTTGCCTCTCAAACTGCCTTGTACCAACGGGTATTCAAAGCCTTGGGGCAAAAGTAGCAACCCTTCCTGGACATATATGCTCTAATATTCAAGGAAGAAATGTATGTTCATATTAAAACAAATATAATTATGAACTACATCCTTCAGTCTCTGAGATGAAATGAGATATTTGAGAAACTCTAAGCTTGCGTCAGGCTACTGGGGGTAAGTCCCGTCCTTCCTCTGACGTCAAGTCCTTCAGCGGAAGCGTTTGAAAAGCCCAGATCTGCTCTGGTTTTCAAGGCCCTCTGCTCTGCTGATCTTACTGGTCTCCACTCTGCTCCACCATGTTCCCACCCCCACCCAGCCCTCTGCCAGTCCCCAGCCTTCAAGGTCTAACCACTGTCCTCTCTCTAGCAGGGTTTCCGGGATCTTCTCAAATGGGGTCCCCACACTACCTGTGCCTGTGCTATAAAGCCTAAACCCCCGCACCGAGTGGTACAGGTATTGGCAGACTCACCTTGTCCCCTGGACTAGACCACAGCCCCTGGTGTGCAAAGCCTGGGCCTCACTCAGCGTGGGTTTCCCTCAGGGCCCACCGAGGGCCTTGCTCCCTCCTCCGGTTCACACCTCCATGACAGCAGGCTTCACACCACAGTCACGTGCACTCACTGACATTTACTGGGCACAGAGACCAAAATGACGGGGTCCCTTGCCCACCAGAAGCTCACAATTAGCAGGAAACAGTAACAGTCACGTCCAATACGTGGAAGTCCTGTCTCCTCTGCTCATCCACCTCGTGACAGGGAACTCACTACCTAGCAAGGAAGCCCCTGCTTTTGTAGGTGCACACTGACTATTAAAAAACACTTTTTCATGTTAAGTTGAAAACACTGAGGCGATCCAAGTCAATGCCAGAGGTATTGTGTGTTGTCACCAACTTTCACTCACAGTAGATTGTTCCCTTGTATGTTTTGTAATTTTTGTATTGAAAACTCATCTTCAGTAGAATCTTATCTTTGTGGCTTGAAAGCAGTTTCATTTCCATTTCTACTAGGCAACCCTGGGTATTACAAGCTTAGGATCACTTTTAATGTTAGTTTCTGAGCTTAGGGGTCCCACAACCCCAAAGATGGTATGAATTTGAACCCTTAAACCAACATGAGAGCAGGCCACTGATTGCAAATTTCTTTTTTTCCAATTCAGAGCCCAGACCAAGCCAGAAAAGTTTCCTTGATGTCTATTGAGGACCATGTGTATATTTTTTCTAGATCAACTCCTGCGAACGGGCAAGCCTTTCTTGGGTCGTGGCTTATGTGGCCTCATAGTGCTAACCCCCTTCTAGGGGCGGGCCCTAAGCCTCACCACATGTGCCCATCAGCTCAAGCCACTCCGTGACTGAGGTCGGCTGTCGTACCCACCCTCCCTCCACATCCCAGGACGAAAGCATCACCTCTCACTTACCATTCTGGAACTCAGTTTTCCTTTTTGGCCCCTGGGGATTCCCCCTTACTGTCTTGCAAGTTCAGCTATGTACTTAAAAAGATGTTTGTTATATCTTAACAACCATTTCTGGTATTTTGTAAGTGGGACACTTTTCAGGTGACCTGTCTGCCCTGCTACAAAAATGGAAGTCACAGGAGAGACTCTGAAAGGGCCTCTACCTACCCACACATCTTCCACACACGCTTGGCTCTGCCCTCTGCATCAAGCAATCCCGTCCTGCTCTCTCTCACTAGCTCCATGATTTTGTACAAGTCACCAAATCTCTCCAAATCTCATTTTCCTCATCTATGAAACTGAAGTAACAATAGTATCTGCTCGACAGGCTTCTTGTGAGCATGAGAAGAGAAAATATACGGGAAAACGCTGCCAAATGTGGCGCTATCGACGGGTTGGTTACTGTCCTAGCAACCCAGCCGCCTAATTCAGAAGCCTTTCTCCCTGTAGCCTCCTCCTCTTACTGGAGACGAGCTTTCCCTCTTCTGGTTCCTCACTGCTTGTGGCTAACCCTCTCAGGCAATTCATACACTGCTTAGATCAGTTACTTTTATACAAGTGTTTAACCCCCCCCCCCCCCCCCGGCTGAAAGCTCCTCAATGGAGGTGACTCATGCCTGTGTCCCCAGTTCCTAGCCTGGGCCTGGCACATAGCAGAATCAGTAAAATCACGTGAACAATTAATTATAAACAATCCCTGCTGTGGCGTGCTCATCGTGGTGGGAGAGACAGACACACAGTGAGTGACAACATGTGGCAGAGGAAGGCCCCAGGGCTGTGGGAACCCAGAGAGACCTTGACCCAGCCTGCTGGTGGGAGGAAGGTATTGAGAGTTACCCGGGAAGGCTTCCTGAGGGAGGTAACACTTGAACAGAGCCTTAAAGGATTTGTAGGAACGATCCAGGCAAAACAAGGGTTTAGTTAGAGAGAATGGCATATGCAAAAGCTCAGAGCAGTCATGAGAGAGGATGAGCCGTGCAGGGAACGGCAGATGGCTCAGTGTGTCTGAAGCACAGGATGGACCAGGGGAAGTGATAGAGATAGCCAGGGACCAAATGATGGGGGCTCCCCAACCTGTGGCATGGCCCTGAGCAAGGCCCCAATAGACACTCTCTCTCGTCAGAGTGGGGCGAGGGAGCCGTAGAGGGCTGTCACTCACCTTGATGGCCTCCATGACAGGCTCATACAGGTCCGGGAAGCCCGGGAACCGGAACACCATGCAGTGGACCAGCTCTGCCAGCTGCTCCAGGCAGCTGGTCCCAGAGTTGGAGTCCTCCTTGAGCAGAGAGGCCACCATGGGGGGGATGTGAGGGAGAAGCTGTGAGAGCAGAGTGGGGTTAGGCTGAGACATGGGAAGGTGGTCACTGCTGAAGACACCCAGAGCTCCCTGAGACGTCTGCTCCCTTGACCACATGGGGCTCTGAGCTCTGCAGGCAGGTGACTCTCCTTACAAGATCTGTGATCTTGGATGCCCTGCCTCAGTCTCTTCACCCATAAAATGGGATCTATAATTCCCTCCTCACCACAGGGAAGGCCTGAGCCCAAGCCTAAGCTTCACAACCGGCCCTGCCCGAAGGCCTGAATGAGCAGGGCTCCCCTGCCCACCCAGGAGTCATGCTGGGGTCGCAGTGTGGCCAGCCAGCGGGCAGCCTGATAGAGCACAGGTGGCCGCCCGGGGGGCAAACACCATCATTCTCTCAGCAAACATGCATGTCAAGCATGTCACCCTCACAGCGACTTTACAGGGCAGTGATTATTATCCCCATTTTCTAGATGAAGATGTTAAAGTTCGTGAGGATCCGTAACCTGCCAAGAAGTTCACCGTGGGTTATGGGAGAAGCTGGGGTATGAATGAGGTCTGTCTGAATCCAAAGCCTGTTTCTTTCCTCTGAGCTATGGAGAGTTAAGTTTCAAACCCATGGGGGTGCCACACCACAACGTCCCAGGGATGGACAGAGGCCACAGGAACTGGGAGCAGGGGTGCCCAGGAGACGGATGGAAAGAAACCCCTATCTGTCAAGTCCCTAGGACGTGGCAGGCTCTTGACAAATATTACTTCATCTGACCCCCACCCACCATCCTATGGATTACACCCCTGTTTGGGCTCTGAAAGATAAGGGCTCAGCCCAAGGTCACCACATCTGGCAAACAGCAGAGCCGGGACTCAACCCTAAGTACCTCAATCTCTGGGTCTGTGCTTCTCCCACTGCAGCAAAAAGGGAAGCAGGGAGTTTCTGCCCTGACCAGGGGCCATCAGAATCAAGGGCCCCATCTCAGGTCCTCAGAAGGCAGTCCCCCAGGGCCACAGTCTGTCCTTCCCAAGGGAGGGCCCGGAAGCCAGCAGAAAGGGGCCTGAGCTGGAGGCCAGGCCACCTGGGAGCTGGCAAGCAGCAGGGTACAGGAAGGGCACTGGGTCAGAAGTTAGATCAACATGGGTAGAATCCTCCCTGTACTTCTCTCCAGCTATGTGTCCGGGACAAGTGACTTAACGTCCTGCAGTTTCCTCAAGTGAAAAATGGAGAAAATGACAGAACCTCCTTGGGAGGAGTTGCTCTAGGAGTTGAATGAATGAACCTATGAACTGCCTTTAGCATTGTGACTGGCACACAGCTCGCACCCAGGAACCATACACTGCCATCATTCGAGGCCTGTCGTTCCACTACCAGCCCATGGTGAGGCCATACAAATTCTCTGGCCTCAGTTTCCTATCTGTAAATCGGGGTCCCAAGTATCCTACAGTCCTAACATCCAGGGCTTCGAAGGCTTGGCCTTCAAGCCCCAACCCCTTAACCCCCAACAGAAACAGCATGTCTGGCCTCCAGCCAGACCAGTGGGGATGCAGTGGGATGGGCCCTTACCAGGTGGAAGGCCTCGTGGGAGTGCTGGAAAGTCAGGAGCATGTACTTGAGGACAGACAAAGCAGATCCCCGGACAATGGGGTACAGAAGCTTGGAAAACACCTGAAAGAGAATCCCTGGTCAGGAGTGCCCCAGGCCTGGCCCACCCAAGGCCGCGTGCAGCCCCACCAGCTAGAGCTGACGCAGCAGACCCAGGCCTGAGCAAGAATAGAAGTGCTCAGAGGCCTGGGTGGACAGACAGATGGTGAAATGGACAACTATACTTAGATATCTAAGGGATGGACAGACACACCAAAAGTAACATACACATGCCTGAATGACTAGTCAGAGGAATGAATGGGGGAACCTGAGGCCCAAAGAGAGACAGTGAATTGTCCCAGGTCACAGTGCGCTTGGGTGGGGGTGCCAGTGCGCTGCCCTCAGACCTGCACTGCCCCTGGCAAGAGGCTAGTGGGCAAAGCCATAGCAGGGGCCAGGACAGGGGCCCACCAACCTTCTCAATTTTGGCGAGTGAAACCTCGATCAAGATGCTGAACTTCTTAACAGCAGCCAGACCCTTCAGCAGTGCAATGATCCACTGGTCAATGTTCCTCCCCAGGGGCCAGGACACCCAGTCGATCATCCTGGTGAAGCGAGTGACAGTGACACAGGGGCCATCGAGGCCCCGATGCCTGGGAGGGGGCAGCCCGGGGACTGGCCACCACGTCCCGAGGCCCTACACTGTTCACACCTGCACAGGGCAGCCCGGGGTCCCTGGAATGAACAAGACAACTCCGGAATATTTACTGAGCCCAGTAAGGCACCTGGCAGAGACGAGCGCTCCAAGTCCAGCAGGAGGGGAGCCAGGCCCTCTCAGCACCCCAAACCTCACCCCCATATACACTGGCTGCAGTAGAAGAACGGGGTTTGGGGGGTGCCTCTGCCTAGACCCCAATAGCAGGAGGAGCATTGTCCCTGGGCCAAAAGCTCTGGCTCCCCAAACCATGGCTTGTGACCTGGAACAAGTCGCTTACTCTCTGAGCCCCCGTTTCTTCCTGTGTAACATGGGAACACCTACCAACAGCAGGGTTGTTGTATGGATTAAAAGAGATACCGAGAGCTAACACTTCTGTAGTATTCACTCTGTGCCAGGCACTGTCTTACACGTATTAACCCATCCGACCCCACCACGTAATATCGGTATGCACAGAGCTTGAAGCTGCCACCTAGTCGGTGCTCACGAAAATGTCACGATTATTTTTATACTCGGTAAACCATGCTATTAACGAGGCAAAACAATGGAGAGCAAAGTGACAGTAACTATAATATAATAGCTTCTAGGCATTTTACATGTATTATCCGATTTTATCTAATTTAATCCTCAAAACAATCTTATAAGATGGATTCGATCATAGTACAACTTATAGGAAAGGAAGCTGAAACTTACAGAAATTGAATAACTTGCCCAAAAGTCACACAGACAAGAAGTGGTCGAGCCAGGATTTGAACCCAGGCAGCTTACCTCTAGAGGCCACCCTGTTACCCACTAGACAAAGACTCTAGGACGGCCCAATGGAGACAGTGGATCTGCACGTGGGTATGAAATAAATGGCAAGGGGAGGCATGCCAGGTGAAGGGGGTGTGCAGAGCCAAAAGCCTGACAGGCAGGAGGGGAGGCAGCAGATTCCGGGATCACTGAATGGGCGAGTGTGGCTCGATCACAGGCTCAATGATGTCCAAATGAGATGGGGGACGCGCGAGAGCTCTGTGAGCTAAAAGGCAGCCAAACTGTTTGTCATACTTGTCGAACTCAGAAAGCAATTACTAAGTACCTTCACCTTCTAATATAACCCCATGGCAGCCTGACAACTTCTTTCACCACCACCCACATTTGCTATTACAGAATGGGAAACTGAGGCTCAGAGAGTTCACTGACCTGTCCAGGGCCTCACAGCTGATACCCCGCCTGACAGCATCCTAAGGCAGGGCGATCTATGTCTCCCACATCCAGCCCTGGGCCAGGCACAAAGCAAGGCTCAAGAAAGGACGGATGAATGAAGAAGCATGAGGGCCTGGGCCCTCTGACATTAAATCTAACCCAGCACCGACCCAGAGGACGGGGCTTCTAGAAGGGAGAGGGACCTGACCAACGCCCCGCCCTCAGCCCACCTGCCAATGGCGGTCAGCATCTGGGAGTCCATCACACTGTCATCATTGCTGAGGTTCCGGACGACGCCATCCATGAGCTCCAGCGGGAGGTGCTGGACCATGCTGGCCAGTGCACTGGACGGGGGCTCCTCCTCTGGAACAGAGGGCTGGGCTGAGCTTTGCAAGGCACATGTGCCCCCCACCTCCCATCATCCCATTCCTCCTGATGGGAGTGAACTCGGCTGGGCCTCTGCAAAGAGCACATCAGGACCACGTCCTCACCCCCTCAGCATCACAGCCTCTGAGTCCATCTTAACTAACGCATTCACTCATCAAACCTCCACTGACACTGCTTTGGGCCTAGCCGTGTGCTAGGCACACACACACACACACACACACACACACACACACACACACAAACCCATGCACTGACCCCCAACTGCGGGTGAACAGGCAAGGCCTTTAGAAGGGGTAACACTGGAGCTGACATGAGCAGGTAGGAGGCCCGTGTGGACTTTGGGGGAGGGAGGACATTCCAGGTGCAACCACAAAGACAAAGGCCTAAAGGTGAGAAAGAGCATTTAGTTATAAAAATTGGTTGTCCATTTGTCTAAGGACCCAGGTCCTTACACATTCGGCCTTGGTTCTTCCTGCCACCAGGTCCATTACCTTCCTTTCCCATATGAGGGAAGGCACAGAACTATCTTCAGTTATTTATACTATCGTCCAAGTTCCAGCTGTCAATGGAGGACCAAAATGTTACACGGCAGAGGTGACACCTACAGGACAGGCTCCACTGTGTCTCCAGACCTTCCGTCTGCCTGCCCAGAGCACCTTGCCCCCGCTGCTGCCCAGCTCTCCAAGATCTGGCTCAAAAGTCACCACTGCTAAGAAACCCACCTGCCTCAGAGCATGATGACCGCCCGGGCCCGCCTCCCGTTGCCTCGCTCAGCCTCCAGGTCCTCCTTCTGGCCAGATTAATCGGGTTTGTCCTTTATCCCACATCAAGCAGTCCGCTCCTCCCTACATACCCGGCACCCGCCACCGGACAGGCCCCCCAGCAGGCGCTCCGCACAGGCTTGCTAACTAAAAGTTGGAACATAGCTTCTCCCACCTGTGCATTTGCCCCTGGCTCACACATACCACACCTACGCGAGCACGCCAAGCAGAAGAATGTGCAGGAGCAGCCACCTGCCCAGGCGTGCATCCAGGACCTCGGCGCGCGCGCGAGCTCCCGCCCCAGCCCCAGAGCACACGCACCTGTGCAGGAGATGACAGCGAACAGCTCCTTGAGGCAGGGCAGGATGGCTGCAGGCTGCGCACGCCACAGCTGCGCCAGGAGCGCGCTCACTTGCTGGGCCTGCTCCAGGAACTCCACTGCACCCTCCTCGCCCTCGGCGGGACAGCGGAAGCGGCCGAGGCAACGCACCAGCTGCTGGCAGAAGAGCAGGCGGTGCGGGCCATCGGGCACGCAGCGCGGGTGCCGCGCCAGCAGCCGGGCCACCTGCGCGCAGACCGCGGGCCCCGGGCGCTCGCAGACGGTGCGCAGCACCTCGCGCCGCAGCAGCGCGAACACCTCTTCCGCCGCGGGCCCCGCCGGCAACAGCTGCAGACCCAGCTGCACGCAGGCGAGCGCGCGGGGCCCCGGCGGGCCGGCGCCACTCTGCAGCAGGCGCAGCACGCGGCGCGCACTGAAGAACTCAGCGAAGACATCTGGATGGTGCCGTCCGGCCACGTGCAGCAGCTGGCAGCCCACGCGGCGCGGCAGCTCGTCGGCGCCGCCCACGTAGAGGCGCGTGCCCAGGGCCAGGAGCGCCAGGCACTGCTCCCGCTCCAGCGGCTGCCGCGCCGCCTCCAGCACGCGCCGTACCAGCCCTTGCTTCACGCTTGCCGGGTATGACGACGTCACCACCGCCTCCAGAATCTTGTCCATGGCGGCCGCGCTGTGGGGAACAGGGCGCAGGTTCACACTCTGCCTGGCAGCTCCAATACCCCACGTGTTCCCCTGCGTGCTGGGCAAGCAACTCAACCTTTCTGGGCCTCCGTTTCCTCATCTGTGAGATGTGGCAAGGATACCTACCTCGCTGGGAAGTGTCATAATGAGGTAAAGTACAATGCCTGGCATATAAAAAGCCCTAGTGTGTTTTAGTTATGCCTGATGTGCGTCTTTAATCTCCCAAAGGCAACACTTGAGCTCTCCTCCACCTCCCACCCCTTTGCCCTTCTCTCCCCAGGCTTCCCTGCTGACCTCACTCACTTTTGGGGCAGGTAAGAGCTAGATCTAGAAGCTGCTGTCCAGAGTTTTGGCCAAGTCATGTCCTGTGGTACAGATGAAATAGGACACACACACACACACACACACACCCCACACCTCCAGGGAAGGACTTAGGGCGCCAAGGGAGGGCCAACAGGTCTTCCCAAGATCCCTTGCATACTTTATTCTGCCCCCAATTGGCTTCTTGCTCTTCTCAAATGACCTACAGCTTTCCAAGACTGCCCTTCTGTGCGTACGCTGTGCCTTTGCCTGAAACGTCCTCTCTCCCAAGACCTCCACCACCACCACACACATAACCAGGCAAACTGTTTTCCTTCAAAGCCCACCCCAAACACGCTGTCCTCAGTGAGAACAGCCTTGGACCTCCAGGCACCACTTCATCCATCACCCTGGATTCCTAGAGCCGCCTGCAGTCTCTTCCTCCCTCATAGCTGGACTCACATAGTGCCGGGGACGTATGGGTCCAAATCCCCTCCTTGGAGCAGCAGCCGGTCTCTGCTCCATAGACGCAGGGCCCCGCCTGCCTCCCCAGCCTCAGCCCACAGCAGCCCCTCTAGCTTCGTTCACTGTGTTCTCCCTGCCACTGGACCCTTTGCATGTGTTCTACCATCCCCTCCTAGCTTGGCTCACCCTGCAGACCTCAGCTCAAACTCACTTCCTCCAGGAAGCCTGGCCTGACCTTCCTGCCTGGGTCCAATGCCTGTTAACAACTTCAAAGCATCCCATCCCCCTTCCTAGCATTTATCATGACGACTTGACTGGAGTCGGCCTCCTCCTCTACTAGACGAGTATGCAGGCGTGCCTGCATTGTGCTTCACTTAAGTGCGCTCCACAGATCTGGCTTTTGCAAACGGAAGGCAAGAAGCCCTCCACCAGCAAAAAACTTACGACTCGCTTTATTGCAGTGGTCTGGAGCCGAGTCTGCAGGTATCTCCGAGGTACGCCTCCAGATCCCTGAGGGCGGGCACCACATCAGGTGTTGCTCACCACGGTGTCCCCGTCACCTAGCCCAGTGCCTGGCACACAGTAGGCATTTGTTAAATGAGCCAATGCAGACTACAGCGTGAGTTACTGCCATCTTATTCCTGAGCCATAACAGCTTTCCCTCTGCCCTCCCCTCCCTGTGGGCTGGAAGCCTTCCTCCACTGACCCACTTGAATCCTGATTCTCATGCTAGTTCACATGGCTACAGCTTGCTCTCATAATAGCCAACTTTCAGCTCCGAAAAGGCCGGGCCATTTCTTTGCTTCTCTGTACAATGCCACTCTAGGCAAGGCCCAGATATAAGGCTCAACACACAGTAGGCATTTAAACTTATTGACTCAGTAAAATAAGAACTATGATTGAGACCTGGAGTTGGTGGGAACATAAACAAGAACTTTCCTAGAGGAGGGGCCAGAAACTTTCATTCAGAACCACAGATATACTGTGGGACCCCAGCTGTGTGCCCTATGCAGACACTCTCCTCTGTCCTAGCTCTTGGCCAAGACCAGCCTTCCACCACTGCCTGTGTTACAATGCAACGGGCCCATTGGTTTCAGTCTCTGTCCTAACAGGCTGTGAGCTCCGCTGGGCGGGGATTGAGGCTTATTTCTCAGCGGCCGGCATCTCCTATGCCAATCACTGTAGCCTGAATGCCTCTGAAGAGATTACTGTAGGTGTAGCCAGGGTACAGGTCAGTGGTGCCCCAGCACTGGCCTGATAATCACCTGGGTACTCAGCACAAGTTCATGGGCCCAGGGCCCACTCCAAGCCTCCTGAAGTCGTGTGTTCGATTCTGCTTTTTTACTCTGAATGAGATTCACCTGGGATGCATTCTGCTTCCCATCCAGGTTACTTATGTTTTCTGAGCCTGTTTCCCCGCTGCAGGATTGTTGTGAAGACAAATACAAAGTCCTTGCCATGCTGCTGGGCACAGGAAGTGCTCAGAAAACATGAGTGTCCTTCACATCAGAAGCAAAGCCCTTGCTCTAGGCAGCTTCCGGTCTGACCATGGAGGCAGAGGTGTTGGCAAAGAGTGCCAAGGCAACGCGTAATCTCAAAAGGCCTTTCAACGTGCCTTTAAAAACGTCTCCCTTCAGCCCTGGTCCTCTCTTTCCTAGGCAGTGCTCAACCTCCCCTGCAGACCATCTGCCCAATCCCCTACCCCTGCCCTCTGTACTAGTGGATTTCATATGCTTTCAACCAAGTAACCCAGGTGCAGGCATACCCGTTTTGTTGCACTTTGCTTTATCGCACTTCATAGATGTTGTGTATTTTACAAATTGAAGGCAAAACCCTCCACCAGCAAAAAGATTACAACTTGCTTTACTGCAATACTGGCTTTATTGTGGTAGTCTGGAACCAAACCCACAATATCTCCAAGGTATGTCTGTACTCAGGGAGCTAAGGAGAAACCCTAATCAGAGAGATTTGGAGGAAGAAAACATGGGGCAGGTAGAAGTGGAGGTCTGGGATGAGGGCAGATCCTGGAAGTGGAAAGAAAGATGAAGAACGAGGAATCCTGCATTTCACTGTGACCTTGAGCAAATCTTACTCTAGTCCTGTAGCTCATTGTGTGTCCTTGAGCAAATCTTTTCTGTAAAATGGGGATAAATGATCCCAGGTTGAACCACATGAAAGTGAAGGATCAGATTTCATATCGTTCTACCTGATTCCTATCATATAAGATGCCTTGTGCCAGCCTCTGGGGGCTCAGTCAGGAGAGCCATTCCGTGAAGCTCTGATCTCCGAGGCCACCCCTGCAGCCTCTGGGTCCATGGCCTGGCCACTCCAGGCAAGCCCTGCCTCCCTGCCCCCACTCCCACACAGACTGTCTGAGGTCAGCGGTCACCATAGTTACCAACAAACCCACTCAATAATATCTTCCATGCATTCATGCAAAAGGGTTTTAGAGGCCCAAAGCTCACCTGACGTCATCAGGGGCCACAGAAGTGAGGCAGGACTAGGCCTGTTATCCCTGTGGCATGAATGGGGAAGCCAAGCATCCCCGAGGGAGAAGAACACAGCCTCAGCAGAGTGGGGTTAGAACCTGCACTTGGCCTCCCTGGGGCAGGAGAAGCAGGCACCCAGCGTTCTTCAGGGGAGGTTGGATTACCCCTCTAGGCGCTGGACCAGGAGACGTGGCCTGTGGATGCTGGCTCTGACCCAAGAGACAGCTGCCCCACGCCAAACACAGCAACAAATGGCAGCCATGTCCTCCCTCGGCTGAGCCTGACTTAAAAGCATGAGACCTAGGTTCTCTGCTTCAGAATCACCAGGTGACCTTGGGCGAGTCCCTGCCAGGCTCCTCAGCCTTCTCACCTGGAAAATGGGGACCATTCCACCTGCCACTGATGGGGCTGGGACAAGGTAGAAAGAAGATGAAGGCTGGGGCAGTCACAAAGCTATTCCTGGGTCATCTGGCACTGAGGGGTGAAACAGACACTGTCAGGGAAGAAGACAAGGAGACACACTCCTGATCTTGCTGGTTCCATAAGGAATTTCACCCACTAGCCCTCATTGCCAATTTTCATTTCCACCGTCTCCCCGAGCCCCAGTCCCACCCAAGGTCAGCTGCTCTTTACTTCTTTCCTGGACTAGTGCAGTAGTCTCCACACCAGTCTCCTCATTCCCTCCCACAATCCTTCCTCCAATAGAGGCACGTTTCCTGCAAGAGAACAGTCCAGGCTTTGCCTCGAGCCCAGCCACTACCCTCCACGGTGGCCCCAGACACAAGGTTGGTACTCTTTCACCTCTCTGAGCCTCTGAACCCCAAAACAGAAGATGACCCCCCACCCCAGCCTTTCCCAGCCAATGCTGCTGCTCCTTCCCAAACCCTAGGCTTACACCTCTCACTGCTGGCGTGACGGCCTCTGAGTCCCAGCAGCACCCAGTTCTCCACAGGGCACACAGTACGCACACAGCAAAATTACGCTCCCGCCCCTGGACGCCCAGATCCCGTTATCTGTCCCTCTCAGATGACCCTCTGCATTTCTGCTGAGTATTGATTGGTCTCTGTTCTGTGTGGTGGAGCATGACTCATTTCCATCACCCCCAAAGCATCGTGTGTGTGTGTGTGTGTGTGTGTGTGTGTGTGTGTACACAACGCCTGGCCCTGCCCCCATGCCCTAAGCTTCCTCATCCTTTCCTGGTCTCTCTGGCCCACCCTGCAAATATCATCAGACTAATCTCATTAGACTGTAAGCTTCATCTTGCCATGCCCCTGCTGGGAACTCTCAAGGCTCCCAGCACCTTCAGGTAAAGGTCCAAACTCCGGAGCTTGGCATTCAAGCCCTTTCTGGGACACTTAGCTGATGTGGGGCAGGGGTGGAGAGGAACTTGACAAACACCGTTCAGTGATGAATCTACAGGAATTTGGGCTTTTCCTGCTGGCCAACTTTAGTGATGTCCTCTCTGCTGAGAGAGGGCTTCCCCCTCCTCTCTCCTGGTTAATTCCGACTCCTTCAATGCTCAGGTCACATGCCCCCTCCTCTGGGAAGCCTAGCTTAATCTCCTTGCAGTCCAAGTCTCTGAGTTCTGGCTTCCCAAAGCCTTCTTCTCTCATCCCTCAGCAGTGTCATTGGACTGTATGTCTACCTCCCCCACCTTCCTTTGGTAGGAAACAGGTCCAATCGCCCTATCTGTGCCCAGTGCCCAACACAGGACCAGGCACAGGCAGAGGAGTGCCAAATGACCAACAAGAGACATGTGATAGTAAAATGAGATAAAACCAAGAATATGACCAAAAAAGCACCTTCTAGGGACTGGCCTAACCCTTTGTCCAGTCACCGCCCCCACATCTGCCCAGGTCTGATTTCGTATATCCACAACTCTGAGACTTCTAAACATGGGCCAAGAACGCCCCTCCAGAGGTCACTGGGAGGGGCTGAGTGAGGCTCTAGCCATTCTAGAAATGACTCAAACCAAAGCTAAAGGAAAAGAAAAACTTCCCTGTTAACCCTCAGGTCAGAAACTCACAGAATTTCAAGGGACGGGTAAGGGGGCTTCAAGGTCTCACTCACCCTCTCCCTCCCCCAGAGCACAGCAGCCCCTCCAAGCCCAGCTCAGCACCTAGGAGTCATGTAGCCCATTTCAGCCCTCTCTGACTCTCATACCCACTTTCCCTCCTTTGACTCCCTGTGGGTCACCACGCTGTCTCTCCCCACAACCAGAAGTCCCTCCATCTCTGATCCCCCAAGTCTCTGAGCAGCAGCATCTCTCTGTGTATTTTTTAACCAAACTTCTACCCAAGGCAGCCCTGGGCAGGAGCCCCTTGCCCTACTACTGTGAGGCCCTCATCTGAGCCACCAAACTATCTCCTGGAAAGAAAGGTAAAAAGGGGTTTTACTGGTTAAAAAACAACAACAAAAAAAAAACTGCTCTTTTAATGAAGAGGTATGGGGGGGGGGTGCGAGAGGGGAAGAGGATGGGAGCATATATGCCCTTTTCAGGAACCCACCACTCACGCATCTCCGCTGGGAGCCACCCTCACATACTTCTGATGGCTGAGTCCCCACCCACACCCCTGATTTTCTGGAAGGGCGGGCACCGGGCTGACACATCAGGGTCTCCTGTTCACTAAGCTCTCATAGATAGGAGTACGCCTGAGCCGGAGGCTGAGAATAGCAGAAGCCCATTCCCAGCGGAGGAGGACTCTTGGGCCCCCAGTTTGTGTCCAGGCTCCAAGCCACCCCTCCCTCCAGTTTTACCAGTGCACCTGCTCCTAACCCAGGCTGAGGCTGCGGGACCCGAGAAAGGCAGGTGAGCTTCTTGGTATTACTGGGCATTGGTGCCCTCAGCCGTGAGGGGAGCGGGGGCAGGATCACCTCCATACACACTTGATGAAGATGTTTGAGGCCCAGAGAGGGGCAGCTACTCACCCAAGGTCACACAGCGAGGCCCAGGATGCACCCAGACCTTTCGCTTCCCAACCCCGAGCCCTCAGAGCCCTATGCCGGTGTCCGGAGCTCTCGAACATCCAGGGTGCAGATACTCCTTCCCCCAATCCGCACACATGCCTCCCAGATCGCTTACCTCTGGGACCCCAGTGGCCCCTGCCTCAGACCCGGCTCCTGGGCAGGGCAGGAATAGGCCAGGCCAGGTCAGGGCGGGTCCTCAGCTCCCCCCGGAGTGAGGACGCCCTCCGCCAGGTCCCAGACCGCAGGGATGCTCCTTCCACTGCGAAGTCCAACCTCCCCACCCCTCTCTGCACAAGTCTGTATCACAGGCGCAGCCGCGGGGCTGCGGGACGAAGCGGGGGGGAGGGGCGAGTTGCGGGAAACAGGGCGGAGCCCGAGCGGGGGCCACCCCGCGAACCGCCACTCAAGCCGCGTCCACTTTAAGGCCAGCCGGCGTGAGCGCTGGCGAGGGCGGGGTGGGGAGCTGGACGGCCCACCGCAACGCCTCCTGGGAGATGGAGTTCGCGCTCGGGGAACCTAGCCACAAAGAACCCAGAGAGAACTACAAGTCCGGGAGCGCCCCGCGCGGGTCCCGCGCCGCCACGCCCCTAAGCTGGGCTCCAGCCCTCCGCCCCCCTCGCTAAAGCTGCGCTGGCCGCCCGCGGAGGGGAGGCTGCAGAGCCAGGGCAGGAGGTGGGTGCGGCGTGGCCGGGGTCGCGGGGCTTAGGGACAGCCGATGAGGGGGCGCGCGCCCACCCGGGTACCTGTCCTACCATGAGAGGTCACCTAGCCTACCCTAGCCTCGCCATTCTCATCTGTGCGATGGGGATGGTGAGCAGCAGGGGAGGGCGCGCTTATCGAGGAGAGAGGGCGGAGCTGGTGGAAGGAGCTGAAATGGATGGTGATGATAGGGAAAAGCCCGGATAACGAGGGTCGAAACTGTTGGGAGGAGTCTTTGGTAGGTGGGGCAAGGAGAGGCGGAGTCTCTAGGTGAATACGGGAGACTGTGCGTGAGGTCGGAGGGGCGCTCCCGGAGTGGGGAGTGGGTGCTGAGAAAGCCGATGCGGCAGGCCTGGATTGGACTGGGTGGAATGGGCCGAAAAGCATTGAGGACGGAGGGGCGGAGACAAAAATATGAAAAGGACGCCTCCCAGCCCTGGAAAGCCCAGTGCCGGCCGCGCTGGTATAATGTGGGCAAGGGGGTGCCACAGTGGGCAAATACCTTGGGATGCACAACACCTTCCTGTCCTTCCGGCTAGAAATAAAGAGCCCAACCCTTGAACTCCATGCGTCACACACTGAGTTGATCTCATTTAACTCTTACACCCTGTAAAGGCGGCACCATACCTGTTTACAGGTGAGGAAAATGCTCAGAGAAGTGAAGTGACTTGCCCAAAGCCACCCAGGCCTCCTTGCTCCGAAGACCCTGCTTTTTCTCCTGCACTGCAGGGAGGCAGAGGTTTAGTCTGGAATGGGTGGCAGGAAAGAAAAAGAAGTTGATGCCCTGCCCTTCTCAGTTTGTGTGACTGGACCAGCTTCCTCAGCCCTTCTGAATGCCAACCTGTAAGGCAGTGCTTCTGTGGTTGTTGTAAGGATGAAATGAGATGGATTTAAAAGACCTTTGTTTATAATTATAATTGTTAGGAGCAGGAAAACCATAAGGAAGAGAGTGGTTGAAATAGGGTGCTTCTGCCTGAGGAAAATTCCAAGATGAAGCCTGAGAGTGAGCTGAGAGAATGAAAGAACATTCTGGAACAGGATGGGGGATGAAAATGGTTGTTGGGACTCTGTAACAGGTGAGCGAATACTTTGCTGTGCAAATGGGGAAGTCAGGTTGCCAGGTCAGTGGCTTCCCTCCTCCAGCCCACCTTTCCCTGTCCTTTGGACTATTGGGCAGCTGACTCCAGGGCCCATGTGTGACACCTTTTGCCCCTACTGAGTGGGCTGTGGGGACAGTGGAGCAGCCTGTGAACTTCTTAGAGATAAACTGGGCAAAATGGCTAAAGATAGGCAGCTGTTGGGTATAGGGAGGCCAGGAAGGGGAGGTGAAGGGTGGTGCCCCCATCCAGTCCCCAGGGCTGTGAGCCAGTCTTTATCCTGGTGGGCTGAGTAGGTGGGGAAGTCGCATCTGCTTTACTGGGAGACACGGCTCACTCTGAGCACTGTCATCCTTGAGATTTACCCAACCATGTTCTGTCCATCTTCTACACCATGGGAGTTCTTGCATTTATTTCCAGGTGGTCACCTGGGCCTTGCCCTGTTGTCTTAGATTCCAAATTGAAAATTCAGGAGAGGGTGATAAACCTCCCTATTGGTACGTGACAATCAGTCTGGGATGAGGAAAATGGATCTGACTACACAGGGGAAGAATTTTCTTCCCCTCCCCCTACCTGCTTCTGTGGGTACAGAGAGGGGAGATCCCCGCGCCAACAGGGTGGCCAGGCACCCACCTACTTAAGTAAAATGGGCCTGGGTAGGGGGTGAGAGTACAACCCCCTGGAGAGGCAGAGGAAGGAATGAATTCCAGCAGATGAATGGGATTTGCCTTCAGAGTGCCAGCAGAGGGGATAGCAGGTACCAAATTACAGAGGTAGGAGAGGGCCTGGCATAAAAGTAGGGATAATAATAGTACAAGCGTGCCTCAGACATAGTGCAGGTTCCCTTCCAGGCCACCACAGTAAAGCGAGTATCACAGTAAAGTAAGTCATCTTTTTGCAGGTGGAGGGTCTTGCCTTCCCTTTGTAAAAAACTCAACACCTATGAAGCTCCATAAAACGTACGTCTATATCTACTTCATTTACAATATCAACGTGCATAAAGTGCCTAGCACAGAAATAGCTGCCCAATAAACGTCAGCTCCCATTATTATTGCTGCTATTGTTATGATGGTGGTGACATCATCTGTCCAGGAATTGGCCTCGGCCCACACAGCCAGTTCAGTGGCAGAGTCTTGATTCACAGGCAGACCCAGGTGATGGCCAAGCTCATGCACTTTTGTCTCCCCCACAAAGCCCCTCCAGTTCTTTCTGCCCATCCACAACACTTGTGATGCCCAGAAGTGGCCCCCGTTTGTGAACATTTTCCATGAGCCATGACAGCAGTTTCTTTCCTCCTGTAGTAGCAGTCTCTGGGTTCAGGACACGGGAAGTAAGGCCTGAATAGCCATCTTCTCCCAGCCTGGATCCCAGCAGAGAGGCAGGCAGGGCTAGTGTTACAGTTTCTGTGGGTAGTGGGTCCATGTAGGGAGAACACTCAGGTTTAAATTCTAACTCCTCCACCAACTGTGGGCTATTTTAGCTTTGCCCTGGTTGGCTTCCTCATCCTCCAAACCACAATCACATCTGGAGAGGAAAATTAGGATATCAGTGCTTCTTAGTATTAGTAATAACAAATGTCCTATTTATTGGGGTCAAAAGGGCACTCTGACTGGAACTTGACATCTATTGTTCTGTGAGGGAAGTGTTTTTTATTCCCTCTTCTTCCAAAATCAAAATATTTTTACAATTGTCAAGCCTACAGAAAGGTTTAAAGAATAGCCTTTCACCTACATGTACTAACTCACTTTGATGGTTTTGCTTTCACACACACTTTTCACTAAACTGTTAAAAAGTTATAGACCTCTTGACACTTGACCCCTAAATTCTTCAGCATGTATCTAATTATATCATTTTCCTACATAACCATAATACCATTACCAGACATAAGATAATTAGCAAGAAGTCAATATTGTTGATATTCAGATATCTCCAATTGCCAAAACAAACCTTAGTTTTTTAATCAGATGCAGTGAAGATTCATGCACTGCATTTAGTTATATTTTTAAGCAACTCACTTGATCTAGATAGAGCCCTTCTACCTATTTAATTTGATTATTTTATCAATGATTAGGTTTTTTTCTGATAATGTTGTATGCAGTATTTACTGCATCCCATGAGGAAGCATATGCTATCAGGGTCCTACTATCCATGACTGCTAAATCCGGTTATTGGTTAAGGTTATGACAGCCTGATCTTGCCATACAAGGGTAAATTTCTCCTTTTTGTAATTAATAAGTAGTTTGAGGAGTGATTCTGTAAGACAGTTGGAATTATGTGTTTGCAATAACCTTTCATTCCATATCCGTTGATGATCCTTGCCTGAATTGCAACATTGGGGGTCGCAAAATGGTGATTTTCTAATTATGCCATTCTTTTTCTATATTAGTTGGTATTCTTTGTTATAGAAAAACTTTTTCCTCTGTGTCTTTCTCACACCCTCTCCTTTCCTCTTTTTTCCTTTTTGGAGTAACATAGACTCATGATTTTTTAAGAATGCAATGTGTTATAACCCATTATCATCATTAATATTTTTGATACTCAAACTATCCCAAATTTGGCCAGTGAAGAGTCCCTTTGGGCCATATAATGCTGTATTAGTTTTAGGTGTACAACATAATGATTTGACATATGTATGTTTTGACTAATGATTACCACAATACATTTAATTAACATCCATCAACACACTAAGGTAGTTACCAGATTTTTTTTCTTTTGATGGGAACTTTTAAGATCTCGTCTGTTTTTTTGACATGAGCTCATTCATTAATCTTTGATTGCCTCTTTGCAACCTGGCAAAAGATGTTCCAAGCTCACCTTGAACTTTTCCTGTCAAAGTTCTGGAATCATCAATCTCTCCCGAAAGCCCTGGCTTCTTTTCGTAGGAGGTAACATTTTTAGAAACTGAGATCTGCGGTTAGGTGTGCTCATTATTACTAGGGTATCATTTCTAGGCTCTTTGAGTCAACACAGCTAATAAATGATGGAAATGGATGGATGGATGGATACATTGCTTAGCAGAGTCATTGTTGTCACAATTGGTCCTCTGTGTAAAAAGAGTAGATTTCATGGAAGGTAGTTTCATTATGGAAACTCAGTGGGCAGTAATGCAGGAAATTGCACAGAAAGCACCCAATCCTGTTCCAGGTCCTATTCTAGGGCGCCATGAGTGTACAGGCTATTGGCTGGGATCTCTGTGGCTGGGTTTAGTCTCTTGCTCAAGACCTGAATTAGAGAAGACCCCCACCCGGGCAGTCTCCGAAGGACTGCTCTCTGAGCAGTGTCCAAACACAGAATCTCCCAGAAGCCATGACTCAGAGGTCAAGAATGCACACAACGCCCTGGGCCAAGAATTCATCCTAAGTTTGTGAAATAAAGATAATGTGACCTGTCCTGCCAGGGTCCCAGAATCTGTGCGCGCGCGTGTGTTTTGATTGCTCTCCAGTCTTTTTGACACATGTATTACAAAATTCCTTCTCTTTTTCCTTGTTTTAATACCAGTTAGAAATGCTGTTGCTTTATAATCTACTTTAATACATTAGACTAACATCACTACCCTTTTTCAAATATTCTTTCAGTTTATCATGCATCAATTTTTCCAAACTAAGATTTTAATCTTCTTTTTTAAATCTTTTGAAAAAATACTATTAGGATTTGGATTAGGATAGCATAACAACTATAACTAATTTTAGAAGAACAATTTTAAGATATTTTGTCTCCCTCTCAGGAACATTACAGGTCTTTCTTCAAATCCTATTTATGCTTCTTAGTAAAATGTCATCCAGCCTATGTACTTAAAGTAGCACAGGCTTTGGAGGGAGACCTCACTTAGAATTCTAGCTCTGCAGGCTCTAGCTGTGTGATCTTAAGCAGCTGTCTTCACTACTCTATGCTTCAGTTTTAAAATCCTAACAATTGGGATAATTGTACCTACCTCAGCATCAGTGTGATACTTTAATGAAATAACCTAGAGGAAAATGTCTCACTTAGCTCCAGTTATGTCCTAGGTACTCAGGAAAGGTTGATTCTCTGTGCCCTGGTCTTTGTGTAGGTCAGAATCAAATTGAGATGGCAAGTGTGAGAAGACCTGGTAAGAGGTGGTAGGGGGACAAGTGACAGACCTCTGCATGGGTCTTGGCTGCCGAATGCCCAAGGAGAAGTGTTATCTCTCGGAGCACAGACTTTGCGGTCAGGCAGCCCTAGGCATGAATCCAAGCTCTGCCACTGCTTTGGGCAAGTTACCCACAGGTTCCCATTTGTCAAGTAGAGATAGTACTTTCCTCATTTGGGGCTTAAATGAGTCAACGTGTATAATGCACTTAGCACCGGTATGGTACATGATGAGCACTCACCAAGCATAAGCTATGTCCCGCGAGAGGCCTGTGGGGACCTGGGTGCCAGGACAGAGTTCTGAAGTAGGACTCTCTAGAGCGATGTCTTGGCTGTCTTTCCTCATGGGACATCTCTCAAAGAATTCTATTTCCTGTGTCACAATTAGAGGTTGTAATCAGATGATTTTCAGGCTGGAATTGCCCTTTATGTGTGCAAGGCTGGGCCTTAAGACCTCTTCTCATTTGGGCCGCAGACCCACCTCAGAATTCCCACTGCAACTCCAAGTTCTCAGGTCCCTGGCCTTTCCTGCCCCGTCAGATGGTCCGGTGATCAGCATAGCCATGATTTCCTGGTTTGACACCAGTGGTTTTCTCAGAGAGGGAGACACGGCTGGTCTTTTTTTGGTCCTTTTCAAGTCGAGAGGCGGATTTGGAAAGAATCCTGCTTAAGAAAATTACTCCTTCAGACACAGTGGTGAGGTGGCTTCATCTCCTACTTCCTGGTTCAGTTTGAGTTTCCATTCATCGTCTTTAATCTGGCTTTCAGAAACATGGCTTTTTGTGTTTCGCTGCTTTATCACTAGGCGTCAAGTTGCTATTGAAACAGAAGGGTTTAGACCTGTCAGTGGACTTGCCCTGTGTCCACTGTGGAGGGGCTTGGAGCCAACTGCCATCCTGTCCCCATGTCCTCAGATGTGAGTGGGCAGAGCCACAGCTGGCAGTGGACAAGCCGCCACAGGACTGTACCCTCGTCTGGTCTAGACAGAGCGTGGCAGTGTGCATCTCACTCCACTGGGACCTTGCGGTGGGAGGGGAAACGACCAGCGGTGTGGGACTGCGTTCAAAGCCCAGCTCTTCCGCTTTCTGAGATCAGTTTCCTCATCTGTAAAAATGAGATAATGACCTTATCCATCTCACCGGGTGCTTAGAAAGACATCGAATGAGGGGATGTATGTAACGCAGTTAGCACAACAGTATCATGCTCTGTACTTTTCTGTGTATTTTTATTAAAAATAAATCAAATGCTACCAACTATTATGTGAGCCTCCTCACATTGTAAAAACAGGAGTTGTGTATTCAGCAAGTGGTGGCTGTTGCCTTGCCAAGCAGGCTGTAGAGCAGTGTTTTCCAAAGGCTGCTTTGGGCATTCTCAAACTGGTCGAAGCTATGACACAGCCTTTTGTCACCATTAGCACTCTTAGCGGCCTGTGCAGTAGGAAGAGAATTGGCTCTCGGCTCGCTGGCTGTGTGTCCTGAGCAAGTCACCAGTCTGTCTGAGTCTCAGCTTCCTATCTGCTACCAGGGAGAATGGTGCCTGTTTTGTAGGAGTGCTGTGAGAATTAAAAGGGCTGGTAAGTGGAAAGGCCTTGGATGCAGGAATACCCTCAGGAAATGTTCATCCCTTCCCTCCCAGGGCCTGCTGCCCACCTCTGCCACCACACTGCCACCAGCACCCAGCGTGTGCTAGGCAGTGAATATGCAGGGACAGGAGATGGTGTCATTGCCCTCAAGGAGATCACAAACTAGGCAGTGGTTTGCAAAAACAATTTTATCACAGCCCAAAGTCTGAAGATACACTTTGTATCACAATTCAGTACACACATACACCACTGAAACAAAAGTTTCACAACAATATAATATGTATATAACTGGTGCATAAACCACTGTATGGATATCATGACACAATCACAATCTTGATTTTTTTTCAAGTTGAGGAAGGCATAATTTATATACAGTAAAATTCACCTTTTTCAGGTTTGCAGTTATGGCTTTTTATAATCTTTATATAGTCATTTGACCACCACCACATCAAGACAGACTATTTCTATCACTCCAAGATATTCCCTTGTGCTGTTAGGGCAAGGATCAAAAGGTATGGGCAGTTCTTACTATTGATAAATGCTATTCGTGCTAAGCGTTAAAATGTAACACACTATTTTGCAGAAGCAGCTGTAACCAGATGAGCTTGAAGGGGAACCCAATCAGATAAGTTTAGCTAACTGCAAAGAAGAAATCAACATGTAATTAACCAAGTAGTGTACACAGTGGTACCTCGGTTTTTGGTTTTCAAACTTAATCCGTTCCAGAAGACCATTCAAGTTCTGAAACGTTCGAAACCCGAGGCATGGTTTCCCCATAGAAAGTAATGCAAAATGGATTAATCCGTTCCAGACCTTTAAAATCAACCCTTACAACTGCAAAGTTAGTATGAATTTTACTATCTAATAATATCATAGAACCATAAAATTTATGGCATTCATAAACCAAAATGTTCGTCAACGGAGATGTTTGAAAACCGAGGTACCACTACATATGTAATGGCTACGCCTCCCTCCAGGGAGACAGAGCTTTGTATGTGAATCCTATCTCCTTTACTTGCTGCAAGTAAATAAAACTATCTCACAACAACCCCATCTAGTTGTTGACTAGAGCACCCCAAGCAGCTAAGGGGCAAACCCTTTGAGTTCGGTAACAGTGCCTTTACAAAGTCAGTCTTCTCCCCAACCCATCCCCTAGAAATCACTGATCTGATTTCTGTCTCTCTAGTTTTGCCCTTTCCAGGATGTCATATAAGTAGAATCACACACCATGTAACCTTTTGAGGCTGGCTTTTTACACTTAACATAATGCTTTTGAGATTCTTCGATGTCGTAGTATGTGTCAGTAGTTCCTTTATATTGCTGAGTCTTACTCCATTGTATGGATGTACCACCATTTGTTTATCCACTTGTATCGTAGTTGTCTCCAAGTTTGGGCAATTATGAATAAAGTTGCTGTAATCATTCACATACAGGTTTTTGCAAGGACATATGTTTTCATTTGTCTGGGATAAAGAACGAGTGGGATTGCTGGGTCACTTGGAAGCTGCATGCCGAACTGTTTTCCACAGCGGTTGTACCATTTTGCATTCTCACCGGCAATGTATGAGAGAGAGTTTCTGTTGGTCTGTGTCCTCATCAGCATTTGGTGTTATCAGATTTCTTACTTGAGCCATTTTAATAGGTGTGTAATGGTATCTAATCGTGGTTTTCATTTTCATGTCCCTAATGACTAATGATGTCAGGTATCTTTTCATGTATTGTCATCCACATCTCTTTTTTGGTGAACAGACAGATCTTTTGCCGATTTTTTAATTGGGTTGCATTTTCTTCTTACTGAGTTTTAAGAGTTCTTTATATATTCTGGTTAATCATCCTTTATTGGATATATGTTTTGCAAGTATTTTCTCCTAGTCTTTGTCTTATTTTCATTTTCTTAAGTGTCTTTCAAAGAGGTTTTTTTGTTTGGATGAAGTCCAGTTTGTCAATTTTTTTTTTTTTTTTTTAGGGGAAGGGGAATAGGACTTTATTGGGGAACAGTGTGTATTTCCAGGACTTTTTTCCAAGTCAAGTTGTTGTCCTTTCAATCTTAGTTGTGGAGGGTGCCCTTCAGCTTCAAGTTGTTGTCCTTTCAGTCTTAGTTGTGGAGGGTGCAGCTCAGCCCCAGGTCCAGTTGCCATCGCTAGTTGCAGGGGGCACCATCCCTTGCGGGAGTCAAACCAGCAACCTTGTGGTTGAGAGCCCACTGGATGTGGGAATTGAACCGGCAGCCTTTGGAGTTAGGAGAACAGACCTCCAACCACCTGAGCTACCAGGCCGGCCCTGTCAAATTTTTTATGGTTTGTACCTGTCCAAGAACTCTCTGCCTAACCCAAAGTCACAAAGATTTTCTCCTAGAAGTTTTATAGTTTTAAAAAGATTTTACATTTAGGTCCATGATCTGTTTTAACTGTTGACATATGGTGCAAAGTATGGGTCAAGGTTCTTTTTTTGCAAATGGATGTCCAGTGATCTGCATGTTGATAAATCCAAGAGGAGGGCCATGTGCAAAGCAGGTCATAACATGAGGGAATGGTGGACACGGCTGGAGAAGGCTGTGCAAGGGACCTGGAAGCCCCAGGAGAAGAGCTGTTAACCTAGTGATTTGGGGTAGCCTTACGGAGAGGCAGTGCCTCCGAGGCAGGGCCTGAAAGGCTGACTGATGGCAGGAAAGGTGGAGAATGTGGTAGAAGGAGAGCAGAGGCAGGACAGGTGACTGTGAGGGTGTGTGCAGTGCATCTAGAGTGCCAGCGTGTAAAGTGTGGGGAGGGGAGAGGTTGGAGGTGAGATTGGAAACGCAAGGTGGTTTGGGCTGGCAGTAGTGCTTCAGGAAGAACAGCCGCAGGCTGCAATGGAAGGGAGAGAGAAAGACGGTAGGAGCCAAGTGAGGATGTAAGGGGAGTGTGGCTGAGGCCTGAGCGCCAGGAGTAGCTAAGCGATGGTTTCAGGGAGATGGAGTTGAGAAAAAACTTAGGGATGAGTCAGGACTGCCTCCTGGGTCTCGGGCTCAGACAGCTGGGCGGCTGAGAAGAGTCCACAGCAGGTTTGGGGGAGGAGGAATTCTGTGTTGGGATCCTGGTACACAAGGGATATCCAGGGGGAGGTGTCTAGAGGCAGCTGGGTACACCACGGGCTGCAGCTCAGTGATGTTAGTTCATCCCCCCCGACCACAAACCCTCTGCCACATTCATAAAGCTCCTCAGCCCCCCAGAAGTGCCAGTTCCTGCCCCCTTCTGTCATCGTGCTTTTTACAATAAGGCCTGTGCATCTGTGATGGTGGCGCCATGCTGCTGCCACTAGAAAACGGGCTGGAAGGACTGGGCTCTGTGACTCATGGGTGTGGGGAGACTACCACGGAGGGCGCCCTAGGAGACCTGCCTCTGCCCCTACTGACTGTGCAGCTCTCTCTGCTGCTCTCCCCGGACAGATGACCAGGAGCCACAAGCTGGGGTGTCTGGGGACAGGAAGGCAGGTGCTCTGCTGCTTTTACAAGCAGAGAAATAATTGGGGTGCCCACTCAAGGGCCTCCAGGTATGCCCTGTGGCTCCTGTCTCCTCGAGCCCCAGTGTTGAGCTCTTCAGCACGAATGCACAGAGGAGATACAGGGTCTGCAGCCCACAGAACTGTCAGGAAAGACAGCCCAGCCTCTCTGACGCCTGAGCCCGCTCTTTCCATGGAGCTGAGCCACATCTGAGCCTGGGCCTTAAATCATGGAGAGGGAGAGACTGAAAACTAGAATAGGCACAATACTATCTAGACAGAAAAGAAGGTTCTAAAGTGAGGGAGGTGTGGCCTACTCCAGAGAGAGATCTGCCCAGACTGAGCCCCGAGGCCTCGCACCCCCCCAGCCGCAGGTCTCCACCCGGCAGCCGCCCCTGCCGTGGGCCCCTCCCCCCCTTCTCTGCTGGGCCTCCCCACTGTCTCGCAGCCCATCTGCTTCAGGCTGCTGCTGATTTTGTACCTTCATCATCAGCTTGTTTCTCTTCAGACACTCCAGATGGTTAATGCCCTTCTGCAGTATCAAAGTGCTCCATTAGACAGGGACGCAATCACGAGGGGACCCCCCCCACCAGACAGTGGGGTGGGGCAGCTGAGCATGGCCTCCAGCCTCTGGAGGAAGAGGGTCTCGGTGCAGCAGCCTCCTCAGAAGGCAGACGCGCTGAGAGTACTCTGGCTGGCTCGCCACCCTTGCTGGGTGGTTTTGGGGGTGTCCCCCCTGGGACCTCTGTTTTCCCATATGGACAGTAAGCATCCAAGGACTCACTCCCAGTCCTTCCCCCCCCCCCCCCAGCGCCTGGGACATCTCCCGCCACTCCCCTTGTCTTGGTCCCCCCTAAGCGCTGAGCTGAGCTCTTAAGGGCAGCTCTGAGGTCAGTTCTTTGTGCCACCCACACCCAGCATCAAGGAAAGACTGCTGAGTCCATCCCACAGGTGGCCTGTTGGGAAAGTACCATGTTGGAAGCGGAGATGGTACATCTCCTGCTTTCTAGAATGTTAAAGAGAAGTTAGAACGCAAGACTTCAGATTAAAGGAGACACACCAGCCCTAGACACGAGGCTGTGAGGTCTGTGGGGGGAGGGGGGGTGAGGGGTGGAGAGGCTCTGTTAAGGAGAGGGTGAAGGGTGCTCGGTGGCAGACTCCACATTGGCACTGACCTTGAAGCAAGTTCCAGAGGAGGCGTGCTGCCATCGCGTGGGAACGGGAAGGCCACCAGGAGCCAAGAGCATCTTCATGGCAAAGCAAGTTGTTACAGGAGGAGGAGAGTTCAGAAAAGGTGTCCTTTCAAATCCAGAGGACTAAAGAACCCACTGTGGGCCTGGCACGTAGACGGAAATGGCACTGACCACAGCCAACTGTTGTAAATTCTTTGGGATGGAAAAATGAATAAGAAGGTAACACTGGGCTTGGAGCAATCTCAGAGCATTTGTTGGGTCCTTCGAGTGTACCAGAGTGTGCCCATTTTTCCCTCTCATATAAAGGGACCTGGGTTTGAATCCGGGCATGGCCCGTCCCCTCTCTGAGCATGGGGAATGAAGCCAGGCACAATTTTCCTCATCTGAACACGATAGATGGGTGGTGGTATTGTCTGTGTCAAAAGATACATGACCATTATGGAAGAGCAGGTAACACAGTATTCAATCCAGGCACATTTCCTCTCTTTCCTTAGACCAGTGGTTCTCTGTCCCAAGTGAACATTTAGAATCACTGACAGCACATTTTAAAAATACCAATGCTGGGGCCACCTTCCAGACCAATTAAAACAATTTCTGGAGGGTGGGACCCAGGCTTTGTTTTCTTTTTCTTTTCTCTTTTAACTCCCTAGTGAACCTAATACACGTTAGACAGTGTAGCAATTATCACCCATCCATTTGTTCATCAAATATTAATTCATTTTGACCCCGAGGACTATAGATTTGACCTACCCACAATAAGAAGTTAAGAACTGTGACAACCTAGATGGTATGGACTGAATGTCTGTCCCCCAGAATTCATGATGAAATCCTAACCTCCAATGTGATGGTATAAGGAAGTGGGGCCTTTGGGGGGTGAGTAGGTCATTAGTGTACAGCCGTCATGAACAGGATTAGTGACCTTATAAAAGAGACTGCACAGAGCTCTCTTGCCTCCTCCTACCGTGTTTCCCCGAAAATAAGACCTAGCCCAACCATCAGCTCTAGTGCGTCTTTTGGAGCAAAAATTAATATAAGACCCGGTCTTATATAAGACCTGGTATTTATTATATTATACCCAGTCTTATACTAATTTTTGCTCCAAAAGACGCATTAGAGCTAATGGCCCAGCTAGGTCTTATTTTCGGGGAATCACAGTGTATCAGGACACAGCAGGAAGACAGCCCCTGCCAGACACCAGATCTGCCCACACTGTGATCTTGGACTTCGCAGCCTCCAGAACACGTTTGTTACTGAGCCGTCCAGTCTGTGGTATTCTGCTCTAGCAGCTCCAACACCGGCTATGGCTGAGTGACGGTCGTTTCTCATTTGTCTCCCTCTGTAGGACTACTGCCCAGCACCCCAGCCCCCTGCCATGTCCGACCCCATCACACTGAATGTCGGGGGAAAGCTCTACACTACCTCACTGGCAACCCTGACCAGCTTCCCCGACTCCATGCTGGGTGCCATGTTCAGCGGGAAGATGCCCACCAAGAGGGACAGCCAGGGCAACTGCTTCATCGACCGTGACGGCAAAGTGTTTCGCTACATCCTCAACTTCCTGCGGACCTCCCACCTGGACTTGCCCGAGGACTTCCAGGAGATGGGCCTGCTCCGCAGGGAGGCCGACTTCTACCAGGTGCAGCCCCTGATTGAGGCGCTGCAGGAGAAGGAGGTGGAGCTCTCCAAGGCCGAGAAGAATGCCATGCTCAACATCACGCTGAACCAGCGCGTGCAGACGGTGCACTTCACCGTGCGGGAGGCCCCGCAGATCTACAGCCTCTCCTCCTCCAGCATGGAGGTCTTCAACGCCAATATCTTCAGCACCTCCTGCCTCTTCCTCAAGCTCCTCGGCTCCAAGCTCTTCTACTGCTCCAACGGCAATCTCTCCTCCATCACCAGCCACTTGCAGGACCCCAACCACCTGACTCTGGACTGGGTGGCCAATGTGGAGGGCCTCCCAGAGGAGGAGTACACCAAGCAGAACCTCAAGAGGCTCTGGGTGGTGCCAGCCAACAAGCAGATCAACAGCTTCCAGGTCTTCGTGGAGGAGGTGCTGAAAATCGCGCTGAGCGACGGCTTCTGCATTGATTCTTCTCACCCCCACGCTCTGGATTTTATGAACAATAAGATTATTCGATTAATACGGTACAGGTAAAAAGAACCCCCGCCACATTGGAGGGGGGCTCCCAAGAAGCTCCAAGTCAGCGTGTCTCACCGGTGGCCTCAGGCAGGGCACGAGACTAACCTGTAGGAACCGCAGCAGGACTTGACCCCCACCCCCCACAATGCAGCCCACCTGTAGGAATCCATGTGTCCTCTCAACAGAGCCACCTTTTTTCTTGCCATTTTGAGCTAGAGACGGGCAGTCTGTATGGCAAGTGAAGAGTCTGCCATTGTGTCCTAAAAGAGGCCACAGGAGGACTTTTCTGGCTGGACAGAGGAGCAGCGGTTTTGTCGTGGGCTCCTTCTCTCTCTGTGCCACTCGGCAGTGCCTCACTCAGCCATCTGTAATAAGATGCACTGGTGGAGGGGATGGAGTGAGAACAAGATGCTCCCTTCAGTTTCCCAGGACAGAAGGTACCCAGAGATTTCCATCACGCCTGCTCTTCTGTCCAGAGGATGTGGCCAGCACCTTGGACTTGTTTGCCTGAGGGCGACCATGTTTGACTGCCTTGGAAATGAGTATGTCCTAGAGCTGTGTTACTGGCCCCCTTTGGGGGACAGATTTGACTTGCGGCATGGCCTAGGGGAGTGAGCATCCAGGCAGGGTTCAGAAGATGGGGCTATCCCTCTTGAGTAGGTCAAATTTAAGCATTTGGGAATTTCCGGCTTCAGAAATGGCTGCTGTGCCTGTGAAGGTTTGAAAATCTGGAGCCAGTGCAATGAAAGGCACTTCATATGGTGGCCTGTTACCTGACTTTTATAATCCTTTCCCCAGGAATTTAAGGTATCATGAAACAAGTCATTTTAAACATTATGGATTCTCAGGGTTGGAAAATAATTCAATGGTCACTTAGTCCTCCCCCACCCCAGCATACCCCAGTGCATCTGGGGATGAGTGCCTGTCCCCAGTACCTCCTGGGCATCACCTATCCCTGCCTGCATACCTCCAGTGATGGGAAGCTCATCACCCCCAAGGCAGCCCTTGCCGTGGTTGGCCGGTGTTAGCTGTTAGAAAGTTCTTTCTTATATTGAGCCAAAATCTGTCCTTCCATTCCCATTTTCTGGTCTGGTTCTTCTCACTCCAATGTGTATTTTCTCTTTCAAAATAGTCACCTTGAGAGACCACACTCATCCTGAAAATAATATTAGGATTCCCCCTTGGGATCTGTCTTCAGAACCAAGGTTGGCCCTCTTCCAACCCCATTTTATTATGGCTTCACCTCCTTTGTGACCCCCACCTTCTTCAACAGTCACAACTCTATGACCATCTTTTGGAGGATGAAGATTTGCCACCCCCGAGGAAGTGCTGCCAGAGGAAGCAGACGAGTGTCTCAAAGGGCAGGATGCAGCAAGGAGCTCAGGAGTGGTCTAAACCATAACGCTGCCCTTGGCGTAGGTGTCCAGACGCTAAGACACTGCTCTGAAGGAGGTGCCCTTCCCCTGGAGTGCTGTTTCTGCTCATAAGCAGACCATGGACCTATGTGGGGTGAGATCTAGGGCAAGACACCCCAAGCCACCACTTCCTTCCCAGGGTGTGATGAGCAGTGCAGGCCACACACTTGTACAGTATGATTCATCCCTAGAGTGGGAACGGTCTTGGGAGTCTCCAGGTCCTCCCCACTGGGCAGGAACCCTCAGACAGAGCCAGGAAAGCCTGGTGACACAGGCGCCATGGGACACGGGCCAAGGATGGGGCTCCCCATAGTTGTGCCCTGTGAGTACGGAGCTTGTACGCTGGGCCGTGGGCAAGGCCACATCCCTTAGGTAATAAAGGCCTGTTCTGCCTACAGTGGGACCCCGGAGTCTCTGACAGCTGTCCCAGGCCACCAGGCCAATGGTACTCGAAGCTGTGACCACAACCAAACAGTTTAAGGAAGAAATCTTGTAAATTACCACTGCCCTTTCTTCTCCATAAAATTCCCTTTCTCCATCTTTTCGGTGCTTCTTAATTCAAGCAGCTTGACTTTAGAGAAACTACAGGACCTATGAAGCCACTAATGTGCTGTATGACTTTAGGCAAGTCACTCACCTCACTGAGCCACCTCCATTTCTTCATCTGTGAAATGGGCATAACAGTAATACATAACCCTACCTACCTCACAGGGCTGTTGTGAGGATCAAATGAAATAATGTATGTGAGAATACCATATACATGATACACAGTTGTTACTACTTTGTGTCTGCTTTATAAAGGAAAAAAACCCTGGCCTGGGTTTGAATTCTGGCTTCATCACTTGCTGTGTATAACAGACCTCTCTGATTTGTTTCCTCATCAGAAAACAAGCCCACCTCCCAGTGTTACGCAACTTAAATGAAGTGTGTGTGAAAATGCCTGACTGGGCCTGGTACACAGGAGGTGATAATGACGGACTGTCATGCAGGGGTCACCACAAGTCCCCTTTCACAAACCCTGCAGAGTACTTGGTGGGCCCCGGGGATGGGAATAGCCACAGATACGTTGAGTCTGGGAAAGGCCTGTAGGTTCACACAATGAGCCGCAGCTACTTGAGGAAAGAGCTTAATTCTCAGAAAGGGCTTAACAGATGGTGGAGCTGGGCCTTTAAGGGGAGGTTGGATTGTGACAGAATGAACTAAAGAGGGCACATTTGGCACGGGAAATAGCTGGAGCAGAGGCCCAGCAGCCAGGCGGGGTGGGTGACTGAGGAAGGGTGAGCCTTCACGCAGCGCCCCAGCACCAGGGGAACGACAGTGCTATTCAGCGGCATCTTACTTAGGTGAGTGCAGCCACCCGCTGAGCATAACTGAGAAAACCCAGCGGCGCTCACAGCGGTGCAGGCAGCACCAGCCCGGAGGACCACTGAGGTGGAGGGAGTGCAGACGCAGGTAGGGATGTGCTGCTGCGTGAGCCCCGCACTGCTCTGAGCAAGCCCACGGTGACCTGGGAGCTCAACCGGACACCATGTATTTAGCCTTTTTCACAGCTGAGAGCTTTGCCCCAAGTGAAGGGCAATTCCGGGCACATGTGAGTTGGTCAGCTTTCTGTTTGCCCGAGGCGTGGCCCCAGGCATGCAGAGGGATCCTGAGGCACTGTGGTGTGGCCATTTTGTGGGGGGCCAGCAGGGACCCCCACCTCAGGCAATGCCCCTGTCACCTCGTACCCTTAGAACCACCTAAAGCTCTCTGCCGTTTTATGAAGGGCAAAGCCTTGTGACCCTCTGTTCTGCCTTCAGGCCAGAGCTCCCTATGCAGAGGTGGCTATGTCCCTTGGCCACACATCAATGACCAACACAGCCCAGAGGGCCAGGATGTGGTGACTCTGCTTTGTAAATGGCTACGTGGCCAAAAGCCTAGCACTCTATAGCACTCATGTAACTGCCCCCTTATTCACCCCAAACTCGCAGATTTCTTTCACAAATGGCTCCTGACACAGGCTCCTATGAGTGGGGGCTTGGCCGAGGTCAGCCTCAGACCAATGCCCTGGCTCCCCGGGCCAGAGCGCCCACCCACCCCTTTCCTGAACTGCAGTCTTCACGCTGAGCGCCTGTGTCTGCCTGTGTCCCATACAGCTCGGGGCTGATGGGGGCAGCTGGCAGGAAAAGGAGGCCGGTGATCGTCTGCAGAGCAAAATGACTGATAACAGGCCCCCCCAGGGGAGGGGCCGGGGCTTGTTCCAGGCTCCGCGGGGTCCTGGCTCTGGCAGCTCTGTCTGCCCTGACAGCCCAATGACCTCAGTGTCCTTCAGCGCCTTCAGGACACTGGCACCACACAGAGCTGAGGAGACAGTCAGGAGACATGCTCCCCCCGATGGGGGCACAGACACCAAGGAGGCCCTGAGGACGAAAGTGGGTCCCTGGAGGTCAGAGGAGCACCCAGGATCCCACCGGACTCAGAGCTCTGCGCTCCCACTGTCTGGCTCTGATGTCTGGGCAGGAAGTGCGTGCCCGGCCAGGTGTATCTGCTCCTCCCTGCCCCCCTCTTGAGGAAAAGCCCTAATTTGTATTTGGCCAGTTTCCATGCTATAAATACTCTCACCACAGTCAATTTCAAGCTACCAATGTGACATCACTGATCATCCGGGCAGAAAGGCACACAATGGGCTCCAGGGAGCCAGAGCGAGCCAGCCGCAGCCACGGTGCTCAAGCTGTAGCACAAGGAAAAGTCCAAGTTCCTAGCTCTTAAAGAAAGGCTTCACTTTCCACCGTGTTTGCCCGAAAATAAGACCGGGTCTTATATTAATTTTTGCTCCAAAAGACGCCTTAGGGCTTATGTTCAGGGCATGTCCTCCTGAAAAATCATGCTAGGGCTTATTTTCTGGTTAGGTCTTATTTTCAGGGAAACACGGTACTTGAAGAGCAGATTCTGGAGTCAGATGCCTGGAATCAAATCCCATCTTTGCCACTTCATGGCTATATGACCTTGGGCAACTTAACCTCCGTTTCCTTATCTGGCAAGTGGAGATAATAGTACCCACCTCGTAAGGTATTGCAAGGGTTTGATGAGGTAATACATCTATAGCGTTTTGAACAGTGCCTGGAGTGTAAGTGATACAGTTATTATCACTATTATTACTATTATTTTGTTACCTTTCACTGTGGTCTTACTTGGCACTTCCCCAGTGTCCCTACATAATCAACGTGGAGTGCCATCTCCTGACCTGTGCCCAGGCCGCTCACACTGCTTGGAGTGTTCCACCCTTGCCTCTTCAGTGACCTGAATGCTGTCCATCCACAGTGGACAGACGCCCTTCTCACTCTCCACCCCTCTCACGGAGCCCTTCCCTCCTCTGGTCCTCCAGTGCCCATCTGTTTGGCGTCTCCATAGGTCTGAAAATCAGATTTCATCCCATGTCCTGTTCATTCACAGACTCTGTTAACCACCTGCCATAAGCCAACCCCTCGGGCTGGGCTCTGGAAAATCAAAGATGAACCCTGCACATTCCTCCCTCGGGGAGTGTGGTGGAAGAGAGAGACAGGAAGCAAATTCCAAATGGTGGAAGCATGCTCCAGGGGGAGTGGACCACAAAGATGGGGTCGCCAGCTTTAGCAATGCCACCCAGTGTGCACACCACTTTACAGTTTACAAAGCACTTGGTGTCCCTTTTCCTCCTTTAATCCACACAACAAGCAGCATGAGGGATTTTATTTTTTAATATATAGATGAGAACACTAAGGTTCAGAGAGGAGAAATTATTTGCCTGAGACCACACTGCATGTGAGTATAATGCCTGGCACATAGTAGGCCTATAACTAATATTTCTGAAACTGAATTAAATGTCATTTAAGTGGTCAGGGTCAGGTGAGAACCAGTCTGAATTCCCCTTCAGGATTATTTCCACTCCAGTAGGCGGCCCAGAACAGAATCGGGTTACCCCGGGCCAGGCTTCTGATCCAGGCCTTTCCACGGATGGGACCTCAGGCAAATCACTGAAATCTTCTTTGGCAAAAGGCAGCCAAGTGAGCTCAATTCTACCTGCTAGAGCTCTTCTAGCCAAAGCTGGAAGGAAGGATGAGCTTCCCGCCCTGGAGATGTGCAAGCGGAGCCCAGACAATCCCTTGATGTGCTGTGTGGGCCCCATGGATCTCCTGTCTGTCATCTCGGGAACATAACACTCAGTGATAGCGTGGTCCTGGGATTTTTGTGTTTTCCAAGTGAAACACTGGGCTCTATTACGTGCTAGTGGGGCTAAAATGGTCAGGCACAGTAGCGTCACTCAGATGGCACATCACACTACGGATACCCCCCCGAGTGAGGATGAGCCTCATTCCAATGAAACGCAGCGTCCCCACCTCCTTAGCAGAGACGGTCAGAGCAGCTGAGCGCCACCTCCACCCCCACCCCTCTGCCGAGGGACTCCCTGACTGGGCAGCTAAGAGAGAGGGCTGTCAGAACGTGACAAGCATTGGCTATTTTGTGGCATAGAATCTGAGAATGCTGTGCTGGAAGGAAATTTATACTAACTGACCATCAGAGGTGACGAGGAAAGAGAACTGGCTTTGAGACCAGCAGACCAAGTCCAAATCCTGGCTGTGCCATGTGACCTTCGCAAGACCACTGTCTTTCTCAATGACTCATCTATGAAGTGGGGGTAAAAATACCTATATGATTAAGGGAGACAATGCATGGAGAATGCCTGGCTCCCTCCTCTTCGCTCTCTGTCCTCTGTGCTCTCCACATTGCACAGAACTCTCTCCTAAAACAGGGACCACCTCTCACACCTCTATATCCCCTGCCTTATAAAAATAATGGGTGAGGGGTGGCCAGGTGGCTCAGCTGGTTAGAGCGTGAGCTCTGGGCAGCGGGGCTGCCGGTTGGATTCCCACATGGGCCAGTGAGCTGTGCCCTCCACAACTAGAATAAAGACAATGAGCTGCTGCTGAGCTCACGGGTGGCTCAGTTGGTTGGAGCACGGGCTCTCAACCCACAGGTTGCCGATTCGACTCCCGCAAGGGATGGTGGACTGCGCCCCTTGCAATTAACCACAGCAACTGGACTTGGAGCTGAGCTGTGCCCTCCACAACTATGATTGAAAGGACTACAACTTGGCTTGGATGGAGCTGATGGTTCCTGGGAAAAACACACTGTTCCCCAATAAAGTCCTGTTCCCCTTCCCCAATAAAAAAATCTTTAAAAACAACAATAATGTGTGAATCCTGTCATCATAAATCCAGTGCCAAGTAACAACTCCCACTGGCCAGGCACCATCAGGAACATTCCCTATATGCTCTCATTCAATGTTAATCTGAGAAGTCACTATTTTAACACCTGCAAGTGAAGACACTGCGGCCCACATAGATTAACTGGCCTGAGAGAATGAAGCCGGAACGTGCCAGAGCTAAGATTTGAGACCAAGTCTGATGCAGAAGCCCAGAGCCACCAAGTTGCACACAAAATAATAAAATACAATATAGGACTCTATTCTCATGAAATAATAAAATACAATATGGCTGCTACTCCTTGGAGTTGTGCAGCCCCCAGCTCTGCAAGGCTCCCCTTTTCCTAACTTCCTAGTGCCTCTAATCTAAGGATGTAGGTGCCATTTCCTAGGCCTCTTGTGGGGCAGACACTGTTAGGCCTGGGGGCACAGACCTGAGCCTGTCGTCTTGGCTGGCACTGCCCATTGGGGAAGACAAGCAGGAAAACAAATGTTTCTACACAGTAAGATCGCTGCTCTGTTAGAAGGGAATAGGTGAGAGGGCTGAGGGCGAGCTGAGAGAACTGGGACCACTTAGAGAGGAAACGGCACAAAGATGCCATACGAAAAAGGAGACCTTTATGATGGGTATTGAAGGATGAATAGAAGCTTCCTAGGCAGACAGGCAAGGAGGAGGCACATTCCAACCATAAAGGACATTGTGTACAAATAATAGCAGCTACTATCGATGAAGCACTAATTAGGTATCCGACATGATGCTGGGCGCTAGACCTGCCTTATCTCATGCAGTCCTCCAAACAACCCTATGTGATGCTAGGTATACAACCAGTTTTCCAGAGGACAAAACTGAGGCTCAGAGAGGGTAACTCGCTCAAAGATACCCAGCTGGTAAGTGGCAGAACCAGGAGTTCAACCCTGATGTGCTGTCTCCAAAGCCTGTGCTCTCACCACTACCATGTGACCTTCACTGGTCAGAAGCCTGCAGTACAGAGTTCATAAAAAGACTTTAATGTTTCCTTAATAATTTCTCTGATTTTTTCCAACTGTGATTCTCCAACCTTTTCTGACCAGATGGTGAGAGGAGTTTCACATCCTGGGACATGGTGGGCTCCTTTGACTGTGAGATGGAACAAGAGAAGCTGTGCCCAGAGCTTGTTTACATTAGAAAGCATCTAAGACTTTGTAAAATTTTCAATTATTTTTTGCTTTACCTTAAAGAAAATCCAGACAAACTGGAAAACATTTCTTCTCCAAAGGCCCCCACTATTTAAAAAAAAGGAAGGAGGACCCATGTAGTGAATTCCGTCCACGTTGACTTGGAGCCCTGGTGGCCAGAGGCCCCAGCTTGAGTCTGGAGTGTTTTGTTCTGCTGGTTTTGAGGCCTGGGTCAGCCAACTACATCCCAGGATGGCTTGTCTATTTTACTTACCCTGTTGCCTCATGACTCCTAGACAAGACTTGCCAAAACTCACTCTCCCACAAAGACTCTCAAAGAAGTCCTCTTTGGAGTGAGACATAAGCCAGAGTTAAGTCAAAAAGGCTCAAAGGTACATGAAGGTTTTTCCAAACGTTGCATGCACCGACAGGGGGTTGGCACACAGGAGAGCGGAGCTGAGAGTCGGGGATCCTGAGGTCTGGCTTTGGCTCTCCCTCGCTCACTGTATGATGTGAACAAATGGGGATAATAATTATACTCACCTGATCAGGTTCTCTAAGGATTAGATGAGTTACTACCTGTAAAACACTTAGACCAACGGCTGGTTACACACTCAGTGAATGGTAATTATCAATATGGCTATTATCCTAGGCAGTCAATCGAGGCTAGAGAGGAGTTGGAGTGTAGGCTGTGGAATAGGTTGCTCCCCAGAACCGCATTGTGAGGGGTTCATTCAATCCAATCACTAAGCATTTCCTGTTTCTCTGGCACTGAGGATAGAGGCTCAATCAGAGACATAGCCTACCCCTACAGCGGCGTCAGAGAAGGGCTGCCAGGCGATTCGAGGGAGAGAAGTAGCGGAAGGAGGTATGTGCCTTTCATCATCACGCAGCAACTACATAACAGAAAAGGGGCTGCCCTGATGGAGCCTGCGTTCAAATATGGCCAGATATCCCTTCGCATAATTCCACGCGGCACAGCTGTCACCAGACTTGGGCAATGAACAAGACTTTCCCTAGGGCTGAAGGGAGGGCGAATAGAAATAAACATGGCGAACAACGTGAGCTGGATCATCTTCAGAAGGTCAGGTCTGCTCCTCTTCTTGGGAGACACCCCTGGGAGGCCTCTGCTGCGTGTGTATGAGAGGCCACGCTCCAATCCCACTGAAAGGTCCTAAGCGGCCTACGGAGGCTGCTCCCAGGCCCTGCCCGCAGAAAAAGGCCCCGAGAGACAGCTGGTCTTTCACGTTGGTTTTCTGTCTTGCATGTAACTATTCTCTCACCGTTGTCACAAAAAATCTTCACCCCTTAAAGAGAGACTTGTCCTCCCACAAGGAAATGACCTTACCCTCTGGTTTCCCCTTAGGAAAACAGATGATTGGAGCAGAGGTTGTCCCTCGGGATCCATTTTTCCCTACTTCTTCTGGTAACAGAACTCACGAGTTTCAGCCAGGCGCTTAGCCTCCCAGAAGAAAGACCACATTTCCCAGTCTCCCTTGCTACGTACGGCCACGTGACTAAAATGTGACCAACAGGATGTGATGAGCAGTGGTGTGGGTAACTTCCGGGACAAGCCCTAAAGTGAGGGCTGTGTGCCCCTCTTCGGCCCTCCCTGCTTTCTGCTGGCAGGTATGGCAGACGTGGCAGGAGCAGTCATCATGGACCATGACCTGAAGGCCACATGCTGAGGAAGGTGGAGCCATGAAAGAGAAGGCACCTGGGTCTCTGACATCATGGAGCGCTGCACCAGCCCTGGACGGACCACCTCTACACTTCTGTGAGAGAACGTAAATGTCAACCTTACTTAACCCACCGTATTTTCACTTGTAGCCAAACCTCATCAAAACACCTCATCCATACAAGGGAAACTCACATATGAGCCAAGCTACGTGTTGAGCTCCTTCATGCAATTCGCTTGCTGCCCTGGGCCTGGGGTCCAGTGAGCCGAGAAGGAACTCTGATGCTCCAACTTTCCCCTGACCCCTGGGTCGGCTCAGTTCCCTTGCCTGGGGCCAAAACTCTGTCCTAAACCCTGGCTTCCCCGCCTGGGTCCAGAAAACCACCCAGCTCTGTCTCCACTCTAGCCCCAGGACCCTTCTTCCCAGCTGTAGGCTGAGGCTCTGCTTTGTAAGGATAACTTTCCTGGTACAAAGATGCTTCCTACCACCTGCCAGAGCATGGGCCCTGCACGTGAGACATGTTCAACAGGAATTAGGGAAGCTCCTTGAGATGCCCCACTGAGGTGGTGCCTACGGAGTCCAAACCTGGCATTAGGTATTATAGCCTCCGTTGCCTGCATTTTCCTGTGTATTACACAGGTGGATAATGGGGAATCTCCAAGTGGCCCTCATCTGTCCCTTGGCCTACATTCAGGATGTATATAATCATTGTGTTCATCTGACAGAAGAAGACCTCCCCACTCTTCCCGTGATGGCTGGTGCAGCCTGGATCCATTTGGGAACTTCCAGTGTTCATGAACTTCATGGGAAAAGGAATAAGATGGCGAGGGCTCATGGGAGAAGGCGCGATAACAAAGGGGCAGGGACAGAGGGAGCATTAACAAGCTCTGGCCTCCATGCTTCTCATGAGTTATGGGTTGTCACGACAATGAAGGGCTGGGAGTTGAACATTGAGAGAAAATTGTGTCATGCTGCAGTGGGAGACAGGATATTTGAGACAGTTTGATCAAAATATGCCCCACTGAGCTCCGTGGGAGATGCCCAGAGCTTGCTCCTGTGATGTCGTTAAGTATTACGAGCCCAGTGCAATATGGTATTTCCTCACTTTGTCCTCAGGACCCAAGGGGTCAAGTCTTCTCCAAAGGAGCTTTTAATGAAGGAAAACATTTCCACTGCAGAGACTCCTGCGACTGTGACCGGCCCCACGCTCCAATCTGGACCCCAGATGCCAGTGCCACTGCAGGGCCCATTCGAGCTCGGACTACCAGGCATGTTCCAGATCAGAAATGTCCCGTCTGGACCCTGCCCTCCTCTCCATGTTGGATGACCACGGAGGCCTCTGCATGTCTCCTGGTCAGGCCCACGAAGCTAAAAGAGGGCTTTACACATGCATTTCATTCGTTTATCTGTATTCATCCCAAAGTGCCACATCTTCCCAGTTCTTTAAGATCTACCTCAAATGGCCCCTCCTCCAGGATGCTTTCCTTAATACTCCCCAGCTCCTATTGTTTTTAATAACAACCATAATTCATTAAGCCCTTACAAAGAGCCAGACACCCTGCTGTTATTTACACACATAATCATTCAATTTCATCCTCACAATGACCTTCTGAAATGAGTGTTATTATCTCCATTCTATAGATGAGGAAACTGAGGCTGAAAAAGGTACAATGCCTTGCAGCAAGTCAGAGCGCTGGCAAGTGACTGAGTCAGGGTTTGAGCCCCGCCTTGCCACTGCACAGAACAGTCCCATTGACAGTGAGTGCTTGCTTCTTGGAACCCCTCTGGCTCTTTTACCGGGAGTCCCTTAGGGTGGTGTAATTTCCTGATGCACTCCAGCTCTGGCAGCCTAGGGTTCTGGGATCATCAGAGGGAGTAGTGAAGGGGACACAGGGCCTTTTTGGTGGCTCTCTGGCAAGCACTGCGAGGGCCCCTGTTGCTGAGCTCTTTTCTAAAAGAGTGTGTTCCCCCCACTCAGCTCTTTATGCAGGGCGCAGCGTTAGATTCCTGGACTCAGCTTCTGAATATCGATTGTTTGCAGGAGCAAGTCAGCAATTTGTGGTTTCCCGACAATGGCTCTCTGTTCTATTATAGAACTGGGTTTGTTTGCATTTCCATCATCAGGCAGGGCACAGGCCTGGAGTCGGGCCTACCCTTTTGCCTGGTGACCCAGAGCTATTCTGTGGTCAGGTCAACTGCCCTAACCCTTCAGAATGGAGAACCCAGGAGAGAGAAGAAGCTCTGCTATCAAAGATAAACCCAAACAAACTGCAGCTCTTGCTCACCGAAGGGATTGCTATGATGCCTGTTTTCTTAAATGTGCATTTTGATACTTTAAAGGAAAAGAAGTAGGTTTAAATCCAGGTTGGCAGTGTTCATAAGGGGGTAGGGAAACAAGCACCCTCATATACTATTGGGGTGTAAACTAATGCAATCTCCTTGAAGGACAAGTAGGTACTATTTATTGACATTTCAAATGTGCAAACCCTTTAATGCAGCCCTTCCAGTTCCCAAAATTTGTCTTACAGATAACTCTTGTACATTATGTAAAGACACGTACAAAGATGTTTGCTGTTGTAATATTTATAATAGCAAAAAATGGTAGTAATCTAAATGACCATCAGTTGGGGACTTATTAAATAAATATTAACTATACAATGGAACATTTTGCAACCATTTTTAAAAGAAGTAGATCTGTGTATGCCAAAATGGAATGTTCTCCAACAATGTACTGTTAAATTAAAACAGCAAGATTGGGTGAGGGGAGCTATGTGTCAAAAAAAAGTGTGCGTGTGTGTATACACACTCATAGAACAAAATTCTGAAAATATAGTAGGAAACTATTGACAGTGATTACTTCTGAGTAAAAGGCCTGCAATTCTGGAGTAGGAGGAAGACTAATTTTTCAAACTTAATTATCAGTTTGAACTTGTTTGACTTTTTTTCCCCCATGTACTTACATTACTTTTATTTTAAAAGTATCCAGGTTGGAAAAAATATCCTTATCCAAAGCCAATCCTGGTCTGCTAACCTGATTCCCATAAACTGAGCTGCTGCTGAGTAAAGCACTGTGCTCTGCTTTACATGTATTTTCATGTATGAGGTAAGGATCAGTATCTTGACTGCATTGCTGAAGAAACAAAGACTTAAGAAAATTAAACAAAGGAAAAACAAAAACAAATTTAAAAAAACCTTTTTAAAGAGACAGAAAAAAAGAAAATTAAGTAACTTCATATGATGGTTAGTTTTATGTGCTAACTTAGCTAGACTGTAGTACCCAGTTATTTAACTAAACACTAACTCAAATCTAAGTGTCGCTGTCGATGTTTTCTGTGGATGTGGTTAACATCTACAATCAATGACTTTTAGATACAGGAGTTTATCCTCGATAATCTGGACAGGCCTTTGCTAACCAGCCCATGTTGGTTGGTCAGGGCAGGCCTCGTCCCCACACTCCGTCCAGACCCAGATCAATGGATGTTTGGCACAACAATGCGAACGTGACACGTGTCCACATCAGACCAACCAGAGCCCCCAAAGCTCCATTTTTCCTACAACTTATACTTAAGATATAGGAGAAATGAATTTCCTTTTTCCCTAGGACTGGATCTAGGAGTGTGCAGTCTGTTAAAAAGGCCTTAAGAGCAAAACCAAGGTTTTCTAGAGAAGGAAGAAATTCACATATAGACTGCTGCTTCCACTCCGTCATGAGAGTTCCCAGCCTGCCCTATGGATTCTAGACTTGCCTAACCAGGCCCCACAATCCCAAAAGCCAATTGCCTCCAATAAATCAATATCTATCTCTTGCTCCCCACCTCACTCCTCACCTCTCCTTATGTATATATTCTCCTATAGGTTCTGTTTCTCTGATAGAATCCTGACTTATACACCTCCTGAAATCACAGGGCTAATAATTGACAGAGATAGGGTTCAAATGTAGGTCCATCTGGCGTCAGAACATTTGTCTCTCCACCAGATGTCAGAGTGAGCTTGACAAAACACAAACTGGCTCATGTCACCAGCCGTGTTAATCCTTTTATTAAATCCATCATCTACAGAATAAAAAGAACATTCCTAGCAGAATAATAAAAAGAACATTCCTAGCATGGCGTGTTTGCCAAATCTCTTTTGATTGCAGCAACAGAAGATACAACTCAAACTGGCTTAAGAAAACTTAAGGAGGGGGAGGGACATGGATTTATGGCCTCGTGTACTGGAGAAGTTTAAGAGGAAGTGCTGGTTTCACCAGGACAATTTCTCTCTCTCCAGCTCTCAGCTTTGCTTTCTGTTTGTTTTTCTGTGTGTGTGGTTTTTTTTTATTTGTAATCCCTTTCTGGGTCATGCTGTCCCCTGCACACTGCACACTCCTAAATCCAGTCCTAGAGAAAAAGGAAACTCATTTCTCCCATATCTTAAGTATAAGGTGTAGGAAAATTTGAGCTTTGGGGGTGCTGTTGGTCTGATGTGGACATGTCACCATTGGCAGGGTGCCAAGCACCCATCAGTCTGGGTCTGGACTCTATGTGGGGATGAGGCCCGCCCTGACCAACCAACACGGACTGAAAATAAGGTGCAATAAATCCCTGAACGAAAATCCAGGGTTGTTACTGGAAGAAGGTGAATAAATGCCAAGTAGTCCACACTGCCCACTTCAGTGACGTGGACGTCACTGGGCCCCTACCCCACTGCTTCTCCCACCCGTACAACCTATGTTCCAGTGTTACCCAGACACTTGCCATTCCTGGAACATTCCCGAAACTCTCCTTCCCATACGCCTTTTTCCTGCTAGTCTCTGTGCCTCCAATGCCCGGCCTTCCCATCCTCCATCCTAAAAATGATTACTTTGGCTTTAAGACCATCTCAAACAACTTCTCCAGAAAACCTCAGTGGACACCTCCAGCTGAATGACTCTCTCCGTCGTCTTTGTTGTCATAGAGATATTTTTGTTTCTACATGGGAGCATTGAGCACATTCCTCCTGATGAGACCGTGAGGTATGCACCCGACTAATTTCACCTCGTCTGTGAGTTCCTTGAGGGCAGGGACAATAAGTTACCTTCGTAAGACACACAGTGCCTATAACAGTGTTTGAGCAAATGTTAGGGACGTCTGTTCTAAGTTGGGTATTGGAGGAAACACTGAAAACACAAATTCGCTTTTGTCTTGAATGGAATGGCAAAACCACTTCAGGAGCCACTTAGGTAAGCCTGACGGAAGTATGTGACGGCAATGGATCCAGAATTTGAACACAGTGTGACACTGCAGTGTACAATCTTAACCACGGTGCCATACCACCCTCCAATGGTTAGCGCGCAGGATATGGAATCCCACAAACCTGGGTTCAAATCTCGACTCTGCCAATTCCTAGAGTATGAGCTCAGGCAATTTGTTACATCTCTCTAAAACTGCAATGTTCCCCACCTATAAAGTGGGCACAATATTTCTATCTACCTCATACGATTGTTGTGAGAATTAAAGGAGTTAACCCATGGAAAATATTTAGCATGGTGCCTAGCATAGAGTAAGTGCTAGGTCAATGTTTCTATTATTACATTTTCCAGGAAAGTTGAGGCTCTCAGGGATGCTTTGGAAGCAGAAAGCTCAACAGAGACAGCATAAACCAAGAATTAGACTTTAGGTGGAGAGAAGAGAGAAGAGGGAGAGGGAAGATAAGTATCAGAGCAACAGAGGAGGAGAAATTTTTAGTGGTTCAATGGTTTAGGGTATGCAGAACCTCTCATTTAAGGTACAGGACAAGTTTTTGCACTATTCCTAGCACTGAGAAAGCGCCACGCGCGTGGGGGATTTTGGATGCAGCATATACTAGACTATAAATGCTGCTGTGGCCCATTTAGCGGATGACTTGGAAAGCTGACAGTTTCGTTAGAGGCACAGAGCCAGAGTGGGGTTTGCAGGTTCTGTCTGCAGTGCAAGTTACCTTACCGTTCGGGCATATGACCTAGAAGATCTGTAGGGCATAAGGATGCCATGTGGCATCTCTGGAAAACTCTACAAGGAGAGTTGCAGCCTCTCTGAGTTCTGGAGCAAGACCATGCCTTCTATAGCCCAGAACAACTCATCATTTGAAAAACAGATCCTCTGACTCTGGGTGGTGAACACACAATGGGATTTATAGATGATGTAATACAGAATTGTACACTTGAAATCTATGTAATTTTACTAACAATTGTCACCCCAATAAACTTTAATTTAAAAAAAGAAAGAAAGAAAAACAGATCCTGGCATATTACAGGGTCCTAGCAGAGAGTAACTGCTTGACCTTGGGATACCCTGGGTGGTAGGCTGAACAGTGGACCCCTAAGGATGTTCAAGTTCTAATCCCTGGAACCTGTGAATGCTACCTTACATGGTAGAAAAGGACTCTGCAGATGTCATTGTTTATGAATCCTGACATGGGGAGATTATCCTGGATTATCAGGGTCAGCCCTAAAAGCAATCACAAGTATCCTTATGAGAGGGAAGCAGAGGGAGGTTTGACACAGAACGAAGTGGACAAGGTAATGTGACCGCAGAGGCAGAGATTGAAGTAATGCACCCACAAGCCAAAGGATGCTGGCAGGCCCCAGAAACAAGAAGAGCAGGGCACAGATTCTCCCCTCGAGCCTCCAGATGGAGTGTATTCCCGGTTGACACATTGATTTCAACCCAGTGATACCAATTTTGAACTTCTGGCCACAAGAACTATGAGACAATACATTGCTATTGTTATAAGCCACAGTTTTAAGTTTATGGTACTTTGTTACAGCAGGCACAGGAAACGAATACACTGATTACTATACAACTCGAGCTACCCATCGTGTTACTATCAGACCCACCAAACCATAAGGATTGCAGCAACCCAGTGCAGCATGGAAATGGCACGTTTGGTACTAAGCCCAAGCAGGTCCAGAGAGCACAATGACAATAGGCTCAGATGCCCATGTCACCTATTTCTGTTGCACTGACACCTCTTCCTCAACTCATGACTACGGCCTTCGGAGAGAGCAGCGATTGGCCCATGTAGCCAACTGACAGAGAAAGAAAAGAACGCAAACCTACTTCACAGATGGGTTGGGGCAACTTGTTAGTCCTAGTCAAAACCAGACAGCTACTTCATGACTGACAGGTGGCTGTAAAGGACAGTGGTTAAGGGAAATCCTCCCAATGGAAAGAGCTGCAATCAGTACTCTTGGTTGACCACTTTGTGAAGAGACAAAAGTGGCCTGAGGTGCAGTTCTGCATGGTCTCCTGAGCAATGACTTGATGTGGGTGGTGAGAGACTTGAAAGAAACACTATTGGAAGATTGGACTAAAGAAATTTGGGCCAGAGGCGTGTGGATGAATCTGTGGGTGTTGGTATGTAGGTCTTGGTACCCAAGTTAATGCCCACAAGAAAGCATCCACCGCAGAGAAGGTGCTCGACCTCCAGGAGAGAGGATGATTTGTCCTGTGGATGTCAGTCAGCCTCTTTCCTCAGCACAATTGGCCCAGGAGTTGACGCAAAGATGGAGGCTACGCATAAGCTCAACCGGATGGGCTCCCGCTTCTCAAAGATGATCTAGCTATTGCCTTGGCTAAATGCCTAAAAAGCCAGTGGCAGACCTCCAATGCTGAGCTCTCGGCACAACACCAATCCTCAAGGAAACCTGTCAGCCTCTTGGTGGCAGGGTGATTACACTGGACCGCGTCCGTCCTGGAGGGAGCAGTGAAATGACGACTACCCGGGATGTGACTTGGCCTTCCCTGCCCTTAGTGCCTGTACCAGAACCACCATCTGAGACTTTCCAGGGTGCCTGAGCCCACAACACTGCCTCAGAACAAGGGACCTACTTTCAGCGAAGAAGGTGCCCATTACAGGACCCACTGATCGTACTGTGTACTTCATCACCCAGAAGCATTATTACCAGAATGGTGACGTGTTTTAGCAAAGCTGAGTTAGGTGCCAGCTCAGGAACAAACCCAGTGGTGACGATGAACAGGCAATTACAGACACTACGATCTGCCAAGGATAAGGCAGCTATAAGGGTCTCAGGGTAGTCACAGTGCCCCCTCCACCAAGCAAGAAACCCGACCTGAGAGTAAGGAAAATCTAGATTGGATGGTGAGGGAAAGTCACGATGACTATCGTTACAACTTTGGGACCACATGCAGCAGCAGGGATCGTTAACTTGTTTCACTGATTATCTGGAATCATTAAGTGTTTGCAGAGGTTGCAGCCAGCGTCACACTGAAGGACTCTATGACCAGCTGGCCTCAGAGGAGGGCGGACGCAGGCCTGAGCGGTGCGAGGGGCACGTGTGAGCGGATGCAGATGGGAACAAAACCAACTCCATCTCCATGTCCCAGACTTCCTTTCATTTCTGTTTCATGCTGTGACCTTTGACCAACCTCACTGTTCTTAGCAAGCCTATCAAAGCCTTCTAGTTGATGATTATCTGTGTTCCTTAAAATGTAGCCATAAATATTTTTGTTAGTTAACAAAACGGCATGACGACTGAGATAAATATCAAATCGGTGATAGTGCTGATTCTAAACAAGCATCTATCACGAGACCACCAGGAGGAATGGCCTCTGGTTACTACCGTGTTTCCCTGAAAATAAGACCTAGCAGGACCATCAGCTCTAATGCGTCTTTTGGAGCAAATATTAATATAAGACACAGTCTTATGTTACTGTAATATAAGACTGGGTCTTATCTAACATAATATAAGACCAGGTCTTATATTAATGTTTGCTCCAAAAGACGCAGTATAGCTGATGGTCCGGCCAGGTCTTATTTTCATGAAAACGGTATGCCGACACCTTCCATGTCCCCCATCAAGGCCTGTTAGTCTCATGTCTCCTTCCAGCCATTGTGCACAGTCTACCTTCACACAGGTGCAACGTCCCAGTGCCTGGCCCAGGCCCGCCACGGGCCCCTATTTCCTGCCTCCCAGCCTCTGTGAGCCGCCACACGGATGACTGTGGCGTCCACTTAACACTCATTTACATGAGACCTAAATCTTCCCGGGGACCACTTTTGAGCGACAAGAGATTGAAGCAGACAGATAAACATTTCTCCCTTTCTTCCCCTGAGCAAGACAGACCTTAAAAGCATTTCAAACAACTTCTCAGAAGGTTTCACATATGTGAGCAACCAGTTGCCCTTAAGAGTCGCCGACTCACTATCTCACCCTTGTATTTTTCCTTTGCTCCTGCCTCCTGTGATCACATCAAATTAAATTACTAGCATATAAACCTTTGTCTCAGACTCTGCTTTCAGGAGAATCTAGACTAAGACACATGTGCTAAGACTTTAATCAGAATTGGGAGGCTATTGTGGACTTCCACCTTTGATGGCTGGGGGTTGGAGTCAAATGTTTTCATCCGTTGTGCTCCAAGATTGAGCAACGCTATTGTTCATAAAAATAGCACCTACATTTTCTTCCTATGAGACAGGGTCACCTGGTGAGAATCAGGAGTTCGTATAATGGTATGCGTTCAGCTTTCTCCTGGCTGGTATCCAGGGTTTATATAATGTTGATATTTGTATGATCGTCTGATGTGGATAAGAGGGACGATCCGAACATTGAGAAGCTCAATGAAGTCTGGTTTATGGTCAGTACACCACAAAGCACGGTGCACTCATGAGGACGAGGTAGGAGGAGACCGAATGAAAAGGGGGCTATGCAATAAACCTGACAAGCTCACGGGGGCCAACACAGCAGGCCCGACAAGCTCAGTGACCAAAAGTAACCACACAGGATGGTCTGATCACAAATTCCTAACTGGGCAGGTCATAGCGGGTAGGCACGTCCCAAACCTACAGCTTTCTTAGCAAAGGTCAATCTTTACCTTAAGCGAGTTCTGTCCAGGGTTCTTATGCATCTAGGATAACATATCTTTGAATGTCTGAGTAATTTTCTTTTCCTACCCCTCGAAGATACAAGTGTTGGCACCAGAGCACAAAACCACCAGAGCACGAGACCACAGAACTCCTCATTGTTATCTTGTCCCCCACAAACCACTGTGTTTCTCCGAAAATAAGACCTAGCCGGCCCAAAAGATGCTCTAATGCGTCTTCTGGAGCAAAAATTAATATATATATCTTATTTTAATATAAGACCAGGTCTAATATAATATAATGTCATATCATATCATATCATATCATATCATATCATATCATATCATATCATATCATATCATATCATACTGGGTCTTATATTAATTTTTGCTCCAAAAGACGCATTGGAGCTGATGGTTGGGCTAGGTCTTATTTTCAGGGAAACACGGCATCTCTGTACTTTAAATGTTATTAATTATCCTGTGCTCACCAATGTAAAAGAAGTATGTGTTTCTCCATTTTGCCTTTTATCGAAACCTAGAGACTTCCCCACTTTGAGTTCTCCCACCTCCTTAATCTACCACCAACGGATTTCATGCACTTCCCTTAAATCTCCTCCTTTAATTCTGATGTATAAAACTGCTATTCTCCAGCGCATTTTCTCAATCCATTGAGATTTGACTTCTAGGCATACTCGTATGTCGTCAGTTTGGCTCTAATAAACTCATAAAAATTCTCCACAGGTTTAGTTATTTCTTATGTCAACAAGACCCTATGGCAAACACTTCCAAGTCAAGGGCAAAGGTCTAGGGGCTAACAAGGGAAGAGATTCTTTTTTTTCTCTTCCTTACATATAATCCTTCTTCAGAATATCAAATCGGGAGATTGGAGAAAGAAGTAGTGGAGTAGTTAGGAATAAGATACTGTCATGTCCGATGGACTGGTGTGAATCCCAGGGCCGACACTCACGGGCTGCGGATACCTGAGCAAGTTCCTAACCTGTCCAGTGCTGTCTGCTCACAATGTTTGCCTATGTGAGATACCTTACGTATCACAGTTAGCTCCGTGTTTGGCATAGGTAAGTGGATGTTAATAACGAAATTACTGTTATTATTTATATCCTCGTTCACATGTAGCTGCACACCAATCAAATCTTCTAAGATTCTGTGAATTACACCTGTTTTTGCCTTCCTTTCCTAGAACCCCTAAGTACAAACATTACTGAAATACGCGTCCTGGCACCAGTAACAAAATATATTATAGGAAAGGAGACATTGGAATACCCTTTGGCACTCATGTTAAAATATTAGTTACTGGCACAGAGGCTTAGTGATATCAGTGAGCTAGGAATGCATGAAAACTGATCAGCCAGTTCTTACAATCTCTTGTCTGAGGACTCATGATGAGTAGCTCAAGTTCAAAGGTCCCAAACAGTGAAGGAGCAGCTGAAACTGAAGCCTTGCCAAGAATACCTCATAGGGTCCCCACTTCCTTCAGAAATCCTATAGAAAGTTTCAGGAAATTCCAGAGACAATAAACCTGATTCAGGAAGGGGGTCTGTGCCTGCAGGCCTGCGTGTTCTAACTTGTCCCTGCTTGAGGGCTGGGCTTAGGAAAACACTGATGGGATGTAAGACGTAAAGCTGGGAAGGGATGAAAGGGAGCTCATTCAACCTCCAGCTTTACTGAGGCATTAGAGGACGGGAGGAATGTGCAGGTGGTGAAGTCTGGTGTCGCTGAATAAGAAACTTGAGCTAGAAAAATTCCAGGTTGGCTCTCTGCTTTGAAAGGACTTCTTAGCCAGGCAGGTGGGTTTCAATAATAAGCTGCCCAGCAGGCCAACCAGGTCCCCACTGTGAAGCTTCAGATATCGGGTGGGGGTCAGACCGAGGTGTGGTTGGTGGAACAGAAAGGAATAACTAGGAGCCACCTCATTTCACAGCTGAAGTACAGAGAGGAAAAGTGACCTGCCCGTGGGTACACAGCAAGTTAGAGGTAGAACTGGGACTAGAATTAGGATTTGACCCTTCGTCAGTTTCTTTCTTTTGCATAGCAAAGATCCTGGGAACCATCAGATCAAATTAACATCACCCTATTCATTTTGTGATTCAGTTTTTTCAATCAGTCATTCTCCTCAATCATCAATTCATTTACTCAACAAATGTTACTGAGGGCTCTGTACAGGGAGCTGGGGTAACCAAAACGAACCAAGTAAGACCTGATTCAGACCATGCGTGAAACACTCACACACACATAGTTAGGAGAAAGCTCTGCACTGTAGACTAGCAGTGGTGCTGCAGCAGGGCTAGGATTTGATGATTTATTTCCTCCTTTAAGCTCCTTTAGGCCTTGTGCACACCTCTCATTCTACCAGAAAGCCTGAAACATCGCCGGAGGCAGAAATGACAAAACTGAAGCTCTCCTACTTCAGGCACAGCATGAGAAGGCCAGGTTCTTTGGAAAACACAGCAATACTTGCAAAAATAGAAGAGTGCAGGAAAAGAGGAAGACCAAATATGAAATGGATTGACTCCAGAAAAGAAGCCACAGGCATGAGTCTACAGGAGCTGAGCAGGGCTGGTGAGGACAGGCCATGTGGACATCACTCACTCATAGGATCACCAAGAGTAAGGGCCGACTCAGCGGCACGAAACACATACATGTGCTTTGGGAGACACTGAGCTCCAGGAAGGCCAGAACCACTACGGTGGCAGGATGATATAACAATAGATACGCCTGAATTAAAATCCTACTTCCTCAATTTACTGGGTGTCTTTGGGCAAGCTATTCAACACCCCACCCCCTCAGTTTCCTCATCTGCAAAGTAGGGATAATCATAATACCTATCTCTAAGGATGGTTTCGAAGATAAAAGAACAGAAATGCTCAGCATAATGTTAGCATACATCAGTCCTTAGGCAAAGCAGCTCCGTTCTTATTTACTCTTGAATTCCCACAGCCTAACACCGAGCCTGCATATCTTGAGGGCTCTGTTAAGAGAACATTTAGGAAAAAAAGACTTGTCAAGGACCAACTAGACACAATAAATGGAGAGCCCTGCCACAACAACAGTCTGTTTCGTTTGGTTTTTACCTAGGAGGTAAAAATCCCATTTCTGATACCCTGAGGATGTGATTGAAACATCGCTGGTAATTTTAAAATTTGTCAACAATTTTTTTGATATTCCTCCCTCTGAGAGGTGGCATCTAACAGCCCCGTGCTTGAGTGTGGGCTGGGCTTACTAAGTATGTATCTTCTAACAAACGGAAAAAAGCAGAAGTGACCATGTGTACCTTCAGAGACCAGGCTATAAAAGGCATTGCAACTTGTTCCGTGCTCTCTCTGGATCTCGTGCTCTGGCAGCAACCAGTTGCCATATCCTGAGGACACGCACGCAGCACGAGGAAAGGCCCGTGAGGCAAGGAACTGAGGCCTGCCAGCCTTGGAAGTGGGGGCTCCAGCTCCAGCCAAGCCTTCAGTGGACTACAGCCCCTGATGTCATCCTGACTGCAACTCACAAAAGACCCTGAGCCAGAACCCCCCAGCTTTACCACTCTTGAATTCCTAACCACAGAAACTATGAGATAATAAATGTTTCTTGCTTCAAGTCACTAGGTTTTGGGGTGATTTGTTATGCAGCAATAGAGAATACAACATTTAAATGCAATACTGTCCATTTTTATTTTTAAACTTGGAATTTGACTGTTTCTGACTTTAATTACCTTCTAAGTGACTTTATCAACAATCATCGTAAGGTATAAAAATATATTACAAAAACACACGTTAATCATTATCTTTGGTTCAGGTTCCAAGAAAATATAAGAATTAAAAACAAGTCTCTAGGTATTCAGAACCCATAGAGCTGCTGTGGTCTGTGGGATAATCAAAATCTGAGCACCCTCCCTCTTAGAGAGAAGCTTGTTACAGTGGTCAGGAGAGCGTCCAGTCACCAGCAATGCACCAGAACTGCGAGCAGAATGGATTAACGCCATAGAAAGGCAAGGCCAGGTCATGTGGTCTACAAAAAACTTCACCAAGTTGTGTACGCTTTATTCTATCTGCTCAGGTTTTCCAGGCTGCAGACCCTATAAAAACTGATATTGACCCTATAAAAATTGATATCTGCAATTTCTCCCCATGTGCCAAATCCACTCATTCTGGTATACTGTGGGGGGAAAGCAGGGACTCAGGGGTAGGAGAGACGTGGGTTGGAATCGTTTCAGCCATTCACGCCATTTAACAAACAGTGAGTGCATATGTTGTGCCAGCTCAGCTGCTACCATAGTGGGTAAAAACAGACAAGGTCCCTGCCTTCATGAAGCGAATACCTAGTGGGGGAATTAGATTACCACACAAATAAATGTAAAATTGCACTCAGCGGACAGGTGTACAGGATGGTCAGGGAAGATTTCTCTGGGGAAGTGGTGTTTGATCTGAGAAATAACGGATGGAGAGGTAACTAGCCTAAGGAGATATTAAAAACAAGACAATAGGCCCCAAATGAAGTCACTTATGCTAAGCCCCATGTCACTAAACCAAGACTTAACCTAATAACAATTTCAGCTCTCCCCAAAATGGAAACTTAAACCAGTCAGGAATCACCTGATGCACATTAGTTAGGTGATCTGCCTGACAGACCCCTGCGTCACCTATAGGAAAAGTAACCTCGCAATAACCAATCCGCTGTTTTGTCTAGTACAACTCCCTTGTTCCTGCTCCGCTCTGCCATACATGTCTTTCATTTTGTACAAGTCTTCAGAGATCAGATGCTAGATTGGACACTGATCGATACGTAAGTCATTGAATAAAGCCCATAAGATCTTTAAATTTTACTCAGTTAAATTTTGTTTTTTAACAGAGAGAAAGAAGAACATTCCAAATACAGGGGAAAGAATGTGTAAAGGTGCAGTTACAGGAAGGACTATGACATGTGCCAGAGGCTGAAAGCAGGTCAGGCAAGCTAGAGTGAAGAGAATAGGGGGGTAGAAAGGAGTGGATGAATGTGAGCGCTATCAAGGAGGTCAAATAAGACAGGACTTGGCAACAGCAGTTAGAAGTATTTTAGCTGGAAGGAGCAGAAAACCTGACCAACAATGGCTTATTCCCATAAAGCGGTGTGTGTGTGTCTCAAATATGAAGGTTCCTTAGATAATAAAAAAATAAGAATTATGGACGTGGGAGGAATTTGTTTAGCAGTTCAGTGATATCAGGATCAACATAAAGTGCTTTATCCTCAGAGCCGAGTCCAGCTGCATGCCTCATGAACAAGTCCAAGGCAGGAAGAATGAAAAAAGGGGCAAAATTCATGATAACTCTCTTTCATCAGGAAAGGAAAACCTTCCCCAGAAACCCCCAGCAGACTTCTGCTTAAGTCTTACTACAAAGGACTATGTCATCAGGCCATTCCTAGATGCCAGGAAAAGCTGGAAAATCAACCATTTAACTTTTCGAGACTCTTTAGAAGGCATGGAAAAGGGAGAGGATTGGGATCGGGTGTTAAGTTAGTAAGTTTACAATGAGTTTGCCAGTACAGGGCAGGGGAAGTGAACAACTAGATGGTTGGTGTTATTCTCTGAGTGGATAATATTAAAAGATCACAAATTCAGTTTTGGATACCTCGGTTTTCGTACGTAATCCATTCCGGAAGACCGTTCTAGTTCTGAAACGTTCAAAAACAGCCGACAGTGAAGCCTCAGGATCTCGCACTCAGCAGAAGCCACGTGACATGTTCGACTTCTGAGGCTTGTTCGAAAACCGAAGCATGTACTTCTGGGTTTAGGGAGTTCGTAAACCGAAATGTTCGTCAACGGAGACGTTAAAAAACCGAGGTACTACTGTATTGAGTTTGAGGTGTGTGGTAAACGGAATAATGGCCTCCAAAAATATCTGTGGCCTAATCTCTGCAACCTGTGGTTATCACCTTATAAGGCAAAAGGAACTTTGCGGGAGTGATTAAGTTAAATATTTTGATAAGAAAAGTATCGTGACTTATCCCAGTGACCCTACATGCAATCACAAGTGTCCTTAAAAGAGAGAAGCCCAGGGAGAGTTGACTCTGGAAAGTAACAGATGTGACAGTGGAAGCAAAAGGTTAGAGTGACGTGAGGAAGGGGCCAAGGAATGCCTCCTCCTTCTAAAACCTGAAAAATAAGACTCTCCCCTCAGAGCCTCTAGAAGGAACCAACCCTGATGACACCTTGACGTTAGCCTAGGCAGACTGATTTTAGACTTTTGATCTCCCAAACTGTAAAAGAATAAATTTGTGTTGTTTTAAGGTTGTGCTTTAAGGTTGTGGTAATTTGTTGTAGCAGTAGGAGGAAAACAAATGTGCCTTTAAAACACGTAAGAGATGTCAGGTAGGCGGTTGGACACGAGTCTGGAGGTGAGAGAAGAGGGCTGGGCGTGAGATATAAATTGGAGTGTCATATTAACAAGGGTAGCGTAACAGGGCATAAACTCATGTGACTGTCACCTAAGCGCTTTGCATCTTTCAGCCAGATACTTAACTTCTCTGAAACATTATTTATTAAACTTTTATTCTGTGCTGACATCATATCAAGCAATTTACATGCATCCTCATTTAATCCGTACAAGCACTTCGTGAGGTAGACACCAATGTTATCTCCTATTTACAGAAAAGGGAACCGAAGTTCAGCGAGATTAGTCATTTGTCCAAGATCAGACAGTACATGAGGGAGACAAAACTAACTCTATTCCTTGGGCCTCAGCCCTTGTGGCCCAGGGACCAGCGGCACTGACACCATCTAGGAGTTTGTTAGTCCTCCTGCATCAGAATCTGAATTAAGTTACTTAACTGTGAGATACACTAGACTCTGTCTCCAGAACGGGTTCCATGCAGCAGGTACCGCACTAATAACCTAGCTCAGAGTTCCAGAAGCGCAGGATGTTTCATACTTCTGTATTTTTGCTCAAACCGTCCACTGCCTGGAGCTAATATTCCTGTTGTAACTCTCGGATTACAATGATATCTCTTCCACTCGTACGGGAACGTCTCTAGAACAAGGTAACATTTTCTGTCACCTCAGAACCCACAACGCCGGGCAAAATCAAGACCGAGGGCAGACGCCCAGCAACCATATGGAGTCAAGAATGAAGTAATAAATTCAACTTAACTTGTCGCCTCAGACACCCGTGCAGGCGTATGACGCCTTAACAAGCCCCGGAGTGAGGCCCGGCGACGAAGGGACGGGGAGCGGGAGGTTTAAACGCCGGAGCTGTGGCGTCCCGCGGGCGGGGCGGCGGGGCGCATGCGCGCAGCCCACGGCGCCGCTTCAGACGACCTTCCCCGCATGCGCGGGAGCCCGGATGTGGCTCAAGTTGGTGGAAAACGCGCGGCTCGGCGGCGATGGCGGCGCTCGGAATTGCGATGGGTGGTGGCAATTGGTTTTCGGCTTTGGTACTCGGGGTGACTCTCCTCAAATGCCTTCTTATCCCCACCTAGTAAGGGATTCGCACGGCCGGGGGCTGGGCGGGGAGGTCTGCAGTCGGTCAGGACGGGAGAGAGAAGCGTGGATGCCCCCGGGTGTGATTGAGAAGGGAAGGGAACTTGGAAGTTGTGTAGTTGCCGCTCCGCCTTTGCTAAGCATCCGTTCCACCGACTGATTGTTACTTGACCTGAAAAAAAACACTAGATCATAGTTCTGGAGGGCTGGGTTCTGGGTCCTCATCCTTAATATACAGATTAAGAATAGCCATCTACACTACTCATTCAGCTGGTGTTTGTCAGCTGTCTGCTGAGCTGGGCACTTTTCTAAGCCCTGGAGATGCAGTGGAGAGAGAGACATTTCCCGTCCTTGCATCGGTGGAGTTGGTGAGGTAGATAGATAAAGAGGAAAGTTTCAGATTGTGCCAAAATCAATAAAAGAAACAGAAAGTGACTACTTGGCAATGCGTTACTCCTCTTTTAAGAGGTGATGTTTGACTTAAAATCCGAAGGATGAAAAAGAATAAGCAATGTGAAAAGCAGTTCAGGCATAGGAAAGAGCAAGTGCAAAGGCCCTGTGGTAGGAAAGAACTCAGTATTTTTTTAATAGAAAGTGGTCATTGTGGCTCAAGAGCAGTGAGGAGGTGAGTGGCACAGGATGAGGTAGACAGTGTTCAGATCACACAGGGTTAGGCTGCAGTGTGAAAAATGGGTGCAGGGCCAAGGTTGAAAACGTGGAAGCCAGTCAGGAAGCCAAGTGGTAATGTGTACACAAGGGGTACTCAATATGTATCAATATTAGCTTCCATCTTCTGTTCTTCCTTCCTAATTCTTGTCCCTTGACTTTTTCCGTCATTTCTTTTCTCCCTTCCTTCTAGGTCCCCCTACTCCCCTTCTCTGTTTTAGGGTTTGGTTTATTGGTATTCTTTGGTTCAAGTTGTTGGTGACCTCCTGTTGAGTAGGGAAGAGTTGTGTGTGTAGAATGTACATCCATACTGATGTGTATATGTAATTATATAAGCAATGAAATGTATGTGTAGGTTCAGCAAAATGACTTATAGGAACTTGGAAAAAGAAGAGGTTGATCAGTTGGATTTTCTGCCAACTTAAAGCAAATGAAAAACAACATTTTAAAAGCAAATTGGAAAAATCTAAAACGTAGGAACTTCCCTTTTAAATCAGAGTAGAAGGGATTTTTTTTTTAACTAGGTTGTTTTGCATGTAAGCTGATGTTTCTTACTTTCATCACCTGTGTCTTCAGGGAGGGCTGTTATTTTGAATACTACTCTTAATACTGGTCCAGGATTAAGAATATATATAGTGGTAGTTAATACTCTGCCTCTCGAATTGGAAACCCCTGGGATGTGAGATGGATGCTATAAGGATAAATGCAAATATATTCAACAAATTGATTGCTAACTTGCTTTATTGTGTACCAATTACTGTGGCTAAGCACTAGAGGGGAAGACAAAATGGATATGGTCCCTAACCCTATAAAGGTTATAGTTTAGTAAAGATAATAGTTCTAAAATGTAAATCAATGCAAATATTTAATTACATAATTATACTTGTGTTAAGCGTTATGAAGGAAAAGAATGGGATCCTATAAGGGGACTAAGACAGGGGACTTACTTTAGAGTGGGTGTCCAGAAAGTCTCTGAGGAAATGACATAATCGGAGGCCTGAAGACACATCCAGTACATGTCTTTTGGTAAACATATGTATGCATTTTATTGGATATATGCACACACCTAGAAATGGAATTGCTAGGTCATTGTATCAGTTTTGAATAGTGATTTTTGAGGACTCTTCAGGAAATTCCAGTGACCTTGTCAGCAGCAAGTTGGAGATGTCTGTTTGTAGAACTCAGGAAAGAGACCAAGGTTATATACTGAGATTTGGGGGGTCATCATTATACAGTTGACAGTGGAAGCAATAAGTGTGAATAAGATTGTCCATGAAGTTCCATAAAGAGAACCAAGAATTGAACCTAGGGGAACAGTGACCCTTACTCATCAATATTCATCACTTTGATGAATACTGGAATGGAAAGCAATGAAAGAGACATAGGAGTTGGCTAGGAAACTCAAGAGAGTTGTCACTGCAGAAAGGTGAATAAAACACTGGAAAGTGTAAATCGGGTTTTGCTGTGGAACTCATTGTTGACTTTGGTAAGTGGTAAATTCAACAAGGATGTATTGAGTCCATCCATGTGTCAAGTGCTGTTCTAGACAAGAAGGGAAGGTACAGCAGTGTACAAACAAGAAAATTCTACTAAAGAGGTGAGAAAGGTAGAACATACCACTCCAAAATATGCCTCTTTGCCATCAGGATTATTTTCGACTGATTATTTTGAGAAACTGAAGTCACAACAGAAGATCTGAAAACGGAATAGAAGTTACCCTTTTGTAAGGGAATTTAGAAAGGGGGCCTGTATCAGAAAGAGACAGACATTACCAGACATTACTTTTTCACCTTCGAGGCAAGGCAACCTATGTTTACCAAACATTTGCTCTTCTCACCTTCCCATGAATTACCTTCCCTCCTTTGAAGACCCAGACCCCTATCCCTTTCCTTAGCTCAGGGTGGTATATAAGCCTCTATCATCTGGTGCCTTTGAATGCCTTATCTCTTTCATAGCTTTTGGGGCTCCTCTACATACCTAAGTAATTAAAATTAGCTTTTACTTTTCTCCTGTTAATCTGTCTTTGGTCAATTTAATTCTTAGACCAGCCGCAGGACCTAGAAGGTTAGAAGGGAACAGTTTTCCGCCCCTACAGGAGAGATGTTTGACTATATTTATATATAGTGAGTGGGGAGGGGAACAGTAAATGGAGAATTTGGAGACTTGGGAAAGGCAGGGCAGGAACCTTTTCCCACCTTTGCTGTCTGATAAACTCCTACTTATCAGTGAAGATTCATCCAGCTTCTGTGAGGCCTTTACCAGATAATGAATAAGAGAAGTCACCTCTGAACAACAGCCTGAGGACCTCCCTTAAGAAAAAGTATGGGCATTTGGTCAGCCCTTTAGATAACTCCAAGTTGCTTTACCCTCGTAGTTTTCCCAACTTTTCCAGGAGGTCTGGCCTTCAGATAAGTGAGGTGTTGCAGGATTTTGTTAATACGTATTGTGTCTTTATAAGATAATGAGTTGTGACTGGGGATGTTGGTCCATTTAAAAGCATAATGTTAGAAATGTGAAACTAATAAATGTTATAAAATCTCATTTTATTTATCTGATTGTTACAAATAGCCATTCCACAGATTTTGAAGTACACCGAAACTGGCTTGCTATCACTCACAGTTTGCCAATATCACAGTGGTATTATGAGGTAAGTTTTAATTTGCACCTTTTTGTTTTTTTGTGTGTGTTTTTTTAAGATGTGTGAAATCATAAAGCATTATTGATATTAAAACAGTTTTCCAGGTGATCACGGGTCAAATAAATCTTTATAAAAAGTGTATTCTTTCCTCAGTTCTGCCCTTTGGCACTATTAGGGAACCCCTTTATTTCAAAATAAGTTTCCTAAACTGTAAATTGGGAATTATAATATTTGCCACACCCTTTTTGGAAGAACATTTGATTAGGAAACAGGAAAAATTGGGTTCTAGGCCTGGCTCTGCCATAGCATAGAAAGTATATTTCATCTCTCTGAGCCTTAGTTTCTCATCTGGCACATGAGGATTTGGAATGAATTATTTCTAAGATCCTTTCTTTCCCTAATATTTTGTGATTTATGAGGAAGGAATAATCAAATGTGATGAGTAGGCATCTGGTAATACACAAACCGTTCAATTACTATTTATAAAAATCATGTGTTTATTTCTGATATGAATTACTAAATAATATATGATACTCATTTTACAAATAGGGAAATTGAGTCTCTAAGACAGAATTTGAACCCAAGCTAGTGAATCATTGGTTATGCCATAGCTCCCTTTTTGTATTTAGATAAATGGAACTATGTCACAATCAAGTTTATTTTTATTATAAGATTTCAGATTAATTTCCTGTGAAGTATAATTGAGTCGATTTAAGGAAATTAAAGACCATATTAAATACAGGTTTTGGGTCAACAGAGAAATTGTTCTATTTATGATGTATTTTAAATGCAGTTTCACTTCATGTGTTTTTTAAAAACCAGCAAATCTTCACACACTCTTTGTTTATTCAGTTACTTATGATATATTCTGTCTTTAATTCTTATCACAGGCAACTTCAGAGTGGACCTTGGATTACCCCCCCTTTTTCGCATGGTTTGAGTATGCCCTGTCACATGTTGCCAAACATTTTGATCAAGAGATGCTGAATGTCCATAATCTGAATTATGCCAGTTCAAAGACCTTACTTTTCCAGAGATTTTCCGTCATCTTTACAGATGCACTCTTTGTGTATGCCGTGCACGAGTAAGTCTGAGAATGTCCTTTTGTGTAGAAGGTGTTAAGGAAATGTTATACAGTATTAAATAATATTAACTTGTTCCTCATTTGGGAGAAACAAAGTTCATATGATAGCAAATGTTAGAACAGTCCAAAACTGTGTTGTGTTTAAACTGCACAGTGAGCCATCACATGCAGTAAGCTGTCTAGCTGAATCTTGTGGAAGAAAATGAGGGAGAAGGTGGGGTTACAAGGCAGAGGTAGAACAAGAGACTGAGTGTTGTGAAAGTTGTCCCAAGTAGAGTTCCAGGACCATTTATCCTGCCCAAATGGCTCCACGTGCTTCTCTTTCCTTCCTGGCAGCAGGTCCCCGAGGATTCTGCCATCTACCCTCTTCTTTGGGATACACACACATGCATACAGCATACACATACTCACGCACAGATGCATTGTGCTAACCACGAGTGGGGTTTCCAGCCTAGTAAACTGAAGAAATCTTATTGAGTGCGTTTAGTTGTTGTCTCTGAATTCTTTCCTTCATGAAGACTTCACTAATTTTGAGTTACGTTCATATTTTATAACTTTATGTTTTGCATCTTTTATTTCTCAATTAAAATATTTTGCACAGTGGCTTCCAAGTAGTATGCTCTCATCTCAGTTAATGTTGATTTCTATCCTTTTATAATACTTAAGCTTGATGAGATGATTGTGACAGAGCAGTAACTGGTGTCCATTCAATGACCCTTGTCATAAATGGATCATTTCTGTGTATGAGGCCCTGTAGATTGAACCCTTGCCCCATTCATGAAAGAGTCTTTTGATAGTGTTTTAACCCCTCCTCATTCTTATGGAGTCACTCCTGTTTGGCACCCTAACTTTCAATCTATTTATGACCTTTTTAAGAGTTGGAAGGAAAGGTGATTGGTAATGCACTCCTTTTAACTCAGTATGTTTAAATTGAAGCTCCCAGGGAAAATACGTACAGGCAGAGAAAGGGAGTAGAATTCAAGTCCATCTGCAATGAATATAGAGAGGGCGGTTAAGATAAAAATGGTTGAAATCCTTGTGCCAGTTCCCAGAACCAACCACTGGTATAAAGTAGTAACTTAATTTTCTCAATTACCCTGTAAAGTTACTATCTCTATTTTGGAGGAAACTGAGGCTCCTTAGGGAAAAGCAGGCACTTTTTGCTGTTCTTGAATTACATCTTTATTGTGTCTATTTTGTGTTTTAGATTTCTTTGATTTTAGAATATGCCAGTATTCGAATGAAACACATTTTTTTTTTTTTTAAATTGTAGAATAATGCATTTTTGGAAAACAGAAAAGCACACACAAAGTAAAAATGACCCATTCTCCTTCATTTATAGCTACCACTATCAACATTTTGCTGCATATTATTTCAGCCTCTTTTGTGTCTGAATATGGTTTTCATAAAATAAAAATAGGTTCAGCTGATACTGTCACTTATTAATATATCTGTGCCTTTAAAGAACATACATTTTAACATAGAGTTTTTAAAATTATTTGGACAATCAGAAGCTGCAAGTTTGTGGCCCTATTCTCTCTCCCCCAACCCACCCCCCGCCACCCTCTCCCAACTCTCACAGCTCTATTCTGAATATGACTGGTATGATGTATAATTTCGAGTGCTACACCTTTCTGGTCTGCATTTTTAACTCTGAAGGACTGACTGAAATAGTATGTGCCCTCTCAATTTTCAAAATCCTTACTTTTGGGTTTTGGGAGGCTGTTTTTTACTTGTAATTTTAATAAATGTAAAGACTTGGTTTTAAATTAGCATGGCTGAGAGACACTGAACCAGCCCTGAGGTGGTTGTTTCTGCTACCGCCTTTTAAAGCAATCAAGAATGGCATGGACAGTTTTATCAGGCAGGCTAATAAAGTGTACCAGCGTGTATCACTCTGTAGAAATATTGTGATGTGCTAATGAAGATCCAAGTTGTTTTTGATTCTTTCCTGTGTTTCAATGTAGGTGCTGTAAATGCATTGATGGGAAAAAAGCAGGTAAAGAACTTACAGAGAAGCCAAAGTTTATTCTATCAGTGTTACTGCTGTGGAACTTCGGGTTGTTAATTGTGGACCGTATCCTTGACATTTTATATACCATTCCCTTACTTATTCTGATATATATTAAGTATAAAATGAATCTTTTCTATTATGACAATTCTGAAACATGAGCTGCTTTTGAAAAATGTCTGTGGGGTAGGTTAGTGGCTTACCCAAACTGTGGTCTCTGACTACTTTTACCAGACTGGTTGTTAGGTTACTTTGTCTCTGAAAAGTTAGTGATAATATGTGAGAACCAGTTAAACACACAGTAAAGCAATATATTGGGATTTGTTAACTCTGTAGATTAATATGTATATCTTAAATAGTTTTACAACACATTATTCTAAAAGCCTTTTATAGGAAAGGGTACATCACAGTGTTGCATATGGGAATAGGCAGGCCCTCATGCTTGTCTGCCATCTTGGCTTGCCCCATGGTAATAGGCAAAGTTCTAAAATCCTACTAATAGAAGCCTAATTTTTACAGTTTTCATAGGGGTAGCCTGGCATGGAGGAAAACACCCAGACTTTGATTTCTGTTTGACCTGGACTCAAATCTTAATGACGTTATTGCAGTAGGTTTAGGCCATGAGTAGATTAATGTCTCGGAGCTCAAGCTACCTCACAGGCTCATTGTGAAGCTTAATAAATAAGATTGTATATGTACTATAAACAGTGAAGTGCTGCATGCCATTGGCCTTCAGTAGCTGTTAGCTCCCTTCCTTTCTCGTCCCTAATTCTAAAAAACCAACCAAACAAAAACCATTTTGCCCTTTAGCTGCTGTATCTTTAGGGTAGAAAAAACATGGGTAAGTTTTCTGGTTTTCTTCTTAATTTAAGAGTTTGTCCGGGATTTGGCTATTTATAGAAAATACATTGATAAGAAGTCCAAACTATGTAGTAATATTTTTATGTTTAATTTACCTGTTAATAAAACATTTGCAATTTTTAATCTCAATCTGTTGGCGCAGTTCATTATGAATTTGGTATCCTTTGGTTGTCTTTCCTTGACCTAAATCCAGATATTCATTTCCAGTACAACGGTTTTTTATTTGGATTAATGCTACTCTCCATTGCACGATTACTTCAGGTAAACACAAAATAGGCTAATTAGATATTTCACTTTAAGTTTGTTTTTAGCTTGTTAAGGCAATAGTATAGTAAATGGGTAAAATTTATTTCACCAACTGTTTTGAGTTGCCAAGTGATATAAATAACTTTTTTTTTTTTTTTTTGCACCTTGGTGATCACATTTATTGAAAGGGTTGGAGAAAAATAAAAATGCCATTTACTTAATTTGTAAGTTATCTGCAAATCAACTCATTTCAGGAGTATAAAAATCCTTGGTCATTTCTTAGTATCAAAATTTGCACAGGTTTTTTTTAATATCTTCTACATTTAAAGAGGCAATCATACAAAGTCTCTTATTTTCCATACAGGATAAATTCTTTGTTTCAGCCAACTCCCAGTAGAAGGGCACCTAGTTCAACACCATCTCCTCACACAAAGAGCATCAGAATATTCCATTTTGTTGTTTTACGTATCTCTTCATATGTTTCTTCATCCATTTCCATGGTAGTCAAGTTTCTTCCACATCCGCCAGTATCGTATATAAGTGTTGATCATAAACATGTAATTTACCTCGAAGCTGTTTGTCATTTCTCATTGTCACATTCGCTCATCCAGGCTAAGCCCGATGAGACCAAGCGCTCTTCTATGGGTTTGGTAGTTTGTTGCTGGTCCACGTTGTCTGCCATGTTTCAAAACCTATAGACAACTTTTATAGACTATTTCTCACAAATTCCACCTTTTGATAATAATTTTCTTCATTTTACAAATGACAAAAATTGTACCCTAAAAGCTTGTTAGAGTGTGGCAGTACGGAAATAAACTTGAATTTCTACATTTGGGTGGGATCATTTATCCAGGAATGAAATCTTCAGGTTTTTTGGGTTTTTTTTTTTAGATTTTATTGGGGAAGGGGAACAGGACTTTATTGCGGAAGAGTGTGTACTTCAGGACTTTTTTTTTTTTTCCAAATCAAGTTGTCCTTTCAATCTTAGTTGTGGAGGGTGCGCTGTTCAGCTTCAAGTTGTTGTCCTTTCAGTCTTGTGGAGGGCGCAGCTCAGCTCCAGGTCCAGTTGCCGTTGCTAGTTGCAGGGGGCGCAGCCCACCATCCCTTGCGGGAGTCGAACTGGCAACCTTGTGGTTGAGAGCCCACTGGCCCATGTGGGAATCGAACCGGCAGCCTTCGGAGTTAGGAGCATGGAGCTCCAACCGCCTGAGCCACCGGGCTGGCCCTGAAATCTTCAGTTTTTATAATGTAATACTAACTAGGATGGTGAGGCTTTACCATCAGAAGCATGTAGTACATAGTGTAACAGAAAGTATGGGATTTGAAATCAGACCTGGATTGAAATCCTGACTAACGCTAATGTGCTGTGTGACTCCAACGGGTTAGTCAAATGCACTGGCTGCATCAGATTAGGTATATTATGTATAACATTAAGTAAACTTTGCAGCTATTCTGTGAGGTTGTTACAATTATTATTCTCCTTTTTATAGAGGAGGAAATCAAAAATTCAGATTTCTATGCCACTCCTCTGTACACTAAATCAGAATCTCTGGGATTGTGGTTTAGTAATCTTCAGGGAATTTTGATGAACCATCAGGTTTGGGAAGCATTAGCCCAACGGAAGTCATTTAACCCTCTCAGCTTTAGTTTTCTCATCCGTAAAATGACATTTACCCCTTTTTACACTTGTGTGTGTAAAATGGGGCTACCGATCTCACAGGGACTTTGGAAAGATTACATTTGATAATCTGTTTAAAAGTTCTTTATCAACTATAAATGTCTGGATATTTAACCATAAAAAGCCATATACTACTCAGAATATAATGGTTGAATAAATAAAGTTTAGCTACAGAACCAGCTAGACCTTCCCTGAATCTTAAATAAGTTATAAAATTCGTGAAGAGAAATCTGGAAACATTTCATTCTTTTTCTTTATCATTCCCAACTCATCTATTCTAGATCACACCTGATGAGACAGTGAGAGAAGGAACCCGACCTTTCATGGTCCCTTTGACAGTTTCCCTTGCTGAACCCCAGGAACATTATCTCATTTGATCCTTTCAAAATTCCTGTGAGGTAGGTAGAATGCAGACTTCTTTAGTTATAGTCAGCTCAGTTTTTTTGTTTGTTTTAATCAGAATACCTTTAGATCTCCTAGGGGGTTTGTTAGGATCAAGTATTATACGTAATGCCTTCAGCCCGATAATACTATATGTTACCTGATCTGTAATATAAGATTTAAGTAATTTGGTAGCGTAGCTTCATATGGATTAATTCATACTCTTGTTCCCAGCTCCTCTCCAGAAATCAACTCCAGCTATTGTAAAACTGTAAGGGGGTGAGCATAATTGAATTCTCTGGATTCAAGTTCCTTAGGGAGAATTTGTAGTGTGTTGTTAAGGTGACATATCCTTGTACGTCAACATCAAGCTTAGTACTTAATAAATATTTGTTGAAATAATGAATGTATGAACCTGCTAGACTCAGTATAAAAGCTAGATGGAATCACTTGCCTATGTTCTCCTTATATTGCATGTAGAGTATTTGCCTGAATTTTTAAAACTTTTTAGTATAGAAAAACTTAAATCATTTACAAAAGAAGAGAAATTAGTATAGTGTTCTACCCACACACACACATATACACACACAGGATTTTTTTTTTTTTTAAGATTTTATTGGGGAAGGGGAACCAGGACTTTATTGGGGAACAGTGTGTACTTCCAGGACTTTTTTCCAAGTCAAGTTGTTGTCCTTTCAGTCTTAGTTGTGGAGGGCGCAGCTCAGCTCTAGGTCCATTTGCCGTTTATAGTTGCAGGGGGCGCAGCCCACCATCCCTTGCGGGACTCGAGGAATTGAACTGGCAGCCTTGTGGTTGAGAGGACACACTCCAACCAACTGAGCCATCCGGGAGGCAGCTCAGCTCAAGGTGCCGTGTTCAATCTTAGTTGCAGGGGATGGAGCCCACCATCCCTTGCGGGATTCGAGAATTGAACTGGCAACCTTGTAGTTGAGAGCCCACTGGCCTATGTGGGAATCGAACCGGCAGCCTTCGGAGTTAGGAGCATGGAGCTCTAACCGCCTGAGCCCCCAGGCTAGCTCTGCACACAGGATTATTTTGAAACACATCTCAGACATCGTATTTCATTAAATATTTCAGAATATATCTTTTAAGATATGTATTTTTTTTAATTGTGGTAAACTACACATAACAAAATTTACCACTTTAAAACCAGTTTTAAGTGTACAGTTCCATAATGTTAAGTTTATTCACATTGTTGTGCCACCAGTCTCTCGTATTTTTTATTGTGTAATAAATTTTATTTATTTAAACAATTTTAGAGTTACAGAAAACTTGCAAAGATAGTCCAAAATTCCTATACCCCTTACCTACTTTCCCCTAATGTCGCCATCTTATTTAACTGGTGTGTTCATCAAGACTAAGAAACCAACTTGGTCCATTCAGATTTCACCAGTTTTTCCTCTCATGTCCTTTTTCTGTTCCAGGATCCAATCCAGGATACTACATCACTGCATTTAATTTACCCTAAATTTTAAAGTATTATTTCTCTCTTAAATCTAGAAAAGACATATGGAAGGAGCCTTTCTCTTTGCTGTTCTCCTACATTTCAAGCACATTTACCTGTACGTAGCACCAGCTTATGGTACATATCTGCTACGATCTTACTGTTTCACTGCAAATAAACCAGGCAAGTTTTAGTGATAATAGCAAAAGCTTCTTCATTTTTTTCTTGACTTGGTGGCTTGCTTGGTGAGAGGGTCTTAGGAGGCACCACAGATATCTCTCAGCTATTGATCCTATAGCCCCTTTACCCATTCTGACTTTTCTTTGCCCTTGCCACATCATAAAGATTGCTGTACTGTCGGAAGCCTTCTCATTTTAGCACATGGTACAAGTTATGGTTTTCCGTGCTCCTGATTAATGATTATGTTCCTTTTCTATAGATGGGTCCGTCCGATGGAACAGTTTCAGCTTTGTCCGCCTTATTTCCCTGGGACTGATTGTTTTTCTAGTTTCTGCTCTTTCGTTGGGTCCTTTCCTAGCCTTGGTAAGCCTTTATTTTTTATAAAGTAATGTTGTTTGTTGCCGTTGTTTAGAAAAAATAATAAAACCAAGAATGTATAAAATAAGCAAAACTACTCCTTTCTTATGCCTCCCCAGTATGACTCTCCAAAGATAGTGGCATAGTATTCTTTCAGTCATTTCTGTGCATATTTACATATGCACATGTGTATATTTATATGTTTAACGGTATGTCGCATACACTACACTATGAGTCCATCGTCATTATTTGCAGATTTTGTATTTGCTAGTTTGCCTACTTGCTAAAATTTATTTGTAATCCCAAAATCAATACTCGAGGCACTTTTCACAGTCATTCACTGAAAGCAAACATTCTAGAGTGCCTGCATGTTCGTGATGTTCAACAAATATTTTCTTTTTTCCCCTTCTTCTCTCACCCTGAATTCAACTAATTTTATTTCCTGCTAAAACTGGGAAGCACTGCATCTGTGTCAAGTCTTGCCTGCTGTCGCCTTCCCTTTGGTGGACTTGGATAGCTGCAGTCTGTGTTCTCCTTTGCACCTTATAAATTCTTCCATTAGTATACTTATAATAGTATTGGACTCGTGTTCAAAGTCCTTGCATCATATATCTTGTCCTGCTGGACAGATGAGAAGATTAGACAAAAGAGGTTCTGTGAACTGCTTGGGATCACACAAGGACTTACTTGAAGGAACAAAGACTGGAACTCAGACCTCATACTTTCTACACACTCTGCCATAGACATTACCCCACTTCTCTTGTTGAATTTGGGAAAGATTGATCGCTGTTTAATCTCTTTTCAACAGAACCAACTGCCTCAAGTCTTTTCCCGACTCTTCCCTTTCAAGCGGGGCCTCTGCCATGCATATTGGGCTCCAAACTTCTGGGCTTTGTACAATGCTTTGGACAAAGTGCTGTCTGTCATCGGTATGTAGCAAGCTTTCTTACTTAGACTGAATATTGAAAGGACCATTCACATTGAGAAATGGAAAAACCTGCTTTGTGTTTTGAATGAGGTTGAACTGTTTGTTCTCCAGCCTTGCGTTGCAGCTTTCAGAATGAACGGGGGAGTGGTGTAGGGCCTGACGCTTCAGTGCAGGAAGCAGACTGCATTCCTTATAAAAGCTCTTGGTGGCAATGAAGTTGTTGATCCTTTCCTTAGGGAAAAAATAAAATATTTAGACACTTTTAAAAGGTAATTTTTGCCTTAAGTAAAACGTTATTCAGTAGTCACCCCTACTTTTAAGTAATTTTAAGGAAATGGCAGGATCGAGACAAGGGTACGCAAACTTTTTCTGTAATGGGCCCGATAGGAAATATTGTAGGCTTTGCAGGCCACATAGGTGGTTGGTTGGTTGGTTTACATTGGTTTACAATGTAAAAACCATTCTTAGCTTGAGGACCATGCAAAAACAGGTCACAGGCTGGATTTGTCCCTCGGCCTAGAGTTTACCAACTCCTGATCTAGGGTCTGATGACTTGGTTGGAGGGCCCCCTGCATAAATTGCTGGCTATGTGGTACTGGGCAAGTCATTTGATTCCGCTAGTCTTGATTTCCTCGCCATAATAAGGAGATAATAGTACCTGACCCATTCCTATGCAGCGAGAAACAAATGCAACAATAATGAAATGCTAGGCTGTCAGTAACAGGGGCTTTAGAACCAGACAGAACTGGGTTCAATTCTGCCACCTATTAGTTGGTGAATTTGGGCAAGTTACTCCATCTCTGTGTGCCTCAGGGTCTAAAAGTAATGGCTGTAAATCCCTTGGCACATGGTAGATGCTTAATGCATGGTAGCTGCCATTACTATTTTTGATATGTACTTGTAGGACATCATAATTTGGTATTATCCCTCACACACTGTGAATCCAGCTTTGGTGTACACGGCATTCTTAAAAAGTAGTTTCTTAACTTTTATATTTCAAAAAGCTTTAAACAACCAGTATGGCATGAGGTACAAGGGCCATTTCCTTGTCGGAGTCAGGAAACTGCTGACTTACTTTGTGTATCTGTCTTCTCAAAGATGTCTTACATGAAGTGTTGGTGGCAGATTAGGCAACTGTTTTTCAGGGTGATGGTTATTAGCTTTAAGAGAGAATCAGTAAACTGAAGGAAAGGGGAAGAGGTGAATGAATAGAAAATACTTTGGTAGCTTATACCTTTCCCACATTCCACTGATTTTCAGTGTTATTAGACAGGGCTTTGTAGGTGCTCAGACTGTCCCTGATGTCCTATTCGCTTTTTTGGGATGGGGCTTGCATCTTCAGACTTGGTTCATTTAATAAGTATTTCTTGAACTCCAATGAGCTGGGGATAGGCATGCATTACTCATCATTCCTGCCTTTAAGGAACCCCCCATAACCGACGAAATGAGTATGTAAACAGTTACAGTGCAGTGTGGTAAACACTAGATAGAGACACATACACGGTAGACCTGGCCCACAAGCAAATCAGCTCTGCTTCTTGATTTAGGAGTTGTCAGATGAGTAAGTGAATTAGGAGCTAACTTCGCAAAGCGAGTAGGCCATTCTAGCAAAGGGAGTAGCCTATACAAAGGGACATAAGTGTGGAGAGTGGATGTTAGTTCATTGTGGCCAAGTCACATTTAACAAAGTGGAGAAGATAAGGCTGGCGAGGTAGGAAGGGTCTAGAGCATGGAAGACACTGTATGCCATGCTTAGCGATAGGGACTTTGTCCTGGAGGTGGTGAAGGATTCAGAGCTGGAGTGTGACGTGGTCAGACCTGTATTTCAGATGTGAGTAGATTCCTGTTCATGCTGCCTGCCAGCAAGGTTCCCAGCAATCTGCACAGGTTTCTTGTTCCAATACGGACAGCTGCTTTACATAGCATAATCTCAAGACCAGCAGCATTTTAAGTAGACGAGTGCAGAATTGAGTTATCGAAATCTTGACCTTGAAGCAGTCTTAAGATTTAGTAGCTTGTTTTTTTCCCCAAGGAATTGATGGGTAAAATGTGGTGTGCCGTTTATCAAAACAAAGCAAAATGAAATGTCTATTAACTCTGTAGGTGTAAAATGGAAACTGCTTGATCCCAGCAAGATTCCTAAGGCCGCAATGACAAGTGGTTTGGTTCAGCAGTTCCAACACACAGTCCTTCCCTCCGTGACTCCCTTGGCCACCCTCATCTGCACTCTGATTGCCATCTTGGTAAGAACTCACACACGGTACTCATTTCGTGAGTTTGCTCTGCTTTTCTTTTGTGTGACTAATTGAATTTCAACTTTCAAGTTTTTTCAACCATAGGATAAGTTCCATGGCTGTAACCCTGCTGCAGTTTGAGGCATTTCTTAGCAATTCTTAGAGTAACTTTGAATATGAACCGTAAGGAAGGATTACTGTTAAGTTGGTGCACAAGTAATTGCGGTTTTTGCAATTATTTTTCACCTTTTAAACCGCAGTTACTTTTGCACCAACCTAATAGGTAAGCCTCCATGAGAGAGGTTCTCACCAGTGGCTGTTAGACCATCTGTTTCCCCTGGGATGAGGAAAAAGAAAAGCCCAGGGAAGAGTGGAGAAAGAGAAAGACGTTTGGAGTAGGGACATCCAGATTTTTGTCATTGCTTTCATCCATGGCTAACTGACCAAAAATCCAACTTTGTCTAAACTGCATAGATGTTAATAGTTTGTCTCCATGATGAAGAGCAAGTCAGCAATTTCTGTTTGAGCATCAGGTAAGAATCTGATATGAATCAGATGCTCTTAGAGGCTTTATTTCTGTTGTTTTTATGTTATCATCATGCCCTCAACTCCATGATATAATTTTAGTAGAATTCAATATAAATACTTCAATTCTACCTGTAATTACACTCAGCTTTAATTTTGGTTTCTAAATGATCAAGCCTAATGTCAAGACACCTGACCCCATTTAATACATGGCAGCACTGGGAGGTAATTAAGTTCTGTAGCCTACTTGTTCACATGACTGAGATAAAAACTTTTTCTAGCGCCTCAGACTTGTAAGCTACTTATGGAAGGCCATAGTTTGATTATAAGTTACCCTCCAGCCCACGAAGCTAAGTGTTTATCAATATGATAAAGTCTAATTTATTATTAGCCCCAAAATATCTATGAACTTTTGTGGTTTGACCTAATAGGTTCAGGACTATTAACTAATTATGAAGATGTAATAAGGTGTTATACTGGATATCCTAGAGTTTAATTATCCCTTATTATTAATTTTGATGAATTAAATATATGTATCTGAATGCCTTTATTTTCCTGAGTAGTTGTTTTTATGTTACATTTTGGTGGACTATTCACCAAGTGACGAATTATTCCAGTTTCATGGAGAATAGTCAAAGACCTACTGTTTTTCAGAGATGATACAAATTGTGTTCACCTGAACAGTGTTTCTGTAATGCCTATTTTAAATGATACTGAAGTTTTATTTTTGCCTATTGTTTCTAGCCCTCTGTTTTCTGTCTTTGGTTTAAACCCCAAGGGTCCAGAGGCTTTCTCCGATGTCTAATTCTTTGTGCCTTGAGCTCCTTCATGTTTGGGTGGCACGTCCATGAGAAAGCCATACTCCTAGCAGTTCTCCCAATGAGGTAAGCAGAGAGTTCCATCAGCATTTCTGGCATATTTCACAATGATACTATTGTTTTCTATTTGAACTGTCCCTCCTTGACATGTTCAGTCGGATAGGCAAAAATGTACAGGAACAGATTTATACTAGGACAGGACAGGTCAGGGTTGCTTAACTTGGGACCCTCCACCTGTGAAGGTTCTGAGGTATGCTAAATTGTGCATATTGTTCCTGAATTTTTTGGGAAGGGGTACTGTAGTGATTAAACACCATGACATCAGGTTTTAGGTCTGCAGATTGAGTGGCAGCATAGTGTGAAAAAGGCATGGGCTTTGGTGTCGTCACATCTATGAAAATAAGGTCCCACAGTTCCTTGTGAAGTTGTTAAGGGAAGGATTGAGTCTGTTATGGAATAATACCTAAGATAGGTACAGCATTCAGACTTTTCAGAACTATTATTTTGGGGATTTTCTTTTTAGCCTCACAACAACCTTTAAGATAATTAGGATAAAAATGAATATCATCCCGTGTCTTAACATCTGCAGAAACTGGGCCTCAGAGAGTTTAAATGACTTATTCAAAGTCACACAGCCAGCAAGTAGCAGAGATAGGACTTAAACCTGAATCTTAGGATGATCTTCTTACTGTGCCTTGCTAACGAAGCATTTTAAATGCATTAGTGTCCATTTTATATATAATTGAAACCCAATAGATAGATAGATGGTAATAGAATTAGCCCTTTTTTCCTTGAGATTTGTCTTAAGTCCTAAGAGAAATCGTTTAAGCTCTGAAAGAACATTAAGTAAATTTGTGAGGACAGTCTATAGCTTATGTGGGTTCATGAGCAACTTGGAGTTTCCAAATTAAAAAACTGGAGGAAAACTTCGACTATCTTTAGTTAGAATTCTTGCTGAACACCAGCAGGTGCAGGGCATTGTCTAAGAGAAGAGCTGTAGAATTGGAAATTAAACTCCAGGTCCTGTTTCCCTGGCTTCCATCGCTAGGCAGCTCCCAGTGCCACAATATCCCTTTCTTTGGAGAACACAGTTACTCAGGGAAGCCAGGTTCTTTTTTGAATATTCCTCAGTTCAGTATGGTACATTCTTCTATCAGTTGCTTAAAGTTTCCCATGAAAACATTCATATTCTCAACTGAACTGGATTTGTAGCAAAGATAAGTGTGTTGTATTATGCTTAAGCCAGTTCTAGAAGTAATAATAGATGTAATTTATTCCAGCTATTTGCAAGTGTCATTTTCATTTGTGTTTTAAGGAATTATTATTAGAATTTTTATTTTTAGCCTTCTGTCTGTGGGAAAAGCAGGAGATGCTTCGATTTTTCTGATTCTGACCACAACAGGACATTACTCCCTCTTCCCTCTGCTCTTCACTGCACCAGGTAAACATCCTCTTTTTAGAGAGAGATTTGATTGCCATGCCCTTTTCATCAAGGCCTAGAGATCAATACTATCTGATTTAAACAACCTTAAAATCTCTTCAAAGGAGAGAGTTCATCCATTTTCTTAAGTAAAACCTCCAATTTTGTCCCTAATTCTCAGTATCTTTAGATGTCACAAAAATGCATAATTAAGCTCAAAAAGTATGACTAGCACTATATAGCTGTGTCAGTGTGTTTATATCGCCTTCAGTATCATAAACCTTTCTCTTATCAACTAAATTATCTGTATGTTTTTTTCTCCTTTTAACAGAGCTTCCCATTAAAATCTTACTCATGTTACTGTTTACCATCTATAGTATTTCCTCACTGAAGACTCTATTCAGGTAATCCAAAAAAGTACATTTAAAATTATATTTACTCTTGTGAAAGGTTTACTCCTAAATACTCTATAAGTCTGTTAAAATTTTAAAAAATACATTACAAAAATACAATAACATTACAAAAAATAGAGAAATTACCCATAATCCCATCACTGACGTGACAACATAGGTCATGTTTTTAGTTTGGGGGAATATTTGAGGAGGGACTACCTAGCTTAAATTAAAACCTTATATGAGAACTAAAAATAGAATGTAAAATATGCATTATGAGTAAAACCACATAAATACAGATGCATAAAACCAAATATGTAAAAATTCTAACCTATCTTAGAATTGTGGGTAGAATGGGTTTTTTCTGAACTTTAATGTTGTCTGTATAATTTTTAAAAGCCTGCTTATGGCATATCTGATTGTGTTCATAAAACTTCATATATTTAATTATATTAAAACTCAATTATAAACATGTGACCCAGGAATCCCACTTTTATGTATATACCCAAAAGAATTGAAAACAGGTATTCAAACACATACTTGTACACCAGTGTTCATTACAGCTTTAATCACAGTCTCCAAAGGTGGAAACAACCCACTGTCCATCAAATGAATGGTATATCTGTATAATGGAATATTATTCAGCCAGAAAGGGATGAAGTTCTCATATGTGCTTCAACATGGATGAACATTGAAAACTTAGGCTAAGTGAAATAAGCCAGGCACTAAAGGACCGATATTTTATGATTCCGCTTACATAAAATACCTAGAATTGGCAAATTCGTAGAGACAGAAAGTAGATTAGCATTTATGGGGACAGGGGTGGGGGGATGGGGAATTATTATTGCTTAATGTTTCCAGAGATTCTGTTTGGGGTGATGAAATGTTTTGAAAATGGATAGTGGTGATGGTTGTACAACATTGTCAATATAATCAATGCTATTGAATTGTATACTTAAAAATGGTTAAAATAAAATAGCAAATTTTATGTTATTTTACCAAAACCAAAATTAGATATTGTTTGCCGTATTCTTATTCCAATATCACAGCATCCAGCCCTCTTTCCTCTTCCAAATGCATAACTAATTCTCTCTCATCAGCCTCAGCTAAGTGACAGCATAGGTAGATGATGATTGGGTAAATTTGGGTGGTTAAGACGATGTAATGGTATATCATTATCATTTTTTTGCTACATGTGAAATTTAATGCACTCTTTTGACTCTGGCTTTGGCTGCACTTCACGTCAAGACAGTGCAGATGGGAAGCTTTAGCTGAGAACTGTTGGCAAAACCAGAATGACTCATCTAAAATCAGACTTTTCTCCCCCCTTTTTTCTTCAGAAAAGAAAAACCCCTTTTTAATTGGATGGAAACGTTTTACCTCCTTGGCCTGGGGCCTCTGGAAGTCTTCTGTGAATTTGTATTCCCTTTCACCTCCTGGAAGCTGACGTACTCCTTTATCCCTTTGTTCCTGACCTCAGTGTATTGTGCAGTGGGCATCACATATGCTTGGTTCAAACTGTATGTTTCAGTATTGACTGACCCTCCTGTTGGCAAGACAAAGAAGCAATGAATAAAGGAACTGCTTGGATGCATTCCAAGCAATTATTTCATGGGAAATTAATCAGAACTTGAAGTTGCTGGTAGCATGAACCATTCATTGCAGTAGATCTGTTTGAGGACCATTCTTCCAAACTTGGCCTTGCCCAGCCTAGCAACCTGATTGTCACCATGGTGAGAAGCCACTTGTCCTCCGTAAGCAGTGAAACACATTTGAAACAAATCTTGCCTACCCCTGTTAAAGTTGTCAAGTCATTCCGACTGCTGCGCTTGCTCCAGGCAAGCAGGGCGTCTGCTGAGCAGCGTGATTACTTGTAGCCTGTGACAATCCTTGTCAGGCTACGAAGCACAACCAGAATCGTGCTAAGGGAACTATAAATAAAATGCCATTTTGTATTTCTGTACAGAACTTTTTTGGATCATTACCAGCTCTTATATTTTCCTATTGGCATGCACACAAGCAGATGTGTACTGTCCCCATTCTGTACACCTTGTTCCAGGAGACTCACCCCCCCCCCCCCCCCGCATTGAAATTCTACAATGACCATACTCACAAAGCTAGGGGGAATATTTAATGAATGTTTGGCCTGTCAGCAGAGATTGTAAACCATCTCCTCTTGCATTTAGTTAAGGCCATCTTGTACAATTCATTCGAACAGCTATCACTGCAATTTTGATAAGGCTGCCATTTCTCCAACTTTCCTCGTATGAGCAAACGTGAAGTGGTTTTAGCAGCCTGGCCTTGTCCTCTCCCTTCCTTAAGAGTACTTCATACACACTTTGTCTCCAGGACCCCAGTTTGCCTAGTAACTGCGTCACGTTCAAATTCAGCCAACATTTATTCAGATGACACCAGGAATTTTCACACAGTTTACCCATCATCCCCCTTAGATCAGAGACATTCCAGGTCACTGGCGTCCTAGGATGCTAATCCAGCTACCCCATCTCTTAAATTCACTCTATTTTCCCAGACTTCTTTTGAGTCTCATTGCAGAAATAAAGATGGGGATTTTGCCAAAGAGGAAGGGAAGCACAGCCCCTCAAGCTATTTTCCTCACCCTGTGTTCCAGTTGTCCTAACGACTTCAGATTACTGGGCCATGCTGTTTTGTACCTCTGCTTTCTTTCATGCCGCTTCCTGTGCTGATTTTTCTACCGTCATAATTGTTTGTACTTCAAGATTCAACTTAACTGCTACTATATCTATGAATATAAAGATAGTACAACGTAGTGATTAAGAATAGGGACCCTGGGGGGGACAGCTGGATGGCTTGGTTGGTTAGAGTACAAACTCTGAACAAGGTTTCCAGTTCAATTCCCACATGGGATGTTGGGCTGCACCCCTGCAACTAAAAATTGAAAACAGCAACTGGACTTGGAGCTGAGCTGCGCCCTCCACAACTAATGTGTTTCCCTGAAAATAAGACTTAGCCAGACCATCAGTTCTAATGCATCTTATGGAGCAAACATTAATATAAGACCCGGTCTTATTTTACTATACCGGGTTGTATATAATATATAATATAATACTGGGTCTTATTTTAATATAAGACCAGGTCTTACATTAATTTTTGCTCCAAAAGACGCATTACAGCTGATTGTCTGGCTAGGTCTTATTTTCAGGGAAACAGAGTAGATTGAAGGACAACGACATGGAGCTGATGGGCCATGGAGAAACACACTGTTCCCCAATAAAATTAAAAAAAAAAAATAGAGTCCCTGGAGTCAAATAGCCTGATTTTTAAATCCTGCCTCCATGATTTTTTTCATCTGTAGCCAAGTTACTTAACCATTTTTTGCCTCGCTGTCCTCCTCTCTAAAATAATCACAAAAGATTTAGAACCCTGCCTGACACATATTAAGTGTTGAATAAATATCATTTGATGTCTTTATGAATCTTCCTCTCCCTCTACCTTCTCCCCTTCCCCCAGAATTGAGTTCCCACACCATGTGCTCCCATGCCTGCCGAGGGTCTACTCCTACCACTCACGGTTGTAATACTTGTTTATCTGTCTTCCCCAGTTTGACAGCAGAGACCACACTTGTTTTGATAGCTCCTGTTTTTGGCACCATTGGATAAACCATACTACACAGGCCAGGATTAAAATCTAAATGTTTACTAGTACCGGCATTAACACAAGGGGCCAGTGCAGTTCTTCACATCTTTGCCAATTGGGGTGCAAGCCAAAAAAGAAAATTAGAAGATGAATGTGGATACATCTCAACAAGGCCAAATTTAATTACGCTTTGTAGGTGGTGACTGTGAAAGTGATGTGACGTGAGAACTGGAAAAGCTCACCTGGTACAGAGATTTCCAGAATGTTCTGCAGAGAGCCCTGGAGGTTCTCGAGAGTTGCCTTAGAGGCTACAGGCCCTGTCACCTTTTCCACCAAAGCAAATATGCTTTAATCTGTTTCATATATTAGGTTTCATACAAGTTTTTGTTTAAAGCGATTCAAGTCCTTATATGGCCAGGAGTGAAATGGCTCCAGAGACTGACGAATAGCTTGTTGGTACCAACACAGACGAGAACCCAGACTTCTGCCGAGAGCCCAGGACTCTCAAGCACGATGGTTTGTATTCATGGATTTCAACTTCACAGAGATATGGGTGGTTTTCAACAACAAATTTCTAGGTTTCAGCAATTACTAAATAAAGTGTTTCAAAATGTTTTGAAATCTAAAATTAAGAACAAGCTAAGGTTACTATCAAAATTTAAATAAGATACATAAACTTTTTTTTTTTACCTGTTATTTATGTACAGTGTACGAAAATCTCACAAGGTAAAAGTGGGAGGGGACTGGCATTCTTGATCACTGTCTTTCCCTAAGTAGAGAGAGAGAATCAGATCTGGGAGGGAACTACGAGGAAAGTGTCCTATCTTCCCAGCCCAACGCTGGTATAGTTCTTCCTTATTGACATCCACCTGGAGACTTACTCTTGGTGAAGGAAGCACTTCAGTATCAGAATTGTCCCCTATGTATAGTCCATGCAGCTTCAGTTTGCAGTTGGTGGGAGGGAAAAAACATGACCTTTGAAAAAGATGTGCTCTTCAGTATTTTGATAAAATTACATTTCCACCATGATTGGGGTAAAAAAAAATCTTGACCCATCTATCCCCTTTTTTGTGCTCCAAAGAAACATGCTGCTGTGCTAATGGCAGCTGAGATTAGAACAATTTCATAAACCTCAAAAACTTGAATCAATATGGCCATTAGTTTCTCACAATGAACTCTCATATTCAGCATCCCCATTTTATAGAAAAGGCAATAAATGTACTATTTTTTTTCCACTCATGAGTCAGAAATAACAGCAATCTACCTGTACATATAAGACAACTTTGAAAAGGACAGGACCCATAATATACTGAGGTACAGAATCATGGAATCCTAAAAAGACTCTCAGAAGAGCATTCGGCAGTTTTATTTTTTACAGTTTTCCTGACAGAACAGAGAGCTGATTAGGCAATGTGGATGTGTTCACCACATCATAATGCAACACCCACACCCCAATCTGTGCAGCTTTTCTTAGGGCTTGTAATGCTGAATTAATATTTTACTTCCTCTGACTTTTACCAGTTGGTCTCTGGAGCAATATATAATGAAGTTGTGCTCCCATTTATAGGACAGCCCTTCAAGTGATCCCAAAGGGCAAACCCCAAATTGTGTCCTCTTCTGCTGAGCGCTTACTATGTGTCAAGTACTGTGCTAGGCATTACTTCGTTTAATCCTGCTTCAAAAAAAATTCACTGAGTTCCTATTGGGTGGAGCTGTGTTCTCATCTCAAGGTTCAACTAGGGAAGGCTCTGTTCCCACACTCACATGATCATTGGTAGAATTTGTTTCTTTATGGGTTGTAGGACTGAGGGCCTCCGTTTCTTGCTGACAGATGGAAGTCACCCTAAACTCCTTGCCATGTGGGCCTCTCCATGGAGTAACTCACAACTTAGCAGCTGGCTTCATCAAAGTCAGCAAGGGAGAGTCAGCTAGTAAGACAAATTTATTATGTAATGTAATCAGGGAAGTGACATCTTGTAACCTTTGCCATAGTCTATATTAGAAGGAAGTCACATGTCCCAACCACACTGGAGGGGTGGGATTACACTATGCATGAGTACCAGTAGGCAGAGATGATTGGGGACCATTTTGGAGTCTGTCCATTATAATATCCATGTATATATATGGACCATAATTTATTTAACAAGTTTCCTCAAGTTTTTTCCAGCATGTTTGCCAGTATGAATAATGCAGTGAATGACAATATTTCATTCTGCCCATGTACCAGGGTTGCACATTAAATTTCTAGAAGTGGAATTTTCAGGTTGAAGGCTATGTGCATTTATAATGTTGGTAAATTGCTGCCAAATTGGTCATGTTCCACAGGCAGTGTCTAATGCCTGTTTGTTCCACAGGCAATGTATGATGCCTGTTCCCCCATAAACTTGCTAGCTTAGTGTGTCATCAGTATTTTAGGTCTTTGCCAATGATATCTCAGAGAAATTTTCATTTGCATTTCTCTTATGAGCAAGATTAGAGTCTTTTCATATGTTTGAGAGCCATTTGTATTTTCCCTTCTGAAAACTGTTTATGTTCTTTGCCACTTTTTCTATTAGATTTCTTACCTTACTTGGAGGTCGGTATAAATTTTCCAAAAAAAAATCACTCCAGTTATTCTGTGGAGAATTACCTGGGTACAAGATTATGGTGTTTGGAAAAAGAGTGGTAGCAGTGTGATGAAGAAGTGGATGGATTTGGAGTTAGAATTGACAGGAGTTGGAAATGGATCGGATATGGTGCTTGAGGGTAAGCAAAGAATCATAGATGACACCTATATTTCAGGTGCATGTACTGTGGTGGGGAAATGCAGGACAAGCAAATAGAGAATGAAAGGGTGGTATTAAGAGCTTTGTTGGAAATTATAAAATTCTTAAAAGAAAGTTGAGGTCCTTGCGTTGGAAAGATTTTTTAAACACACAAGAGAGTAAATTGATAAATTTTACTACATCAGAACTTTAACTTCTCTGTAATAGAAGACCTTATGAACAAAGCTAAAAGACAAAAAAGCAGATTGGGGGAGAGTATTTTGCAACATATATAACAGACAAAGGATTTATATTACCTCACATAAGAAATTCCTACAAATCATTAAGAAAAAGACAACCCTAAAGAAAATAAGCAAAGTATAGGAATAGGGAATCGAACAGAAGGAAACACAAATGGCACATAACTCTGGAAAGGGATAACTCATTTTCACTGGATAATAGGGAAATGCAAATTAAAACAACTGAGATTCCATTTTTCACCATCAGATCGACAAAAACAAAATCTGACAATAGAAAAATATTGCTTTCACATATATTGTGGATGGAATGGAATTTGGATCAGTCTCTTTATAGAGGTTTTGATGTTATCTAGTAAAATTGAAAATCTGTATTCCGAAAGGCAGGAGTTCCAATCCTAAATACAGACCCTAGAGAAACTCTTGAACATTTGACTTAAGGAGACAATATTTACAGAATGTGTAAAGTTTTAAAACCAAACACAAAAAAATCATGTTTTAGGTTGTTTATGAATTCATCTATTAATGTAAAGGTATTAAAATGCACACTAATATACATACGGAATTTAGGATCAAGATTGCCTCGAGGGAGTAAGGAAAGTGGGAATGAGATTTGAAATCAAGAGGAGGTTTAGCTCTGTACTATTTTATTTACATATTTTTAAAGGAGAATATATATAAATGTGTGTATGTGTGTATTTTACATATATGCTTCAGGAAATAAACACCAGAAGCAAATACAACAAAATGTTATAGTGGTAGAAATATGGGTATTTCTTATATTATTCCTTATACTTGAAAATATTTTTTAACTTTCTCCATGTGAAGAAGTGTTTTATTTTTGGATATGCTTAATTTGAGATGTTTCTGAGATATCCTGGTGAAGATGTCAAGTAGGTGAGTAGATACATCATTTGAGCTCAGAAGAGAGTTTGGGCTAGAGTCATAAATGTTGGAGTCATCAGTATATACATGATAATCAAGGCCAAGGGAGTAGCTATGTCACCTAAGGAAAGAGAAGAGATAGTAGAGAAGAGGACCCAGGACAAGTCTTGTGGAAATTTCACATTAACAAGCTGAGGAGAAAAAGAAGAGACATCAGAGGAAATTGATGAAGTGAAGTAAGAGAAACATTAGGAGTATATGGTGTCCTGGAGGCTAAAAGAAGAGACTGTTAATTAAAAGGATGGAAAGGACAACTGTGTCAAATGCTGACGAGACGTTGAGTAAAATATTGGTATCTTTGGTAATATGGTGGTCATTGGTGTTCTCGATAAGGATAATTTAATTGAAGATGAGAACAGAAAGACATTGTAATGGGTGAACAAGATTTGTTAGACAAGGCACACAAAGCACAATTCATAATGGGAAGAATGGATAAATCTGACTACATAAGAACAGTAACTTTCATGAGTGTTGAGAATATGTGTGGAATTCCTACAAATCAGCCAGTATAAAAGATGATCCAAAAGAAAAGTGGGTAAAAGATAGTTAATTTACAGAAGAGGAAACTGGAATAGCCACTAAATATGAAAAGATATTGAACTTCATTAAAATAAAGGAAAGGCAAAACAATAATGAAATAACATTTCCACCAATAGATTGGCAAAAATCAAAGTTTAGTAATGGCAACAGGCAAGGGTTACCAAGGATGTGGGGAAATCCAACAGAGTCAAGTAAAAAACTATTAGAACTAATAAAGAGAGTTTAGCAAGATTACTGGATACAAGAGCAACATTCTTATTTACCAATGAGAAAAGGTAATAAAATATAAGGTATCATTTACAACAGTAACAAACTATAAATCCCTAGAGACAGACTAATAAAAATGTGCAAAAATTTTATGGAGAAAATTATGCTTTAACAAGGAATATAAAAAGAAAATTAGAATAAATGGGGCAATATATACCATGTTCATGCATGAGAAAGGGCTTGGCATTTTAAATATATTGATTTTCATATTAGTCTATAAATTCAATGAATTTAACCAATACTCCTACAAGATTTTTCAGGGAATTTGACAAGATGGTTTTAAAATCATGAGGAAAAATAGAGGTGTACAAATAGCAATAATAATAGCTAACAATTATTGTGAGCTAGCTTTTGAAAAAATATGTGGGTGACACATCCTACTAAATACAAAAGAATATTACAAAGTGATAGTTATTGGTGTAATATAGGTACAATAATTGGAAAAGAGATCTGTGGAAAAACAGTTTAGAAAAAGACGTTGGGGGGGAAGTGGAAAAAATGGGGGGGGAGAAAAAAAAGAAAAAGAGAAAGACCTTGCTGTTAACTAACCTTATGTGGTAATCACTTTGCAATATATATATCAAAACATCACATTGTACACCTTAAACACACATTATATATGTCAATAATATTGCAATAAAGCTGGAAAAAATACATTTTGAAAAATTTAAAAAGAAATAGACCATGGCATTTTTGATAACATGATTTATATTAGAGGAGGCATTAAATATTGGTGGGGAAAGGATAAACTATTTAATACATGGTGTTAGGTCCGTTCTCATGTGTAACATTCCTCCAGTCAAAAATAAAATCCAAATGCATTAAAGACTTAAACATGAAAAACTAAAACTTGGGAAGAAAATATAGAATCTTGTCTTTATGATCTCAAAATAAAGAAATTTTCTTAAATAACATGAAAAACATAGACTATAAAGAAAAAGATTGCTATTTTAGACTAAATCAGTAATTTAAACTTCTGTATTACAACAACAAAAAAAAAACCCTCCATAAATGATGTGCAAAGGCAAGCAACGGACTTGGAAGAGATATCTGTCACATATATAACAAAGGATTAGCATCAGAATATATAAAGAATTTCTACTAATCAATAAATACGGGAAAGACAATTCAAAAGAAAAATGGGCCAAGGACAAAACCCAGAAATTTACTGAAGAGAAAACACAGATGACCGATAAACATTGAAAGAATTCTCAGAACCTCTCTAATCATCATGGAAATTCACATTAAAATGAAATATTATTTTTCTTTCCAAAATGTATTATTTAGAGAGTATTTTGCTAATAAAATAAGTTAGAGAAAGACAGATAACATGATTTCACTTACATGTAGACTCTAAAAAACAAATGAACAAAAACAGAAACAAACTCATAGATACAGAGAACAAATGTTGCCAGATGGGAGGGGTGTTGGGGAATAGGTGAAAAGGGGGAAGGGATTAAGATGTACAAATTGCCGGGGGCCGGCCCGGTGGCTCAGGCGGTTAGAGCTCCATGCTCCTAACTCCGAAGGCTGCAGGTTCGATTCCCACATGGGCCAGTGGGCTCTCAACCACAAGGTTGCCAGTTCAATTCCTCGAGTCCCGCAAGGGATGGTGGGCTCTGCCCCCTGCAACTAAAATTGAACACGGCACCTTGAGCTGAGCTGCCTCCCGGATGGCTCAGTTGGTTGGAGCGCATCCTCTCACCCACAAGGTTGCCGGTTTGACTCCCACAAGGGATGGTGGGCTGTGCCCCCTGCAACTAGCAACGGCAACTGGACCTGGAGCTGAGCTGCGCCCTCCACAACTAAGACTGAAAGGACAACAACTTGACTTGGAAAAAAGTCCTGGAAGTACACACTGTTCCCCAATAAAGTCCTGTACCCCTTCCCCAATAATAATAATAATAACAAATTGCCTGGTAATCCCCTTTAAAAAAAAAAAAGATGTACAAATTGCCAGTTATAAAAACAGTCACAGGGATGTTTACATCAGAATAGGGAATATAGTTAATAACATTGTAATAACTATGCATGAAGTCAGATGGGTACTAGACCTACCAGGGTGATCACTTCATAAGTTATGTAAATGTCTGTCTAATCACTATGTTTTATACCTGAAACTAATATAATTTTGTATGTCAACTGTAATTGAAAAACATTTTTAATGCATTATTGATGCTGAATAGCCAAACAATCTTGAAAAAGAACAAAGTTGGAGACCTCACACTTCCAAATATACCACATACTACAAAACAATAGTAATCAAAATGGTGTGGTATTGGCATACACCAGATATGTAGACCAATGGAGCAGAATAGATAGTATATGGCAAAATGATTTTCGACAAGGGTATGAAGACTACACACTGGGGAAAGGAAAGTCTCTTCAACAAATGATGTTGGGAAAACTGGATAGCCACATGCAAAAAAAATGTAGTTGGACCTTACCTTGCACCATATAAAAAAATTAAAATGGATTAAACACCCAAATGTAAGGCCTAAAACTATAAAACTGCTAGAAGAAAACATAGGGGAACAACAGCTTCAGGATATTAGATTTGGTAATAATTTTCTTGGCTACAACACCAAAAGCACAGGCAACAAAATCAAAAATAGACAAATGGGACTACATCAAACTTAAAAACTTCTGCACATCAAAGGAAACAATCAGCAGAGTGAAAAGGCAATCTATGGAATGGGAAAAAATATTTGAAAAGTATACATCTGATAAGGGATTAATATCTAGAATATGTAAGGAACTTCTACAACTCAGTAACAAAAAGTACTAAATAACTCAATTTAAAAGTGGACCAAGGACTTAAATAGACAATTGTCATATCTCAAAGAAGATATACAACAGCTTGATGTTGAAAAGATATTCAACATCACTAATCATAAGAGAAATGCAAAACCACAATGAAATAATACCTCACACTCATTAGGGTGGCCACTAGCAAAACAACAGAAAACAAGAAGTGTTGGCAAGAATGTGGGGAAATTGGAACACTTAAATTAAGCACCATGGAAATGTAAAATGGTGTCGCCATTATGGAAAATAGTATATGGTCCTCAAAAAATCAAAAATAAAATTACCATATGATCAGCAATCCCACTTGTGAGTATATATCCAAAAGAATACAAAGCAGGATCTTGAAGAGACATTTGCACACCTATGTTCACTGCGGCATATTTCATAATAGCTAAGAGGTAGAAGCAACCCAAATGTACATTGATGGATGGATAAAAAAAAATGTTAGTGTATACATTTTATGATACAAAGCCTTAAAAAGGAAGGAAATCCTGTCACATGCAACAACATGGATGAGTTTCAAGGACATTATGCTAAGTGAAATAAGCCAGCACAAAAGAACAAATGTATAATTCCACTCATGAGGTATCTACAGCAGTCAGTCATAGAAACAGAAAGTAGAAAGGTAGTTCCCAAGGGCTAGAGGGAGGAGGGAAAGGGAATTGGTGTTTAATAGGTATAGAGTTTCAGTTCTGCAAGATGAAAAAGTTCTATGTTGCACAACAATGAATATACTTAACATTACTGAACTATACACTTAAGAAATAGTTAAGATGGTAAGTTTAATGTTATGTGTTTTTTACCACAATAAAAAAGTTGAAATTTTAATTTAGCAAAAAAAAAAAATTATTGCATAAAATATATAATAAATTAAAAAGGGTGTAAAACACATATGTCAAGTTAAAAATAATAAAATGTACATCCAGGTAGCCACCACACAGCTTAGATACAGAATATTATTACTTTAGAGGCCTTCTGTGTGCCCCTCTTCCCCCAGAAGTAACTATCCTGAACGGTTAATCCTTCTCTTGCTTTTATTTATAGTTTTACCACTAACATATGTATCTCTAAACAATATATTTTTGCCTAAATTGAACTTTACATAAATAGAATCATATATCCTCCTGTAACTCATCTCTTTTTCTCTGATCGTTTATGCTTTTTTTAAACATCATGTTTTAAACATCTCTTTTTTTGAGATTCATCATACTGATGCATGAATATTCCTTTGCAAAATTGGAAAACACCACAATTTATTTTCCGTTCTGTTCTTAATGGATATTTAGGATGTTTCCAGTTTTGAGGTATTACAAATGGCCATTACTCCTGTGAATACTCTTATACATCTCTTGGTCCTGGTACACATAAGCAAAAGTTTCTCTAAGCCCTAGGTTCCAGAGTATAAACTTAGGTAAGTGAAAAAGAAATTGAAAACAACTTAAATATCCATCAAAAGGGTAATGGATGAATAAAATGTGACATATTTATATGACATAATATTACATAATAGTCAAGAGGAATGAACCTGATTTTTCTGTATTATCATGGATAGATCTCAAAAACATTATATGGAAAGATAACAGTGAGAGAAAACCAGGAACAATGATTCAGACTGTTTGGGTAAAAAGAATTTAAAAGCACACATAACACAATACCAAACATATGTAAAAATATAAAAAGTGGACTGGAAGTATACACACTAAACTTATGATAGTGGTTATTTCTGGGGAAGAAGGGAAAGGGGACTTTAGTTTTATCTATAGTGTTTTATTTCCTTTTTTAAAAGGTTAAAAATAAATATGACAAAAGAGTAACAGTTGTTAATTCGGGATGGTAGAATATGGGCATTTGTTATATTGTTCTTCATATATATATATATATATATATATATATATTTATATCTTCTAAGTTTCTTAAAAACAAAAAAGTCAGATTGGACCCAGAAGACTGTGGGGGAGAAAGATGTGTAAATATTTAAATATTTAAGTATTTGCCTAATAGTTCATCTAGTATTCAAATTTTACGTAATCATACTGTGGAAATTTTTTTGTGGTTTTCATTCTCTTGATATCATTTTATTTTATTTTAAAGATTTTTATTGGGGAAGGGGAACAGGACTTTATTGGGGAACAGTGTGTACTTCCATGACTTTTTCCAAGTCAAATTGTTGTCCTTTCAATCTTAGTTGTGAAGGGTGCAGCTCAGCTCCAGGTCCAGTTGCCATTGTTAGTTGCAAGGGGCGCAGCCCAACATCCCTTGCAGGAGCACGGAGCTCCAATCACCTGAGCCGCCAGGCGGGACCCTCTTGATATATTTTAAAAGAAACACTGTGGTTAAAACAAATTTTGTGCAAGAAAGCTTTTTCATGTTATACTATTTCCGTAGGACAGATTCCCAGATATGTAATTACTGGGTCAAGGAATGGGAACATTTGAAACATTGCTGCCTTCCAGGAAACTCTTCCAATATACATACATACGTTCCTTTGGAAAATCCTAACTTGAAATATTGCAGACCTGGGAGTGATTTTCATAGGCATAAAAGGTCTGTCCTTTATTTAATCACTCTTAACTGATATTTAATTCTTCCACTTTGGAAATACATACCTTTGATGCATATAACTTTGCATTAATTTCTGATTTAATCAGTATTTGTCTAGATAAAATGTTGATCCTACTAATGAATGCACACAAAAAGAAGACATTTTTGCTCCGTATCAGGGAGCGCTTTCTAAAGAGAGAACGGTTCAAAGATAGACGCTCCAAATATTGGAAGTAGGTGAGCAGAGACTGGACAATTACTTGTCAGAATGTTAGATTCCTTCTTTCTTTCATTTCTCAAGCCGTTAGGAAACCCCTCTTCTCTCAGCCACGTGCAAAGACGTGAAGACACAGAGGTGAGTAATTTTAGAGTGCTGCTGCCCAGGTTGAATTACAAGAGTTTAGCTAAATGTTCCAGTCCTGGGGTTCTCTGAATTCTTTGTTGCAAGCTGGACCTTAATTTTAGGTTTTGGAGGGTGTGCCAGTGCGAATGAACGACTGGAAACTCAGAATATGAAAACAGCTTTTATGAGATTTCAATTAATTACGTTTCCTAAAACTATCCATCAAATTCACTTGTGGGTGTTGGATGCAAAGATACATTCTTGCTGAAGGGAAATTCTGGGACAGGAGAGAGAGACAATTCCAGGTGGGGGACGTTGGGCGGGAAAAAAAAAGCAGTGTCCTAGTGTTCTCCCTATTTGGCTCGTTTCGTGTACTCCTCCATCGGGTGGTGCCAGGACCCTGATACTCCACCAGCTGAATTAGCGCCGGCAGGCGAGCAAGCAGGGTAGGCCATTTAGTAGGCCGGAACCTCCCGGGCAGGCTCGTGCAGCAGCACGCAGGGGGAAACGTTTGAACGCTGCGCCGCCCTGCGCCATGCCCTTCAGCCCAGTGCTCCGAGGAGAAAGCATACGACGTGGGCCCCGGCAGTGGTCGTGGTGGTTTTCTTTCTAGTTGGCGGTCTGAGGCTAAGCCTCAAGTAGGAACGGCATCATCATGATGAGCGGACGGCCGGGCCGAGTGCCCTTAAAGTTCCTGCCGGATGAGGCCCGGAGCCTGCCCCCGCCCAAGCTGAACGACCCAAGGCTCGCCTACCTCGGCTTCTTGGGCTACTGCTCCGGCCTGCTTGATAACGCGATCCGGCGGAGGCCGGTGATGACGGCGGGTGAGGGCTGCGCGGGCGGGATCGGCTGGGAGGAGAGGGGGTCGCAGGGCGGGGCTGCCGGAGGTGCCTTCGCTTTCCGGGCCTTTTGGCCTAGGAGGCCCCGCCTCGCCTCCCTGGGGCATCTGCGCCCGGTGAGTTCTTCATAGTACCGCAGGGCCAGAGTGTCGTTTGACACTTAAGGAAACTGAGGTGCAGTGAAACCCACTACCCGAGTCTCTGAAGGACCCGGGAATGGACTGCCAGCTCCCCTCTCGGTTCACGTCGTGAATGCAAAAATGAGCGTTCAGTCCCTTCCATGCACTACTGACACTGTGCACATTATAGCACTTGATCCTCAAAACACCTTATGGGGAGGTATTACTCACAAATGTTGAAACAGAGCCTTAGATTAAAACAGCTTGCCCAAGGTCATATGGCTAGGAAGTAGCAGAGCCTGCTTTTAAACCTCAGAGCCTATATTCGAAACCAGCTCTTCTCAAACTTAATGTGCCTACTACTCATAGACTGGGGTCTTGTTAAAAATGCATATTCTGATTCATTAGGTCTGGGGAAAGGTTTGATGTTAACAAAATATCAGATAGTACTGATGCTGCTGGTTTGGGGACCTCACTTTGAGTGGGAGGCTCTAAACCACAGGGCTGTATTTTCTAATAGTATGTCAGTGTCATGCTGTCAGAGCTGATAATAGCTGACACACAAGCTGTGCTAGGGGCTATGAACCCCCAAAGGGGAAAGTGGAGGGAAACTCGAAGATGTATTTGAACTTAGCATTTATTTATCAGGCAGATACTAGGAGAGGGCCTTCCCAGCTCATGGGGCTAGTGGAAATAAATGAAGGCAAGGGCTTCTGAATGGAGGGCAGTTTGCTGATTGAGTATGCAGGGTAGAGCAGTAAGGCTCCAGAGAATATTAGGTAGATCATGGTAATGTATTTTCTCGGTGGACAGGAACCTTTTTAGCTTTTGGTTGCTGCAGGCGAGGGAAGGCAGAGATGCAATGATCAGACACCTGTTTTAAATGGTCAGCTTTGTCAACAGTGTGAAGCACGGTAGGAGCTGAGAACCCCAGTTAGGAAGAAAACTAATACAATGGTGCAGACAACCAGGAATCACCTCACTTGTGCCGCTTATGCCTTCTTCCAGCTGTATGTCCTGCCTAGAGGTCAGCTCCCAGCCCACCAAATCGCAGCATTTCCACTGCTCAACTAGTATTGAAATCCCATCTCCCTTGGAAGTGACACCGCTGCACAGAAAGGAGTGATCTTTGACCATTTCTGCCTCTGGGGAGATGGGGTTTTCTCCCTTCTCATTACCACTCCACATTTGCCTGATCCTGTCTCTTGGTGTAATGGAAAGAGCTCCACTTTGGAACCAAATGGCCTTGCTCCACTTCATCCAACTGTGTCACCTTGGGCAAGTTACTTGGTCAGGCAGTTCAGAGCCAAAGTTTCCTAATCTAAAATGAGAATAACATCTTTGCATATTTGTTGTGAGAACTGAGAGTTTATAAGTAAACTGCCTGGCACACAAAAAGTACTGGACAAGGTTCCCTTTCCTTAGTTCTTGTCACGCAAACAGTTTACCATATATTTATTTGTTCAACATTTACAGAGCTCTTTTTCTGGGCCAGGCAGAAAAAGGGCCGTCCCTACATGGGATGAGGAATACCATCCCTGACCGTGAGGAGTTCCTAGTCAAGTCAGGGAGGTAAATAAATAGTCCATTGTGGGTCTAGGTGTGACCGATATGTGTTTTGATGGAAAGTGGATGAGCAGAGAGCACCTGGGGAGCACGAAGGAGGTGCAGATCGGAGGGAGCTTGTTCTAGATGAAGTCAAGTTTGGCTGAAATGTGACGTAAATACCACTTCATCTTGCCTCCTTGTCAAGCAATGTTTTATGCCTTTTCTGGGAGACAAGAGCATAGCAGTTAAGAGCACATGCTTTGGGGTTTGACACCACCTCCACCCTACTAGCCATTTGATTCTGGAGAAGTTACTTAATCTCTGTGAGCTTTAGTTTGCTCGTCTATGAAATAGGGAGAATATCTACCTCATCGTGCAGCTGTGAGAACTAGATAAGATGATGTGTATAAAGCACTTAGTGCAGGGCTAGGGGTCAGACTTCCTGGGCTCCCTGAGATTCCCTAAGTTGCTTTGGAAAATTAGGTCTTGAGGACTTTATTGAAATGGTAGCATTTATGGAATGCATATTATGTTTGTCTAGCTCAATGTCTGGTATATAAGGTCGGACAATTACGTTGGCGAACTCATCCTAGAAAAAGTGCTACATACCTCACTGCTGAATATCACTGTGGTCACCTTCGAAGTACTCCCCTTGGGAACCTATGCACTGATGCCAGCGCCTAATGCACCCTTCAAAGCAATTTTGGAACTCTTTTTCTGGAATGGCCATCAAAGCTGTCGTTGTATTACCCTTGATGTCCTGAATGTCATCAAAATGTCTTCCTTTCAGTATTTCTTTTATCTTCAAGTAAAGAAAGAAGTCATTTGGGGGCCAGATCAGGTGAGTAGGGAGGGTGTTCCAATACAGTTGTTTGTTTACTGGCTAAAAACTCCCTCACAGACAGTGCCCTGTGAGCTGGTGCATTGTCGTGATGCAAGAGCCATGAATTGTTGGTGAAAAGTTCAGGTCGTCTAACTTTTTCATGCAGCCTTTTCAGCACTTCTAGATAATAAACTTGGTTAAGTGTTTGTCCAGTTGATACAAGTTCATAATGAATAATCCCACTGTATCAAAAAAGGTTAGCAACATCGCTGCAACAAGTTCGCAAATTTAATTGTCCGACCTCGTATAGTGGTGCTTAGTAAGTTTATTGAATAAATAAGTATATGTAGATTACAAGGAAATATAAAATATGGTCTCAACCCTCCAAAGATGTACAAACCAGATGAGCATGTCCATTAAAAAGACGAATTGTGGCATAAGTTTCTGCACATAGGGTAAAGGACGTGACAGTCAGAGGATTGGGTAAGGAGGGCCAGGTGGATCTTCAGACTATGGCCCTGGAGAGTACCTGGCATTCTGTGCATAGTATTGGCATATTCTGTCAATGAAATCAAACTGCAGATCTTGTTCAAGTTACCAGAAAATATTAAATAGGATTTTTTCTTAAGCTTTTTTCCATCACTTGTTTTTAAACCTTTGTTGCTGGTTACTACTTACCTGCCCTAAATTTACAGTTAGTTGGTATCCAAGTGTCCGCAAAATTAAATATTTATTGATATCTGGTTTAACTTACCAGTAATGTACAGTGTTCTGCAAAGAGCACCATGGCTTCCAAGTTAAAAGTCACTAAATAAAGGAAAGAAGGGGAACGTGATTGTGGAGGGTTTGTGTATGTCGTGAGAGGGAGACTACCACTGAGAGAGCGAGGTTAGGGAAATGGGGACTTGGGAGGAAGCCACGCCATACCTGTAGGACTGGAACATGCCGTCATCTAAAACATTTGTGGAGTCTTTCTGTGAGGGAGATGGGTAAGCATAGAAAGCCTGGGTGTTTGTACTCCGGTGGCACATGGGACAGTATTGCAAGTGGCCCATTGGGGAAGCAGTGGCCGTTTTGGGGTAAGAGAGCCTGCAAAAGAGCCTAGGCTTTGTCCAGTCCCAGATCATAGTACTATTTTACATTTGTGTTGTTTTATACATTTTTCCAAAATATTTTTATACACATTTTCTTTTGGTTCATATACTACTACTGTGAGAAAGATAGGGTAGGTATTATCTTTCTTTTAGAGATGGTAAGTTGACTTGCCCAGGGTCATTCATCACTATTAAATGTTTATTAAGTGCTATCTATGTGCCGGCATACAAAGATGATTCAAACATTGGCTTTGCCTGGGTAGTAGAGACGGAAATAATTATTGTAGCAATTTACACTTACTAGAGATGAGTTCACCCTTTTAACTCCAGGAAAGTTCAGGGAAGACTTCTTAGCAGAAGTGATGTCTGTCTTGAGCCTTGAAGGAGCAGGAATAACTAGTGCATGGTATATAGAAGCATGAAGGAATCTAGTTTGTGTGACACATTGAAAGTAGTTCGACAGAGCGTGTCAGCGGTGAAGGTGGGGAGTCAGCTCCTGCAGGAGATTACATGCCTGGGTTCGGACTCTCGTTGAGCATAATTGAAGGAAAAGGGACCAACAAGCTAGGTTTGTATTTTAGTAAAAATTCCTCTAGTGACAGGATAAAAGCTGGCATCAGTGTGGAGTGGAAAATGAGATGAAAGGAAGACCGGTTAGTGCAAATGAGAGATAAGTTCCCTGAAGTGAGGAAAGGAAATATTTACACGGTAGAATTGACAGCACTCAGTAACTGGATGTGGGAGAAGAGGGTAGGAAAAAAGGGATGATTACTGTAATTATTACACAGGACTTGGATTCCTGGGTGAAGGATCTTATTCTCAGAATTAGGAGAAAGAGGTATGAATAGGAAGGAAATGACTTGGTATTTAAGTGAACATATCTGTCAGACATCTGATGTATCTGTTATTCAGCGTGGGTGTCTGAGTTGGATGTATTAATGGGTTACCACCACATGCATAGTAGATAAAACTAAAGGGATAAATGAGTTCTCCAAAGGACTATGTGTGAGATAAGAAGTGGAGGGCTAGGGATAGAATTCTAGGGCTTAGCTAGAAAATTAAACCTGCAGTTAGCCTTTTGCAAAAAAATGTTCCCATATGTAAGGGAACCTTTGGATCTCCGCTTCAGACCTTAAAATTTGGCTTTCTCTAGATCATGTGATTTGATCCTCTCCAGTCTCATTATAATAGGACGATTGTTTTAATAGGATGAATAGGTAATACATGCAAATAGGACAAAATTTTGAAGGGGTAAGAGAATTAAGATCTACCCGGGTACAAAAAAAATGTATACACATGACTTGTATTCATCTTTTGTTATTGGTATATATTTAGTATTACAATTTTAATACAGTTTTTTCCTTTCTTAAAATGTGTGTACAATTTTTTGGCCCCCTCTGTATTTATAGTGTAGCTTGCTGTTTTAATAACTACTAAATATGCAAATGTAAATCCATATATGGAGACAAACCATGTTGTTTTTAGACCATTTGTAGAGGACTTAACCTGTGTTTATACAACCTGCACAGGGGCTAGAATACAAATAAGTTTACGTCTAAAGTTAACTTATTGAAAAAGAAAAAAAAGTGGTTTTGGTTCTCAGTCTCAACTTCAGGATTTGGTAGTTATCCGCCTTTTTCCATGAAGAAATTTATAAAACCTGAATTTCAAAAATCTTGGGTTCTATTGATAGTTAACTTTATAGACTTCATGTTGCTTTTCATAATTGCCAGATTTCTTTTAAGACTAAGTCTCAAGGTCAAGGCAGTTTGTTCGTAATAGCCATATAGAAAGCCCTTTTTTTAAAAAAGTTTTGGAAGAAATAACAATAAATTATATATCTGAAATGTAAGAATATATTCTTTAATACACATTGACTGATTTTTGCTGTCTTTTGGGATTTGCCGGTTTAATTTCAGGGTTGCATCGCCAGCTTCTTTATGTTACTTCCTTCGTTTTTATTGGATATTACTTTTTAAAACGTCAAGACTATATGTATGCTGTGAGAGACCATGATATGTTTGCATATGTCAAATCACATCCAGAGGATTTTCCTGAAAAAGGTATTTCACGTTAATTGTAGAAAACCTCTTTCTTACTCTGCATTATTTTCCCTGGTTTGTCTTTTCCATGCCTGTGGTTTCAGATACCTCTATTCTGTTGGCTCCCACATCTTTGTCTATAAACCAAAAGTCTCATGAATTCATATATCCAGTTTCTGGCTAAGTCCCTCTGTGTCCCTCAGACAGCAGACACAGCTCATGTTCGCTCTGCCTGCGCAGCCCTGTTGTGTGCCCTGCTTTAGTGAATGGCACTACTGTCCACCTGGGCGCTCCAGCCAGAAGCCTGGGAATCAGTCTGGATCTTTCGCTTCCCATTGGTCATCACGTTTTACCATTCTACTTCCTAACTGTTTCTCAGCTATGAACTCTCCTCTCTCTCCCACTGCTACTACCCTGGTTCAGGCCCTGATAATCTTTCACTTTGACTCACTTGCCTCCAGCTCACCTCTGCCTTTGGTCTCATTGAAGTTCACATCTCAGGCTAATTGCCTAGTAGAAACACTGCCCATACCTCTTATCTACCACATGACATACACAGAATTCCTTCATTGGACTGTAGCTTCATCTTTGTTTCCCTAACCGTCAGCACAGAGCCTACACATAGGACGCACTTAATAAACAATAGCTGACCTGAAGGAACCCACAGAACCCTGCGTCCTCTCCCATAACTCATCTCCTACCTTGTAAAATCTGTGTCCTGAATCTGCCATGGATCACTTTGTACAGTCTGTACCTTGATTCTCCTCTTGCCCCATTTCCACCCTGTCATCTAGCAAGTTCCTGCTCAAGATTCTTCGTCTCAATGAAGATTTCACCCTGCTACAGACAGCAATCTCCGCAGCGCACTTGACTCATCTCTGTTCAACTATGAATATAATTATAACTCTTCTTGTTTTTATTTTGTACACATTCACACAATACAGGTGTGCACCTATGAATGATGAATGAAGGAAAATTTTGAACTTGTAAATGATGTAGATTTTAAATAGATTTTCCTATTTATGTAAATGTGTAATAATATTAAGCATTTAAATTTCATTAGACTGAATTATGATCTCTAAAGTCCTATGTGGCTCTAAAATTTTGTTACTCTAGTATTCCCATAGCCTTCTGTCACATATGTGGTGTTTATGGTAGATCAAAAAGGTACAGGGTTTTGTTTTGTTTTCTGTTTTTGTTTTTGTTTTTTGCCAATGAAGAGCTCAAAGACTAATACAAAGTAATGAATAGTGATTGTGTCAGGGACCAGGAATACTCAGAACTGCCGGATGTTAGAGCTGAAGGAAGTTTGGAAATAGTGATTCCTAAGGCTGAGACCCAGCGGCAGAGCAGTCCTCAGTCCCAGGCCCCTTGCCTCAGTATTTCCACTAGCTCCCTCTGTCAGAAGGAGCGTGTATGGCCTCCCAGGCTCATTCTGGCCCGAGCAGCAGATGACTGGCAAATGTGCCAAGAGCCTCGTGCACGGCAACGCGGACGTGGAGAGCGTGACCACCACGCCCCTCCTAGCTGACCTGTACCCCCCCCCCCATTCATTCCTTCCTTCACCCCTTCAGCCAGGATCCCCCTGGCAGCACTTTGCCCCTCCAGGCACCATCTGGATATCACCACAGCTTCTTCCAAAGTGATTTTTCATTGAGTGAAGCAGAATGTCTCAGTGATCGCCAAGCCATGGTGGAGGACATTCTTAGGGGTTTCTATAAGTATATTATTAAGTGTTAGTTTTTCTTTGGGAAATAGAATTTTGAAAACATAATTTAAAAATAAATTTTTTGTGATCTTTCCTTTTATAGATAAGAAAGTTTATGGTGAAATTCTTGAAGAATTCCATCCAGTGCGTTGATGTCTCCATAATGCTTGTTCCGGTTTCACTGTTACCGGTTATTTCTGAATTTTATGGGACGTGTTTTCATGATATCTGAAGTTTATGTTAATCTGTATGTTAACAGCTATGTGATTAAAATGGTTACCACGAGCACCCTGACTCTTTTTTTGTCATAAGAAAAATAGCTCATCAGAGAATAGTCAGTTTCCATTCATCCAATTTTTAGAAGACATCTGACAGATTTTAAAATGGAGTTTAGTTCTAGTTTGGAGTTGGCCGACTATAGCCTGTGAGCCAAATCTGGCCCACTGCCAGTACGATTCTGTTGGAACACAGCCGTACTCATTTGTTTACGGTTTATGTGGTTTATGGCTGCTTCCATGCTACAGCAGCAGAGTTGTGTAGTTGTGACAGAGACCTTCTGGCCTGCAAAGCCGGAAATATTTAATATATGTCCGTTTACAGAAAAGGTTCGCCTGTTCCAGTGCTAGTGCAAAGCCAAACAAAGTAAGCCAGATTATGGAGAGTTTTGGGAGTCGTGTAGAATAATTTTGACTTGAGCCTGTAGGTAGTGGGAAGTCACTAAAGGGTTTTAAAAGGGAATAACACGGTCAGGTTTGTATTTCTGAGCTCTCTGCAACAGTATAGCAGGTGGTTTAGAAGCAGAGACTCAAGAGCAGGAGAACAGAAGACTAATCCTGCAAAAGGGTCTTTGCTGAGATGGATCATCCGGGAGAAAGTGGGCTCAGTGCTAACATCTACAGTGGAGCAGTTAGTAATGAAAGATCCCACCTAACGGAATGAGGTTACTCTCTATGGCTTAGCGAATCCAAATGTTTGTCCAGAAAGTTTTTGTTTCCAAACTCAAATTTGTAATCAGATTAGTTTTGGGAGATTAATAAAATTGTTTCTCTTTATAAATGATTTCAAATTAGGTGGCAGTATGAGTATAAGCAGATGGTTTTGGGGCAACATCAGATGAGTTCCATCTCTGTTCTCGAGTCCCACTTGTTAAACATGAAATCATGTCTGAGAAAGTACTTTAGAAGTTAAAGATACATACAAACATGTATGTTTTGTGGGCTTTGCCCTAAATAGGTTTGTGGTTCACCTGTGCCCGGCAAGTATAGGAATGTAAACCACTCATCCCAAGGGACTGTGCTACCCCTTAGTTCTAGCAACGGCTAGAAAAACATACAAGGTGAAGGTGTGGGGAAAATTAGCTTATGATGAAAGCGTTCGCATTCCAGCTGCTTTTGATTCATCTTGTCTAATTTCTCTAACCTTGTGAGGTAGGTAACACTATCGCCATTTTATAGATGACATTTAGGTTGCAATGGGTTAAAGAACTTGCCCAAGGTCACATAGTGAATGACTGCCAAGAGGAGGGAGGTGAACTTTGGTTGGGCAGATGCTAAAACTTACGCTCTTTCTCCCATCCCACGCTAGCCAGGTAACATCTAGTCCTTCGTGAACCACTGACCACCACCCCAAGCTGGTAAGAGGAGTGGGGGAGTTCTGAATAGCAACAAGCATCCGGAAGGTGACCCAGTGACGAGCCCACGAATCGGTGCTCAGAGGGGTAGGGAAGGGGAAGCATCCCAGAGAACTCAGTTGCCTGACTTCCAGCTGCAGGTCCCGGCCTATCCGGTCTCGTCAGGGCCAGAAAACTGCTCTATGTTCTCACAGAGTCTACTTTCTATTGTGTAAAGGGATCTATGGCATGCAGAGTGTTAAAAAACCACGTCACTATCAATCCACACCACTAAAGTGCTGTCACATGCCTACTGAAACAGGAAAAATAGTGAAAAGGCTCAGTGGTACTGCTGTAGGAGAATTCTGGCAGTGTCGGCACTGCACGTAAGAAGAATCAGGTTATTAGAGCTGCAATAACTTCTAGTTCCACCTCTGTATTTTACTCACAGGGAAACTGCAATGCAGTAAGGTGGATAAGTTGTCCGATGTCATGCAGAGGTCAGTGACAGAGCCAGGACAAGCGCCCATGTTTTTTTTCTTTTTTCTTTTCAGCTTTATTGAGGTATAATTGACAAAATTATAAGATACGTAATATTTAAAGTATACATTGTGATGATTTGATATACGTATATATTATGAAAGGATTCCTCCCGTCTAGTTAATTAACACATCCATCACTATATATTCATATTTTGCTAAGCACATTGAACTTCTACTTCCTTAGCAAATTTCACTTGTATAATACAATGTTATCAACCACAGTCACCATGTTATACATTAGATTCTCACACCTTATTCATCTCATAGCTGAAAGTTTGTACCCTATTACCAACCTCTCCCTATTTCTTCCTGTCCCCAGCCCCTGGCAACCACTACTCTACTCTCTGTTTCTATGGGTTTGAAATTTTTTTTCATATAGATCATACGATGCATTATTTGTCTTTCTCTAACTTATTTCACTAAGCATAATGCCCTCAAGTTCCATCCATGTCGTCAAAAATAGCAGTATGTCCTTTTTCATGGCTGAATAATACTCGTATATACATACACATAAGTAAATGTACACACATATATGTATGTGTATACACATATATGCACATATATATATATACATACATATCTCACATCTTCCTTCATCCATTGACAGACATTTCGGTTGTTTCCATATCTTGGCTATTGTGAATAATACAGTGAAGATGGGCGTTCAGATATCTCTTCAATATCCTATTTTCATATCCTTTGAATATTTACTCAAGTGGAATTGCTAGATCATGTTAGTTGTATTTTTAATTTCTTGAGGAACTCAACTCCATACTGTGTTTCATAGTGGCTATACCAATTTACATTTCCACCGACAGTGCACTGGGTTCCTTTTTCTTCACATCCTCGCCAACACTTGTTATCTCTTGTATTTTATGACAGCCATTCTAACAAGTGTGAGGTGATATGTCTTTTTTTTTCAATTATAGTTGACATTCAATATTATTTTATATTAGTTTCAGGTGTACCGTGTAGTGGTTAGACATTTATATAATTTATGAAGTGATTCCCCCAGATAAGTCTAGTACCCATCTGGCACTATACATAGGTATTACAATATTGTTGACTATATTCCCTATACTTACTGTACACCCTCATGACAATTTTGAAACTACCAATTTGTACTTCTTTTTTTTTTTTTTTTCAATTTGTACTTCTTAATCCCTTTTTTAAAAGATTTTATTGGGGAAGGGGAACAGAACTTTATTGGGGAACAATGTGTACTTCCAGGACTTTTTCCAAATCAAGTTGTTGTCCTTTCAATCTTAGCTGTGGAGGACATAGTTCTCCTCCAGGTCCAGTTGCCATTGTTAGTTGCAGGGAGCACAGCCCACCATCTGTTGCGGGAGTCGAACTGGCGACCTTGTGGTTGAGAGGACGTATTCCAACCAACTGAGCCATCCGGGAGCTCAGCGGCAGCTCAGCTCAAGGTGCCCTGTTCAATCTTAGTTGCAGGGGACAAAGCCCACCATCCCTTGCAGGAGTCGAGAAGTCGAACCTGCAACCTTGTGATTGAGAGCCCACTGGCCCATGTGGGAATCGAACCAGCAGCCTTAGGCATTAGGAGCACGGAGCTCCAACTGCCTGAGCCACCCAGCCAGCCCTCCCTTCACCTTTTTCACCCAGTCCTCTAACCCCCTCCCATCTGTTAACCATCAGTTTGTCTCTGTATCTGTGAATCAGTTTCTATTTTGTTTATTTTGCTCTTTAGATTCCACATATAAGTGAGACCATATGGTATTTGTCTCTATCTGACTTAGTTCACTTAGCATAATACCCTCTAGGTCCATCCATGTTGTTGCATATGGTAAGATTTCTTTTCTTTCTTTCTTTTTTTTTTTTTTTTTTTATGAAGAGCCCACGTTTTTTAACTTCTGCTATACCACACAGCCTCCACAAAAATCAGGTTAGAGTGTGCTGAAGCATTGTGGTGTAGAATCGCTGCTCTTGTCTTCAAAGCAGTTTGGTTGGTCAAGGGGGTGTTCTATCCACTCTGCCATCTCAATTCCCACCTCCAGCCCAGGCTGCAGAATTCTAAGACACTAAGGAAATTCACTAATGTAGAGGAAAAGAATTAGATGCGTGTTAGGCCAGGGTTCATTCACATCTCAGCTCTGCCATTTCCTGAATAACCTTGGATTCATTTTACTTCTCAGGCCTCCAGTTTTTTTCATCTGTGAAAGGGGATGATAAATCTATTAGATAATTGATATGCAAGTGGTTTTAAACTATAAAACTATTTAATTACCAATTATTATTTTTACTACTACTATTGATTATTCAGTGAAGCAACTGAAACCCAGGGAAGTAAGGTGGCCAGACCACGGCCTCACAGCTCATTAGTGGTGGAACCAGAACTTAACCCCAAAGCTGTTAACCCAGCCCAGTTATATTCAAGAACCTCTGAAAGGCCACGCAGGGAGCCTTGAGGAGAGAGTAAGGGAGGGTTGAAACTGACAATTTGGGCTTGGGTTTGAGGGAGGGGAAGGAGAAATGGCTGAGGTAATACCTGAGCAGAACTCTCCATAGGCTGTGTGTTCAGGTCCCTGTTTATAGCCCGTCACTATAGGGTGGACTTCAGGAAGATTATGAAGATAACACATATGGCCAAGACTAGGTGTGATGGAAAGAACACTCAGCTCAAAGTTGGGACCAGTCTGGCTTTTGTCCCCTTACTATGATTTTCAGTGAATCGCTTTACCTCTGGCTTTAATTTCCTTACTAGTAAAATGGGGATAAAAACCCTGCCCCACATACGTCCATCAGTGGTTTTGAGTGTGCCATGGACGTGAACATGGCTTATCACTGATGAAGTCCATCTGTGGGAGCGGAGCTGGCATGTGGCACTGGCTCACAACGGGCAGGTGCTATGGCCAAATGTCTCCTACTCTTTATCCAGGAAAGACCCAAGCATGACTGTCCTGGGTCCTCTTCCCATCACCTACCTGATGCCACCACCTGCTTTTCCAGCTCGCTGTCCATCCATACCTCACAAACCCACCCCTTCTGTGCATAGACATATGTGCTCAGACCCATAAACATGAATATGGCCTCATAACAGGGCTTCCCCACAGGCATGCCCCCACACTGGTGTGCCTGGAACAGACCGGAGTGCCAGCAGCAGTCCGTAAGCTTTCCACTTGGCTGGCTGCGGCCTGGGATGGCCAGAGGACCCCTGCTAGTTGCAGGAATACTGTGAGTGGCCTCACCTATGTACCCCACTGGGCCATATTCCATGGGTCATATGTCATGGGTCATGGAACATGGGTCATGTTCCATGACTTGAAAAAATGTTGGGAAGCACTGTCCCCACCCACACACATACACAGAATTCACAATTTACCTGAATAAATACCTACACTTACTAACAAATGAACACATGCATAAACATATATATGTGCCTATAAGGTATGCACCCACAGGCCACTTTTCCTTCTGTCTCCATTACAGTTCATGGCCATGACTCACCAATTCTAGCTCAGAAGGAGAGTAAGGCAGGCCTGGCCTTGGGCCCTCCTAGGCTGTGGTTCCAGTACCCTGAAGTGAGGGTGGCTCTATCTCAGATTCAGTTGCACCACTGCTCCCCTCCCTCCCCTGGAATGTCCCACCGTGGACTCGAACACCCACTAGCGTGGCTACCATTACCTTCCCTAGAGTCCGAGGCTTATATGGCCTGTCCCGTTATCTCCTGGTATATCTTCGTCACTTCCTGGGCTTTCAAGGTAAGGTGAGTGAGGATGTGATGAAGGCTGGAGAAGTGCAGGTGGAACTGGGCTTCTAGATCCAGCTGCCTCAAGACCTCCCCATCGGTTTCCTGCGTGTCTTCATTCTCAGCCTCATTGGCTTTACCACCTGCCATCTTCACCTGCCACTCCTCCCGAGGCAGCAGCCCGTGGTCCACATCCACGCAGATGGCCTTGAGCATGGTGAAGCAGTTGTAGAGATCCGGACCCCCAGCCCAGCGGCCCTGCGCACTCAGCTGCGCATCCTGCAGAAGGCTGGGGAGCATCACCACCTGCTCCATGTTGTGCACCGCCGCCGAGTACCGGTCTATGACGGTCAGCAGGCAGTTCTTGGGGTAGCGCTTGGTTAGCACCTGCATGGTGACTTCCTCTCCCGCACCGAGCCAGGCAGACTGCCCCAGCACTATTTCTAGGCTGTAATTTTTACGTCTGGATGAGACCGCAGTTTGACAGGATGTCAAAGCCCAGCCGATGGGTCAACACAGCCCTGTTTTGGGCCAATCCCAGGGCTTGGGCTCCAACGTCTATATCAGGGGATCCATCTGCTCAAGGACAGACCCGTCAGCCTTCTGCCTACCATTTCAGCACGCTGTGACTGCCTCAGCAAGAGCCTAGCTCCTCCTCCATTCGTTGGCAGTGCCAATAACAGGGAAACTTTTCCCTTTGGCAACTGGTGCACTTAACCCCAGGACAATAATTAACTTTTTCAGGTCATCTGAGACCAAGATGCCTCTTGCTTCCTGCTTAGAATAGCCTCCTAATGTGCAGTGCACTTCTCCAACCTGGGGTGCCTCAGCTGAGGCATGAATGAGGATGGTCATGAAATAAAACCACTTAGTGGGGGGCAAAGAGCGCTGAAGTTGGAGCCGGAAACCCAGTCCTGCAGTTTCCTAGCTATGTGTTTGGGTTGTTTGCTGGCTTACATTTATTCGGCACTTACTTTGCATCAATTTCTGCACTAAGCTCTTTCACAAAGTTATCTCATTTAATCTTCTCCACAACCCTACAATGAATGTTTCAGTCTTCCTGTTTTATCAATGAGAAAACTGAGGTGCAGAAAAAAGCTATTCCATTGGAGCTGGAATTCCAGCCCAGGACCACCTCTCTCCCACCTCCAATTAGTGCTCTAAACCCATGTGGGAGGTTTCATGAGTTATACACGTTTGCTGGGTCCATATTTTCATCTGTAAATTTGAGGTGGTGTGGTGAGAATCAAATAAGACAAAGCTAAAGAAAATGTTTCATAAACCACAAAGCGCAGTCCCTGGATGTATTTATTATCTGTGCAGATTCTAGATTCATGCTGGAGTCCCTCCCAACTCTAACCTGTAATTCCACAAGTTACAAAGCCTTCTCATTAGCATTGACCTAGTCCTTTGGCCAAAGTCTTGAAAGATAATAATCTCTTCCATAGCCACATTTTCACAATTGAATACTGCCTTTGTTATATTTATTTATGAGATAACTAGGAAAATAAGCCTTAGAGGGAAGCTCAAAGTTACACAGCAAGTTAGTGGCAGAGTCAAGTGGAGAGCAAGACCTTCCAAGTTCTGGTTCGGTCACCTGCTCACAGCACTGGTTGGATGGAAAGATCTGCTAGGTACCTTCTGCCCAGCATGGGAGTAGAGAGGAGAGGAGCACAGGGAGGGTTACTTGTTTCATCTAAGCGACCCTCATCCCCACCCCAGGATGGGAGCCCTCTCTACACCCCCAGGATCGACAGTCATCCACTCACCCACTCCCTCCCACACCTATGGCCGAGCTCTGAGAAAGTTCGTCTTTATATTGAACTGAATTCTACCTCCTTTTAGACCCTCCCCATTAAACTACAATATTCATCCCACCCCCAAATCACTGATGTTAATGACGCTTGTAGGGTAGTGTGGAAAAGGATTTCCCAGCCTCTAACTCACTCAATGCCCACATGAGGCAGAAAAACATTAATATCCCCCTTTTCAGATGAGAAAACTGAGACTCAGAAAGGGGGAGGTACTGGCCCAAGGTCTCAGACTTAACAGAAGGAAGATGCCCAGCTTTCCAGGCCTCCGGGGAAAGCAGCAGTTGTCCCTCCCTCCAATTGCCCTTTGTGGGCTGCCTGTGTACATAGCCACAGGTGACCTGGGGTCATCCTGTGTTGGACAGTTGTCCTTGCCTCTTCAGAACAGAGAGGGCAGCCAAGTCCAGGCACCTGCTGTGAAGGGCAAAGCTTCCACTTTAACCCCTTCTGTACTGCAGACTGTGGAGAGGAACAGAGCGCATAGGCCAGCTCTTCCTTTCTCTGGCTGTGTGACCCTGGGCTACGCACTGCTCCTCTCTGAACCTCAGCTTCCTCCTATAGTCTAATAATTATAAGAGCAAACACTGACTGAAGGCTTGCTTAGAGCAGAACTCGATCCTCCCAACAATGGTGGGTGGTAGGTGTTCCCCATGTAAGGAGGAGGAAATAGAGCCCTAAAAAGGTAAAGTGTGTAGCCTAAGAACACACACTATTAGTTCTATGGCAAGAAGGAGTTGGGATGAGTAGTAACTCCTACCCACAAATCATTATGAGGATTAGAGAGGACGTTTGTGAAATATTGGGTATATCGCAAGACCTCAATAAATATGTACTGCCTCTGCCACTTCTCCTTTCCTACACTATGCTCCCCCAATTCCTCATGTATTCCTCCATTCTAGGACTCCCTACCCACATTTTGGTTCATTTTGTAACTGGCCTGGGGCCTAGTACTACAAGTGCTCCGTAGATACTGGCTGAATGATGGCCATTAGATTCACTTCTGGATACATTCTTGGGTCATAGTGTCCAGTCACCTCGAAAAACAGGGTCCCTGGCTTGTGGGAGGCAGTAGTGAGAGGTGAGGGAGCCCAACGGCTGCAGCCACCCATGTCCCCCAGGAGCTGCGGGCTCCTGCATGTACTCAGCACCACCTCATGGGCCTGACTCTAAGGCGAGGCTCTTTTCCAGAGTGACTTTTCAGGGAAGGAGGGTGTGCCATACTCCTTCCTGCCCATCTTCATGCCTTAGGATGCTTTCCCAGTACTTTACTGCAAACAAAATTGTTAAAAGACACATTGGCCCAATATGACCTTCACCAGTGAGCAGGGTGAAGAATTTGCCTAAAATTGTTTCCTAAACAATGCATGGCAAGAGCAAGTTTTCTAAATTAATAAATTAAGTGAAAGAATTTGATTTTAACAGATGACTTAAGTAAACGTTTGATTAATTCATTTCCAGCCCTAAAACATTTTTTGTTTGTTTGGTTTTTTGACCTTTACTGGGGAAAACATTCTTACAATGTTTTCTCCTCAGGAAAATGGGGCGTCCTTTGTATTTGCACATCCAGGATGGCTGAGCAGTATATATAGCCAAAGACCACAAGGCTAAACATTACGGGTTGGGTTTGGTGCGCTGTCATCCGGGTCACTTGTAAGCAGACTCCCCGAGCTCCAGTGTCCGTGGCTGTAAGGTAAAGGGTTTGGAGCTCTCTGAAGGGAAATCCCGTCCAGCCCTAGTTGTGTAACTCCTTCTGACTCCATGCGCAGGTCCCTAAGGGCATTACCTTGCCTTAGTTCTTGTGTTTTTAACCCAGCACCAGCGTCACTAACCCAGACCTGGAAAATGTGGCGTTCTGCCTGTGCACAGGCTCGCGGAGCTGCCCCTGGCATAATGGACAGGTCAGGCATGTTCTGCAAGCAGGGGTCTCCTTCCTCTTTTACCTGGTAGCCTGGGGCTGCCCTGGACCTCCCCAGCCTCCTTGGGCCGCCCCTTCCTCACCTATTTAACGAGGGGGCTGAGGTTTGGTAGGGCCTCTCCAGCTCAGACTTTGGGGGACTCCACCTGAGCACATGGCCCCTGTACCCCACTGTGTCATTCTGCCTCTGTGCTTGCTTCTTAATCCCATCTCAGGCTAGTCTATTCCCAGACTTGTTCCTGGACCTAGTCAGAGGGATTGAGTGAGTGCCACAGGAATAAGTGAGTAAATGGATGTATTTGGTGAAAAAGGGAGAGAGTGAACAAACTGGTAATTGGGGGAATAAATGAGCTGTGTGTGTGAATGAATGCAGAAGAGCCCTGGGAAGGAGGGAGAGGAGGGTCACCCTACCAGGGTCACTCAGATGGAGACTGCCCTCAGGTCTACCTGGCAGATAAGGCCCTGGACAAAATGTTGCTGAATCAGCAGCTGCCAGCCATCTCTGATTAGAAGCCAGAGAGCAGGGATCTAAGGGAATAGGCTAGACTCAGACAAGTTCTAGGAGTGGAGAAAGGAGGAAGGCAGGAAAGAAGGGATATGGGGTCTTCTCGGGGTCGGGGAGTGCAATGGGCCAGGTGTCCCTGCTCTCCAGATGCTCCATCCCGGGGTGGGAGGTTATCTGGTCCAGCTGGGCATTGCAGTTGGGGAGTCCTGGCAATGGAAAGGAGGAAATTAGCAAAAGCTGGACTAGACCTCAAGCATCATTCAGTTTCCCCCATCTTCTCTCCTGCCCTCAGGTGGGGAAACTGAGGCTGAGTGAGGCACTTTACTGGAATGGCCTCCGCAGAGCAGCACGTGGCCTCATGTGCAGAGTATCTGAATGATCCAAGTTGGACAAACTGAACTGGCCACAGATGGACAAGTGCCAAGCCAGAAACACCACATGAATATGGTGCAAGGGGTAAGATGACCAAGTTGTGTGCCCCGGAGCTGCCAGACACCAAGTAACCCTGGCTGGGCTTGAGCCCAGGCAGCTACAGAAGGGACTCAGACAAAGGTTGCAACAAAGTTTTCCAGTTTTAAAAATGATTTTTACACACACACACACACACACCACTTCATATCTATGGACCTCAGGCTGTTTTTCTTCTCATGGTCACTCCAATCCAGACCTGTTGGGGAACATAAGGGATCAAGAGTGCACCATCCTCTCCCACCGGTCACTGAGCCCCTGCTGTGTGCCACTACCTGCTACGGGGACACGAGGAGGCAGGAGAAAACAGGACATGGTCCCCACAATTCAGAACCTGGCTCCCTCTGTCACCCCGGGGGAGACCTCATGGATTTGAGACTCCTTTATGTTTGCACTGGGCTGGGCCTGGGGTAGAACAGCGCATGAAGCAGACTAGGTCCTCTACTCATGCAGTTTATATCTAGTGGGGAGAAAGCCACAGCCAAACATCCACACAGAGAAATATGACCAAAATCACACTGTGACCTGTACTACAAAGAAAATACAATAAAATAATGAGCCTTGCTACTGCAAGTGTGGTCTGCAGACTAGCAGCATCTAATCACCAGGGATCTTATCAGAAATGCAGATTCTCAGACACTGCCCACTAGACCTGCCAATCAGAAACTGCATTTCAACCAGATCCCTAGGGGACAGGCATTCACTCCAAACACTCGCTTGTTGCTCCAGGGAAGAATAAATATCTGTGTTGTAACCTGAAAGTTCTCAGCTCCTGGAAGATCTGTCTCCCAGGCAGGGGAACAGCCAGTGCTACTGATAATCAAATATTCTCCTTAAAGACACACCTAACTCTCTGGATGACCTTAGCAAGTCACTCCAACTCTCTAGGCCTCAATTTCCCACCTGGAAAATTGAGGAGTTGGACTAAATAGAGGCTCTTTCAAGGTAAAACAAAACAAACAAACAAAACCAGCCAATCCTCTGAATGGAGAATTTTGGGCATCAAGAGTCAAATGACCAGTTAAGAAAGAGCTATTTGAGGGCGTGCTGGGGCCCTCTCTCTGGAGTCCTCAGATCACCCCAAGAGGCCCAGGCCTTTTCTGTTACTTGGGAATATGGGTATCTCTGCTTTTCGGGGAATCCACCACACACCCTACTGATATAAAGGCTTTGTGTGAATAGCTGACCCAACTAGACCCAGGAAGCTGGCCAGTCTTCTGGTCCAAACTCCAGTCCCAAATTCCTCCCTGTCACAACCCTCCCCCAGTTCTGGGAAGACTCAGTCCTTCCGCCATCTGATGCAACAAGCTCCCAGGGCAGCCTAAGGGCTCTGGGCTTGCTGAGTGGTAGAGAAAGGGGCTGACACGTCAACAAGTGCTCCCTCATCAGTCAGTCACAAAGGTCTAGATTATCAGAGCTGGATATACTATACAGATCCTGTAACCCAACCTCTACTTCGTTGATGAGGAAACTGAGCCTTCAATATATATTTCTAGTCATGTTTTGTTCACTCCCCTGAAAGGACTTCACCTGCCATATATACCACTCACTATAAGGCTATGATATCTTTAAATGCTGTGACAAGACTAGTCACTCACACAGATAACATGTCTCTCTCTCCTCTACCTGGGAGTCCCCTAAGGGCGAGAAACAGGTGGAACTCTTCCCTCTGACCCCAGGACCCCAGCAGCTCAGGAAAGTTACATTAGTTTCTTGATTGAAAGGATGAATGAATGAAAACTGGGGGGATCTGGGTCCCTTTGGTGTATTTCCCAGGCATTTTTTCATTCCTCCCTCTTTCTTTCTCTCTTTTTTCCTTTCTTTCTTTTCTTTTTCTTTCTTTTTTTTTTCATAAATTTACACGTTTCATTTTACTTTATTTTTATTTTTTTAAATTTTTATTGGGGAACAGTGTGTTTTTCCAGGACCCATCAGCTCCACATCAAGTGGTTGTTTTTTAATCTATTTGTGGAGGGCGCAGCTCAACTCTAAGTCACTGTTTTCAATCTAGTTGTGGAGAGCGCAGCTCAGCTCTAAGTTAAGTCGCTGTTTTCAATCTAGTTGCGGAGGGCGCAGCTCACTGGCCCATGTGGGAATCAAACAAGTGACCCTGGTGTTATGAGCACTGCACTCTAACCAACTGAGCCAACCGGCTGCCCCCATTTCTTTAATCCAACACACTTTTACTGAACTCCCCTTGGGGAAACCTGGCTACAGAGGGCGCTCAGGGAGGAGGCTGTCAGCATCAGCCCCAGGACTCCAGAGAGCTCAGTGGTGATGGGGCGTTTGTTCAGCTGCTGCCTTCTGAGATGACCTGAAGGAGGAGCTCCAGGAATTACCCCGTACTGGAGGGAGCTCTTCCTATGCCCACAGGGTTGGCCCCCAGGCTGGGACCCAGACCAGAGTCGAGGACCCCCACCCTACTCTGGACAGATGCTGGTGGTTAGGGACTTGGTTAAGGAAAGTGATCAAGAGCCATGAGCTCATACACAAAACTCAGCCCAAAACACCCTTCCTTCAGGCCTTCTGGGGTCTCCCAGCCCTCAGTCCACCCCCAGCCACCTTTGGGGGTCTCCTTCCCTTTTCAGCCTGGGGTTCACAGTGACTCTTGTTCTGGCTTCTCCATGATTCCCCTATACACAATCAATCTTCCTGCGGTACAAGAAGGACCCGCCCTCCGCAGCTCAAATACCCTCAATAGTTCCTTGGATTAGCTTCCTATAGCTTCTGTCAGAAATCGCAAATGGACTGCCTTAAAGCAACACAGATGTACTATCTCAGTCCCTGAGGTCAGAAGTTGAAAATCAAGGTGTCAGCAGCGCTGTTCCTTTCTGGAGGCTCTAGAGGGGAACCCGATCTCTGCCTTTTCCAGATTCTAGAGGCTGCCTGCATTCTTGGTTTATGGCCCCTTCCTCCATCTTCAAAGCCAGCAACACCTTCTCATACTACCATCTCTAGGCTGGCTTTCCCATTCTGGTTACAAAACTTTTGTCATTACATTAGGCCCACCTGGGTAATCCAGGATACTCTCCCCATCTCAAGGTCAGCTGATTAGCAATCTTAATGCCATCTGCATCCTTAGTTCGCTTTTCCCATGTAGCCTAACACATTCACAGATGCCAGGGATTAGGACGTTGATGCTTTGGGAGCCATTACTGTGCCTACCACACTCCTAATCCCTTTCATTTTGTTTTGACGTGCCATGAGATTTCTTTAAATGAAATTTTGCACAGAAGCCCAATGAATAAAACAGATTGAGAAGAACTTGATTTAGTGAAAGCAGGATGAGGGGGGCTATAGCTGCCTCCTCTTGACCATCTTTCATTTGTCCTCAGGTTACCCCCAGAGAACCCAAGAGATTCCGCAAAGCACAGCTGGAAAACCAGCAGCCAGGATGAAATCCAAAGCTTTATCCTGGTATTGAAGGCTTCAACTAGCCTTTCTGGCCTTATTGTCTGCCATCAGGTCAACAAACCTGAGCCCCAGCTCTGGGCCAGGCTCTAGGCTGGGCAGGAGAGACACCTGGATGCATAGTTCCATCCCCCAGGAAGCTCAGAGCCTGACTGGGGAGGACAGACAACTAAGCAGGCCACTTCAACCTAGCGGGGTAAGTCTTACACGAGCACAGGGAGCAGCGAGGAGAGGTGCTTGGAGAAGCTTCCTGAAGGAATAATAGCTTTGAGGAGTCAGCAAGGCATAGAAAGGTGAGAATAATCTGCAATGCAGGATGATAAGGAGAAAAATGTTTCTCTCTCTCCCCCTCGTATTCACTATACACACAGTACATTCACTATATACTATATATGCTATAGTATATACAACGTCTGACAATTAAATTTGCAAACTCATTCTAGAAAAAGTGCTACATACTTTATTGCTGAATATCACTATGGCCACCTTCAAAGTACTCCCCTTGGGAAGCTATGCACCTACGCCAGTGCCTAGTTCACCCTTCAAAACAATTTTGGAACTCGTTTTCTGGAATGGCCATCAGAGCTGTCATATTACCCTTGATGCCCTGAATGTCATCAAAATGTCGTCCTTTCAATATTTCCTTTATCTTCAGGTAAAGAAAGAAGTCACTGAGGAACAGATCAGGGGAGTAGGGAGGGTGTTCCAATACAGTTATTTGTTTACTGGCTAAAAACTCCCTCATAGGCAGAGCTGTGTGAGCTGGTGCATTGTTGTGATGCAAGAGCCATGAATTGTTAGCGAAAAGTTCAGGTTGTCTAACTTTTTCACACAGGCTTTTCAGCACTTCCAAATAGTAAACTTGGTTAACTGTCCAGTTGGTACAAATTCATAATGAATAATCCCTCTGATATCAGAAAAGATTAGCAACATCATTGAAACAAGTTTGCGAACTTAATTGTCTGACCTTCGTATATAATATATATTGAAGTATGCATATATAGCATATATATTCTATATAGTATGTCTGTAATGAAGGATATTTTTATAACATTTTTTTTTATTTTGTGCCTCTACGAGGTGTGATCAAACAATATAGTAAAAGTTTAAATAAAAAAAATTTACTACAGTAAAAAACACATTGCCATTAATCCCCCTCAAAATATTCCCCCTCCCTACCAACACACTTATCCCATCGTTCTTGCCACTTGCGACTTCTGGCTCTTCCCCAAAGTCAAAATGACTGTGAGAGGTAAACATTTTGAATCGAGGCAGCCACGACAGCGCAACTAAAGACATGAAAAAGGACTTCCAGAAAGTGGCAAGAATGGTGGAATAAGTGTGTTTGAAGGGAGGGGGAGTATTTTGAGGGGATTAATGGCAATGTGTCTTTTACTGTAATAATTTTTTTTATTTAAACATTCACCATATTGTTTGATCACACCTCATATATATTATTTATGAACACATACATATACAGCAAATAAAAACTTACATGGGAATGAAAACATGAATTTAGGAGCCATCTCTAGGGAGGAGGAGGGAGAAAGAGGAGTATACGGGTATTTTCTATTTGTTAGGTCTTATTTCTCAAGCTGAGTGATGATGGGTACAGGGATATTTATATTAATTCTCTAATATTTTTGAATACATCACGTACTTAAAAAAAAAGGAAAAGGAAAGTGGGAAATGTTTTCCAGGCAGAAGTACCAGCTTGAGCAAAAGCCGAGACACGAAATAAGAATACTGATGACTCCTCAACATGCCCGCACTCTCCCAAACTCCACAGTAATTTTTCCAAATCTTTGCTCTCCGCCGTCTTCTTACCTCACGCCCTTTTGCCCCGCCTCACCTCCAGCGGCTGACCTTTCTAAAAAGATCAGCCCACTCCCCTACTGGATGGGCTCTCATCCCAGTTGCTCTCCTACACCTCTCCACGGCTGGTTCATTTCATGAATGCATGTACTGTGTCTCACCCCAAGGACTGCAGACTCTGGGAGGCTGAGCCGGGTCCAGCCCCGGAGCTCCGCGTCAAAGCGCACGCCGGTCTCTGCGACTCTGGCCAGCAGGAGGCGCTGCCGGGCAGGCCAGGACCTGAGCTCCGCCCGCACCGCAAGGGCGCTGCTCAGCTCCACAGCGGACAGACGGGACCCTGAATCCCCGCCAGCTCGAAGAGGCGCGGAGTGCGCGGAAACACGCGAATTTCCAGGCGTTAATTGTCCGCCTGGTTTTGATAGAGAAGGGTTGGCCTGTGGGGGAGAGAATGGGAGAAAAATCCTCTCCTCGTTCCAACACCCCTCTCCCCAGATAGGCGTCATGCCTGTTTTGTAGCTGTTTATTAAAGGGACTTGACTCAGCGGGTAAAAGCGCGCAGCCGAATTCTTTTTTTCCTGCCACCGCCCTTTCGAATGGATTCTGTGGACTCATACTGTTCCTGGATAAAATTTCGGCAGGTCCCCTAGCTTTTCTGAGAGTCTCCTATTTATTGTCAGGTAATTTCAACTCATGAATAGGCCTGCCAGTGTTATAGCATAACTCCACCCCTCCTTCCCCCGTCTGGGTCCGGCCATCTCAGGCGGGGACACCTGCTGCCTGGGGAGAGGACTTGAGCAGCCTCTCTCCTCCCTCACCTTGCTCCTCTGCTCCTCCTGGGTGGAGGAGAAGTCCAACTACACCAGAGCCCTCTGAGCGTGGCAGGTTCCAAATGCTGACACTTCCTATCAGGGCCACTTTGATGGGCTCCTTGGAGACCCACCACACCATTCAGCTGCAGTACCCCTAAAACAGTTTGGGTGCCTTCTCCTTCCAGCTGCTTATGCATGCTGCTGCACCCTTCCAGGCCCATTCTGCTGGGGTCCCCGCACACTTAAATGGAAGCCCTCTTCCACAGGATCCTTTTCAAGAAGGCCTACATTCTGATGCTTCCTGTGGTGCCTACATGTGCCCTACAGGATACACACACACACACACACACACACACACACACACCCCTACACTCACCAGCTCTCACCAGATTCCACACTCCAGAGCCCCCCCTCCAAGACTCCCCAATTGTTCTTCCAAAGCTCCCCTGGTTTGAAGTGCGGGTGCGGGGGTGGGGAGCAGCTCCTTCTGCTTCCTGGTGGGGGGTGGGTTGGAGGACCCGCAGAGTGGGTGCACTGACAACTCTCTCCAAAGAGAGACTGTGCAACTCCTCCCAAGTTTCTGGGGAATTTGGGCTTTCTCTGTGGCAGGCAGGTGGGTGAGGAGGTAGGTTTTAGCTCTGCCCTCCCTCTCAGGTGGTCCTGCAAAGGTGGTCTAGTCTCTCACCATAGGGTCAGAAGCTCTGGCATTGTTTCTGCCCGTGGAGCCTCAGCTGAAATTCTGAAGTGGCTGAAAAAGTCTTTGTTTACATCTTATCACTTTCCAGCCTTTGTCTGAGAGCAGAGCTTCTAACCTCAACCCGGAAGAGACCTCGCCAGATGATCCACCCAAAACAGAAAGCTGACGTCACTCCCCTGTGTAAAACTCTGTCCAACTGCTAGCTCTAGTAGGTATGCTGCATTTCAGCAATTGGGGCTTAACATACACTTCCCGAACCTTATGGTTTCTTTCACACCTTTGCCTTTCCTTCTACCCGAATATTTCTAGCTCTACTTCCCCATTTGGCCCCAAAGACTCCTCGTGGTCTTTGAAGACCAGTCAGAATGTCACCTCCTCCAGAAAGTCTTCCCAGACACACCGTCTTCACTGTGTTTCCGCAGGCCTTATCACAAAACAATAGTCTGTTGTAATTTCTCTCGTAATTACCTCCATCTGTTCATATCTCCTCTCTCGATTCTTAGCAGTTTGAGGGCAAAGTATTTGTTTTGTTCAGTGTTTTAATTTTTAATGTGAAAAACACCAAATAGAAAATCAAAATCACCCATCGATCCTATACTTCTTTTTGCTATCACAGGAAGGACAAAGAATCTTCCTTCTCCTGCCCTGCCAATCGTACCTCTAGTGACAACCACTTTTAAGAGGGTAGTGTATTTTCCTGGCACACACAATTTTTAAATTCTTATTCTACATCTTGGTCTTCAATTTTCCTATTAACTTAACAGACTAACTTGGGCATCATTTTATGTTAGTGCATATGGCTCTTCCTCATTCTTTTTTTAAAATTGTGTATGCATATATATTTTATATAACATAAAACTTGCCATTTTAACCATTTTTAAGTATACAACTTAGTGGTATTAATTACATTCACAGTATTGGGCCACCATCACCACTGTCTGTTTCCAAAACTTTATTGTTATCCCCAACAGAAACTCTGTACCCATTAAGCCATAACTATCCCTCTATACACACACACACACACACACACACATACACACACACACACACACATGTTAACCTCTAATCTACCTTTTGTCTCTATGAATGCCTCATCCTTTTTATGGCTGAATATTATTCTACAGTAGGAGATATCGTCATTTATGTAACCATTCTCTGCTAATGGACATTCAGGGTGTCCCCAATTTTTTGATAATCCAAATAATGCTGCAGCTGCCTGTGCATCACAATTACCTTTAACATGAAGGTTCCTCCATCACCAGATATTTTGTTTAATAAGGATGCGTGGGGCCCAGGAGTCTGGATTTTGAAAACATCCTACCTAATCACTGTGATGTGAGACTGCACCATGGGGACTGTGGCTGCGGGGTCTGGGTCCCCAGCATCCAGCCCTGAGCCTGCCTACAGAGTGTGATTTGTTCCCTAGAACATCATAAACTCCGGTGCTCTTCCCCACACTCTGCTGCCACCATGTGAAGGCTGTCCTGGTGAGTGACCTGGTGCAGCAGGGTGGCACTGGGGTGACAGAGCCTCTAAGGGAAGCTGGATAAACTGTGCGACTGCCAACCTGGAAGCCCTGAGTCACGCTGGTTTACCAGGCAGCTCCCAATTCTGTCATCTGTTAACTTTGCCCTTTGTGGGAGGCAAACTCAGCACGCGTTCAAATCCAGGCCTACCAAGGAAAAGGCTGCCTTATCTACCCTGGGGAAATTGTGACTCACACAGGCAGAGTGGTGGGTGGGTGGAGTAGAGAGCCACCAGGAGAAGGAGAAATGAGACAGAAACAAGGCTGGATTGGTGGGGGTTGAGGAGGTGGAATTAAAAGGTGAAGGAGAAAGAGGAAGAGGAAGAGAAAGCAAAGAGACACACAGAGATAAAAGAGGCAGAGAAAAAGAAGACCAGAGTTAGAGGGGAGACACAGAAAGGAGAAACACAGGAGGAGGGAGAAAGCAGAAAGGAAAGAGAAAAGGGAGGGGGGAATCAAGAAAAAGGAGAAAACAGGAGAAAGAAAAGAACATGGAGCAGGAAGTAGGGTGAGTTTTTTAGCTGGTATTTTCGATCTGTCCAGAAGAGTGCTTGAGCTTCAGATCCCAGGAAGACACGTGGTGGAGGTGGTCTGGTTTGGTTCCTAGGCCCTGGGTATAAGCCAGCTCACGGTTTCAGCCCTTGCCTGCAGTCCTGGCAGCCTTGTAGGGGGTGGTTGGGTGGGTGGTCAGACTCCGAACATGGAGCAGAAACATCCTCAGGGGCAGCTACACCCTGTGTCCCCAGGGGTGACACAGCCTTCCTCATTGCTTGGCAACAAGGAACAGGATCCCCAGAAAGGTGTGTGTTCCTTGCACAATGCCTGAGCTATAAAGGATGCTTATCACAGTGCTATTTATAGTAAAGGAGCAAAAAGAAAGACAGAAGAAAAGGGAGACATGAAATGTGGTGTGGGGACAGAGCCAGGAGTGCAGTTTCCAGGCTCTCCACCTCAAATGGAAAGGTGCTCACTCGGGTAGTAAATGGCCATCAACTGTGATTGGATGGCCATCATCTGTGGCTAGTTGGCCATCAGCTGTAACCAGTGAGCCATTGACTACTAATATAACTGCCGTGGCTACGCTAGCAGCAAGTGGGGACTAGCAAGGATGGATTGTGGATTGCGAATTGCAGAGAGGCAGATGCAGCCAGCAAGAATATAGTGGTATGACTCTCCTATCTGTGACTCTGTGGGTGTTCCTTTTTGGCTTCACCATGTCCTGCGTTCTTATGTGGGGAGTGGGACCAGAGACCCTGCATGACATGTGGCTTAATACATTCGTGATACAGCCGCACAGCACAATGTTATATAGCCATTAAAAAGAGTGGTACAAAAAAGAGTGGTACAGAGGAACCCGTAACAATATGGAGAAAATCTTCACAATACTGGAGGGAAAAAAGTACATTTCATGTTTAAATTAATATTTCAAATAGCATGGTTTTAATTTTGTTAGTGGATATGTAATGGAGGTGGCACAACTTCTACCCTGGCTCAAAGTCTTCTCAAAGTTCAGTTCAGTTCAACCCGGTGCTAAGAGACAGTTGTTTTTTAACAATCTCAAGTCCAGACCCTACCCCTTCCCCACTAGCTGCACGCTCTCCCTTTTGGGGAAATTTCCTGTTAAAGTCTTGCCAGGGGCCAAGTCCCAATCCCTGTTCCCAGGATAGAAGCCCAAGTGATTGGAATCTTCTTCTACCCGCCCTGGTGGAGCCAGGGGCCTGCCTGTGACCAGAAGAAGCTGGCTAGTTCTGCAGTGTGACCCTTGTCAGGCTCCTGCCACTGAGCCCCGTGAGTTCCTGGTCCCCATCCTCTGTCAACATTGAGAGTCTCCTAAGAAATTCCTTTTTTGTTTAAGGAGCTGGCATTTGGCCTCTGGGACTTGCCACCAGGAGCCAGGTCTGACACTCTGGCTGTGTTCAGCTGCAGGGAGTTCTGCTATCATCACCCACTAGGCTCAGGTGTCCTAGAGCTGTGGGAGAAGGTGTCTACGTGCAGTAATCAGCTAGGGCATCTGAACTGGGGCTGGACAACCAGTGAATGAGGAGCTGGATGGGCTGCAGTTCATTCCTCTACAGGAACCTGAGGAGGAGGAGCTGGCAGAGGTCCTGAGTACAGGCCATGGGAGGTGCTCTTCTCAGAGGCAGTGGGTGAACAGTAACTAGCCCCCACATGTGCCTGGGCCAGAGGCTGCCAGCTGTTCTCAAAAATAGGGTCTGGGGGGAGGGGGGAGGGTATTCAATCTCTCACTGAGACTGGACCAGAGGTATCTCAGAGATGGAGGGAGGAGCTGTTCCCCAGGAGCAGGTAGCTAAGGACATTGGAGGTCCCAGGACTTAGGGGGCCGCCCCTGTTGGTTACTTTGTCCTACCCTGTCTTTGCTGAGCAGGATTCAGTCAGAAACTCTTAGATGAAAAGGGTCTCTGGGTGTGTTGGGAGTATTGAGGGAGAACATCTGAGAAGACGGTGTCCCACTCCACAGCTGGTCTGGAAAGGGAACCCCAGGGCAGGAGTGGGTAGCAATGATTTTTTTTGGCAAATGTTTTACTGAAGTATAATGTATACAGAGGAATGCGCCCCAAGTAATTTTCACAAGAAGTAAACACAACTGTATAACCATCACGCAGCCCAAGACAAAGAACATTACTCAGCATCCCAGAAGCCCCCCATTTGGGTAGCAGTGATTTTTAAAGAGGGAAATGGGCAGGTGTCGTGTGGGGCAGCCTGTGGGGTCTCAGCTCCCGCTCCCCACATAAGAACGCAGGATGTGGCTAGGCCAAAAAGAAACACCCACAGAGCCATAAGTAGGGAGTCATATCACTATAGGCTAACTGGCGGCTGGGTTGGAGACACAGGAGGCAGGAGCCACTGAATCCGCAATCCACACTCCGCCGTGCTAGCTGCAATCTGTTCCTGCTCGCTCAGCCATCGTCTTCTTGCCAGCCCCCAGTTTCTGCCAGCGTAGCCACAGCAGTTATATTAGTGGCCAATGGCTCACTGGTTACAGCTGATGGCCATCCAATCACAGTTGATGGCCGTTTACTACCTGAGCCAGCACCTTTCCACGTGAGGGCGAGAGCCACTCCTGGCTCTGTCCCCACAGCAGGGCCTGAGAGCAAAGGAAGGAGGAAGGAATGGATCCTCCCAGGTTCTAGCCTGGGTTGATGTGTGGTCCTGGAGACCTAGCAGGAGGGCCCAGCTTTATTGGCACCAGCTGGTGGACTGGCCTGCATGCAGGGCTCAAGGACACCCCACACACCCAGTGTTCGGGGCCAGCCCTTGGGAACTCAGTGAACAGGTTATAGCCACAGGCAGCCCTACAAAGCAAGGCAAGGAACAGGGTGTTTGCAGAGGCTCACAGACCAGGTAGGACTGGGCCAAGAGCCTAAGGGCAAACAGGGAAGAGGATAGTCCTGGCTGGGCTGGGAGGGTGTGTGCTCCCAAGGGCCTGGGAGTGGCCAGTCCCAGGGGAATGGCTGGCAGCAGACACTATTTGCTCCCTGAAGTTTTTGTTTGCCCAGGAATGATTCACCTGAATTCCACTGATCAGGCCTTCCTCCTCTTCCCCCACTGTGAGCTCCTGTGTAGGGTACCTGGGGGCCATAATGGAACAAGCACAGCTGTGAAATTAGGGAGACCTGTGTTTGAACTCTGACTCTAGGCTGTGTGATTTTGGGAAAGTCACATTCCCTCTCTGAACTTGGTTTCCTCACCAGCACAATGGGACAACAAGGTGTACCTCATAAGACTGCTGTGAAGAAGAAATGAGATAATCTATGTAAAATGCCTGACATTGGGTGGACACTTAAATAAATGTTTGTTTCTTTCCTTTGCCACTTTTTCATTTAGCAAATACGGTAGTTCCTGTCTGTCTGTGGGGGATACATTCCAAGGAGAAAGCAGAAAGCACCCCAGTGGATGCCTGAAATGGCAAGTAGTACTGAATTATATATATATATATATATATATATATATATATATATAAAATGTTTTTTCCTATATGCACATACCTTTGTTTAATGTCTTCCATCTTAACTAAGCATGTATCAAACACTATGGCTATAACTTTTGCTGTTTGAGATGTGACGGCAAAACTAGCAAGAATTTTTTTTTCCATCTTCTCAGTTTCACAGATAGCAACCTCAGCATATGATTTTACTCATTAACTTGAGAACTTTCATTTTTTTCACTTAAAGGGAGAACTTTACGGCTTCTCTTTGGCATGTCCGAATTGCCAGCATCACTACTTTTGGGCTTGGCAGGCCATTGTTAAATAAAATAAGGGTTGCTTGAACACAAGCACTGTGATATCTTGACAGTCGATAGTCGATCTGATAACTTAGATGCTGGAGACGCTGGACAAAGGGATGATTCCCGTCCCAGGTGGGAAGGAGCGGGATGGTGTGAGATTTCATCACACTATTTGGAATGGCACACAATTTAAAACTTACGAATTGTTTATTTCTGGAATTTTCCATTTAATATTTTCAGACCATGGTTGACCGTGGGTAACTGAAACCACAGAAAGTGAAACTTTCTGTAGCAGGTAAGGGGGTGCCACTGTTTTTATCTGGGGCCTAGTATGCAGAAGGCCCCAGATAAATTGTGCTAGGCACCAGGAAGAGAATGGTGAACAAAACAGAACTGGAGACTGGCTGACCTCATGGAGCTTAGAATCTAAGGAGTGGGACAGACATTAAGCCAATAAATAAACAAATACATGTGATGAAGGAAAAGAATGATGTGTTATGAAAAAGAATATCAGTGGTGACTTCCTTCAAATGGAGTGGTCTCTATTAGGAAGGCCTCCTGGGGAAGGTGATATGTAAGCTGGGACCTAAATGATGAAAATGAGCTAGGCATTTTGGAAAGCAGTACCGTGAGGGCCTAAAAGGACACAGGTTTTAGAGCCAGTGTATATGGGTTTCAAATTCCTGGTTCCACTACTTACTCAGCCATGGGACTTTAGGTAAGTTCCTTTACCAATCTGGGTCTTAGTTTTATCTTCTGTAAAATGCAGCTAAAAATAACTTCATACATTTGCGAGGATAAAACCCAATCGTGTATATAAAGTGCCCTGCATGGAGTCTGGCACCTGGTGGGTACTCAGAGAAACAGTTTCCTTCCTGTCCCAGCTCATGAATAATTGTTGAGTAACTGGCACAGAGACAATGCATGCACATGTGCACATACACGTGTGCGAGCACAGCACACATACACACTCAAGAGCACATATAGGCAGGACACAGCTGGCTCCCCAAGCTGGGTATTTGAGGAGAGGTTAATAAAGCGACTTTATAAATGTATGCAAGGGTTTGGGGACAGCAGCAGAGAATAGTGCAGTCTGTCAGGGCTAGGAACAGTGGGGGCCTGCGGGGGGTGAGGAACAGAGCAGCTATCAGAACCTGAGAGAATAGTTGTGTGGAAAGGGTGCTTGAGGGGCACAGATGACTTGCAGGGACTGGACAGAGGGCAGCTCAGGGAATAAATACTCTGACCTCAGCTTCCCCTTGCCCTCTGATCTCCTACTAGGCCTCCCATTGGCCAAACTCAGATGGAAGCCAGAGGGCAAGGAAGCCTGTGGATTTAACCCCCAAGGATTAGCCTCCTGGGGTGGAGAGTGGGGGAGAAGGATGGAGTAGATCTGGAGGGACAAATGGCAGAGATATAGCACAGGATCCATACCCATTGGGCCTCTTTAGAATGTAAGTGACAGATCTATCCAGTGTGAAAGGGCTTAAATCAAAAGGGAATACCTCAGGTCACCTACCTGGAAACTCCAGGGGTAGGGCCTGAGGCACAGTTTGATCAGTGCTCAAATGATGGCCAGGAACCACTTTCTAATCATCTCTCGATTCTATTTTCCTTCATAAGTCGACTTTACTCTCAAGCTACATATAGTGGCAAGATGGTGGCAGTAGAGAGTAAAGGAGGGGGTGGTCCCAGAGGAAAACTGTGGTTCTTTACAAGAAAGAAAGGCAAGTAGAAGCTGGGTGGAAATGTTACACATGTCCACTACAGTTTATGTTTGGGTACTCCTGGTCGATAAACTCCGGTGGCAGGATTGGCACTGCTGAGGCCAGGTGAGCCGGCTCCTCTGCTTGCTTATTGGGGGACTACAGATGACTCAGCGACCTGTTGCCATCTCTGCACTGAAGGGACTTGATTACCTAGCCCAGTGCCCACGATCAGACAGGTAGCCAAACAGGCCCAGTGAGAAGGGCTTTGTGCAATACCATGCAGTTAATGTCAAGGTCAGGCCTTGAACTCAGGTCATTCAATCTGTCCTCCACGTGACTTCTTTTTTTTTCTTTTTAATGTTCAGTTACAGTTGACATACAATATTATATTAATTTCAGATGTATAATATAGTGATTAGACCTTTATATAACATACGAAGTGATTACCCAAATAAGCACATGACTTCTCTTTTAAAAAAGCAATAAAAAACATCCCCAGATAGCATTCAGATGAAAAAAAGGAAGGAACAAGGAAGGAAGGAAAGAAGGGAGATAGGAAGAAAGGAAGAAAAAAAAGTCACATTGGTAATAAATTAGGACAGTATAAAAGAATATACAATGAAAAGTAATTTCATCCCATGGCTGACTCCCAGTCCTCTTCCCAGAGGTAATGGTAGCTAAGTCTCCTATATACCCTTCTGGAAATTATCAATGCGAATGTAAGGGTGTACCTATATTATTATTACAGTCTCGGAGAGTTTTCTATATTAGCACATAGAGATCTGCCTCATTTTTTTGTAGTGATGTAGAGTATCTAGAATGTAGAGGTACTCTAATTTATTCAACCAGTCCCCCGCTGATGAACATTTAAGCTGTTTCTAATCTTTTGCTTCTATGAACAATGCTGCAATGAACATCTTTGTACACATGGTATCTTTGCACACCTGTGCTCTAGAGGCTGCTCCTAAGAGTGGAAATTGCACCTCATAGCTTTAAAGGGCTCATTCTCTTCCACTAGAAGGAACGAAGATTGATGATGTTGGAAGGAATCTTAACCATCGTCAAGCCCAGCTGTCCCCTCCCCATTTTGCAGAAGAGGAAACTGAGGCCCCAGGTCTGACAGTATGCTAGTAGTAGATTTGGACTAGAAAAGGATGTGGAGAAAAGAGGGCAGAGTCGGGAGGCTAGCAGTGCTGGCTTTGGGCCCTGGCCTAGCAGTGCAAGGAATGGTCACTACAATCAGGCTCTGGAGCCAGATTGCCTGGGTACGAATCCTGTTTTAGAAAAATTGCCTTTATCATCTTCCTTTTTTTTCACCTGGAAAATGTTGGTGATTTTAATCTCCTTTGTAGAGTTGCAGTGAAAATAAATGAGATAATGCCTGTGAAACAAAGGTTACATTTTATTACCATTCCCCACTCTGGGCATCCTTGGGGTTAAAAGACCTATGTGCTGATGAACTCGGGGGGTGGAGGGAACACTTGGCATCCAGTCATGGTTTGTGTCCCTGCGGTCAAGGCCAAGGTGAGCAAGTTCTAACCTCTACCCAGAAGCTCTGGCTGCCTCTTCCCTCCAGAGAGGAGCTTGCTGGGTCTGGGGCAGTGCAGGGGCAGTGCTTCAAATGAAAGCCCATCCATGCCTCCTCCCTATAAGGTCTCCAGGGATGGGCACCTGTGCCTGCCCCACTTGGCACTGACTGTACACTGCTTTCTAGGTTCCTCCCAGAAACTCCATAGGGGAATTACAATTCCCATGTTTGGGGTGAACAATGTGAGGCTCCCGGAGTTCAAGGGACTTGCTTCTAAATAAAGAATTCCTGAGGTGGAGTGGGGGACTTCTCTGGGGGAAAGGGGCACCAGTGATTGATTACGAAGTTGATTCACTGAGGCACTTGTGTTCTTTGGTGTTTATAATGTGGCCTTTTCATCCAGAGGTTGCCTCAGCCAAAGATGATGAAAAGGAGACATCCCTCCTTGTTCTCTTGTCACAGACCCTCTTCTTTCAGTTTCTCCTCTAACTCAGCCCCATCCTTCTACCTCAGGGCCCTGTGTACCTGTCGTGCTGGGTGGCATGCGGGGTCTCTAGTCCCACTCCCCACATAAGAATGCAGGACATGGTGAAGCCAAAAAGGAGCAACCACGGAGCCATAGATAGGGGAGTCATACCACTATAGTCTCACTAGAGTCTGGGTTGGAGACACAGGAAGCAGGAGCCACACGATCCGCAACCTGCCGTCCGCTCCTCCGCCAACCAACCTCACTTGCTAACTGCAATCCGCTCTTACTAGCTCAGCCACCATCTTCTTGCTAGCCCCCATTTTCCTGCTAGTGTAGCCATGGCAGTTATATTAGTGGCCAATGGCTCACTGGTTACAGCTGACGGCCAACTAGCCACAGCTGATGGCCATCCAATCACAGTCGATAGCCTTTTACTACCTGAGCCAGCACCTTTCCACGTGAGTTCAAGAGCCTGGAAACTGCACTCCTGTCTCTGTCCCCACAGTACCCTTCTCTACCCCACCCTCCTCCTCATCCTTCATACCTCAATCCCGAGAAGGCTTCCCTGCCCTTGTTCCCCACTGATAAGCCTACCACTATCTGTATGTTCTCACAGGTCCTTGCTCTTTCCTGTCCGAGCACCGATCATGCTGTGTAACCAGATATTTATTTGTGTGGCTATTCAATTCGTCTGTGGCCCCGCTGATTGGGAGCCCCATGAGGCCAGCTCTTGTCCCCTAGTTCACTACTCGTTTCCCACTGCCTGGCACCACGATCAACACACAGGAAGCCCTCAGATATCCGTGTCTAAAGGGGAATCGCACTACCTGCTACCAGTGTCGTGCTGAAGATTAAATGGAACAAAGCTCTCCAAAGTGTAGGCCCAAATGTCAGGCCAGTCTATGCCAGCCCTGGACCATTCTCTAAAGACCTGGATATTTCTCAAGTGGGTGTGGAGCAGAGGGAAGGGAAGAGGGTCCTTGTGGGTTGGCAGGGGGTCTCCCTTGCTGTGGGACTCACAAAGGGAGCCTTGTGTGGGAGTGGTGGCAGGATGCCTTGTGGGACAGCTGGGCCCAGGGCTGCCAGGCCTGGGCTGGGCTTGGCTGGGCACTCAGCCACAGGCAGCCCTCTGAGGGTCCTTTTATCTGAGTCCCAGCTGCCACTTGGCTGGCTGGCCCCAAGCCCAGCTGCCTGGAGAGGAGAGGGGCTGGCGGCTTTGTCTCAGGAAGAAAAACAAAGAATGGGGTGAGTAGGAGGAGGGCTGAGAGAAGCAGTGCTCACTCTTGGAGTCGGGCCAAAGGGAAACAAGATCCTGTCAGAGGCAACACCAAGGAGCTGTTTGAATTCTTTTGTTGCCATAGCATCAAGCAAGACAGGATTGCAGAGACCATCTCAGAAAACATCCCAACCCCCACCATATGATAGGTGAAAAACAGAGGCCCAGACAAGGGCAGGGACTTACCCAAGGTGACACTCAAATGGCAGAGCCAGAACTAGAATCCTGGTCTCATTTCCTGGTGCTGAAGGACTCTGAAAGAGCCACTTCATCTCTGGGCACCTCGTGTCCTCCTACATAAAGTGGAGATGACAATTCCTATTTTGAATGGTGAGGGGCAAATGTCCTGATGGATGTAAAAAGAAGAGGAGGACCATTTGAGTCGGGCCTTGAAAGCTACGTATGTAGTTTTCCAGAGACAATGAGATGGTAGGGAAAGGTGTTCTGAGCTGAAGGAACAGCATAAACAAAGGCAGGACAGCATGCGAGTGCAGGTTGTATGTCAGGGCAGCTGGGGGTGGGGAGAAATAGGAAATGGGGCTAAACGCCCAGGCTGCTTGGTACTGTCCACTGTCCCTCCTTTCTGGGGTGATGGCCCTTCAGAACGCAGCCTCCCTGGAACCAATCTGACCCATGCAGCTGATCAGCCCACTGCGGGGAGTCAGCTACGCAAGGAGAAGTGGGAACAAAGGCGACATGGAGCCTGTGGGAGGCTCCCCAACCCAGGCACAGCAGGCAGGGCAGCCTGCCTTGAGGAGATCACAGCTGCCTCCCCATCACTCAGTCTCATTTGCAGAGTCACAATGTACAAGGTACATACTTTGTCCATTTTCTTAGTCCCTTTGAGCTGCTATAACAAAAATACTATAAACTGGTGGCTGCTAAACAGCACACATTTCTTTTTCACAACTCTGAGGTTGGACGTCTAAGATCATGGTGCTGGTGTTATCGATTTGATATCTGGTGAGAGCCCACTTCCTGGTACATAGACGGCCATCTTCTTGCTGTGTCCTCATATGGTGAGACGAAGGAGCTAGGGAGCTTTCTAGGGTCTCTTTCATAAGAGCATTCATCCCAGTCATGAGGGCTCCACCCTCATAACCTCCCAAAGGCCCCACCTCCTAATACAATCACACTGGGCATTAGGTTTCAACATAGGAATTTTGGAGGGACACAAACATGTCAACCATAGCACCCAGACACAAAACAATTCTTCATAGTCACAGACAGAGAATTTTGATGTGAGAAACACATGGAGTCCAAGCTTGGCTCTGCCAGTGACCAGCTGTGTAGCCTTTTAGCCATTCCCTTAACTTCTTTGAGCTTCGTTTCCCTTATCTGTAGAGTAAGTCTAACTATTTGGAAGGATTGGTACACGTATCTGTGTTCAATGCAGGTGCTCAGCACATGATCATTTTGCTTCCATTTCCCTCTTTCACTTGGCACAGCTGACCCCTGTGTTGGGAAGACTCCCCTGCAGGCTCTCAACAAACCTCTCCCTCCTTGGAGGCCCAGCTTACATGCCACTTCTTCCATGAAGACTTCCCAGGTCCCCCAAATTAAAAACCTGACTCTCTCCTGGAATGCATTCTGTTGCCTTATGGTGTTGCTTTTTGGTTTCCTCTTTTATATTTGTTCATGTTCACTGAAACTAGTGACATAATATAAAGACATATTAGGAAAAAAATCAGTAGTCTCCCCTCTCCATTTCTACCCCCTCACTACTGAATAACCAATGGTAACATGCAGTATGTATCATTCTACACGTTCCTTTCTGATAATATGCTAACATAAATAGATGCAAATTTATATATGAAGTTTGTTGTGCTTGTGTTTTTACACAAATGTAGTCCCACTGTATACACACTGCTCTGATATTTATTTTTAATCACTTAATAAATCGTGGATGCATGAATAGATATAGGATCTACCTCATTCTTTTGAATAGTTGCATAGTATTCCAAGGCATGGACAAATCATGGTTTAGTCAACCATGCCTCTATGTTTCTAATTGTTGCCACCACAAACAAAATAGTGATAAACATATTTGCTCATACATACTTTCAGAATAGTGCTTTTATTTCTATTGGATAAATTCTCAAAAGTGGAAATATTGGGTCAAATGGTAATTTTCATTTTTTTATTTTGCTAGATACTTCCATATTACTTTCTCAGAAAAATCACAGAGGTTCACATTCCACTCAGCTGAGTTTGAGAAGCTGTTTTCCTGCATCCTTATCACCTCTAGCATATTGTTATTCTTCTCAATATTTGCCAAAATAATGGATGAAAAATAGTGCAATATTTCTCCTTTGATTGCATGTCCTCAACCCTACTAAGTTTAAGTAATTTTTCATTTCTAGAAGTTCTATTTGGCTTTTTTTCAAATCTGCCTCCTCATTTTTGATCATATCTTCTTCACTCATGTTTTAAATACACCCTTGTATTTAAGCACATTAAACACTTATATACTATTCTATTCTATATCCAGTAATCTCTGAGGTGCTTATAGATCCATTGACTCTTGCTCATGGTACTGTTTCCTTTTGTGGTTTGTGACTTTAGACTATGAGCTTGCATTTGTTGGACTGTTATCTGTGTGGACTCTTTGAGGCTTGGTTTGATTGTGCCCTCCCTCCAGGAAGGGTTTTCATTTTCTTTGTCAGTCATCTGAGGGTACTACCAACTCTGGTCCATTTTAAATTACATTTCTGATTGTTGTTGCTGTTTTTGATGAAAAAAGTGAATATTTGGCCTCCAGATCTATTTGAGCTCTAGGATATAGCCAAACATTTTCAGGGGAGACTTTTATCCACCCAGAACCAACGAACGAGACAGTTAAGCTTCCACAGCATTCACCTTTGTTTGATGCATTAAAAAAATATATCCTTTTATAGTCTCTGATCTGACATCCTATCCTGTCCAGAATGGTCCAGACTTTGTCTCCTACTCTCTCCCCTTAAAATAAAAGCTCTAGGACACTCAGAGGTGGAGGTAACCCCAGGGAAGTGGATAGAGTCAGTGCTCAATTATGTCAGAGCTCCTCAGAGCATTTCCTTGACTTCCTTGTCAGCTCACACATAGAGATATACACATTCAATGTTTTGAGATGTTTCGTAGCAAGAGGATATCTCGCCTTCCATATTGCTGGAAACAAAAGCCTAACATATTTTCATACACTCATTTACTTTTCTTTTTTATTATTATTATTTTTTTTATTGGGGAAGGGAGCAGTACTTTATTGGGGAACAGTGTGTACTTCCAGGACTTTTTTCCAAGTCAAGTTGTTGTCCTTTCAATCTTAGTTGTGGACGGTGCCATTCAGCTTCAAGTTGTTGTCCTTTCAGTCTTTGTGGAGGGCGCAGCTCAGCTCCAGGTCCAGTTGCCGTTGCTAGTTGCAGGGGGCACAGCCCACCATCCCTTGCGGGAGTCGAAACCGGCAACCTTGTGGTTGAGACGACACGCTCCAACCAACTGAGCCATCCGACAGCTCAGCTTAAAGTGCCATGTTCAATCTTAGTTGCAGGGGGCGGAGCCCACCATCCCTTGCGGGACTCGAGGAATTGAACTGGCAACCTTGTGGTTGAGAGCCCATTGGCCCATGTGGGAATCGAACTGGCAGCCTTTGGAGTTAGGAGCATGGAGCTCTAACCACCTGAGCCACCGGGCCGGCCCCATTTACTTTTCATTAAAGTTAATTGTGCCCATATCTTTAGGACAGAGACATGTCTCAGGCACCTGTGTCCCTAGCACCCAACCCTAGCCAAGGTCGGTATCAGTAACTCTTGATTGAATAAATGAAGTGACAACCCATGTGGGGAGGAGGGGGAAGAAGAGATTGGAAAGGTACCTTTGTCTGGATGGGGTGATTCTGGATGGGTGATGCCATAGATCCTGAAGGAATGGGCACTGATATTCACGGAGCCCCACTCTAAGAAAGTCTTGTAAATACATCATTCTAGTGTTTCCCAAATTTCCAGGATGACAAGATACTTGTTAAATATACAGGTTTCCAGGCCCTCCTTGGTAATTTGGTTTCAGGACTCTGGAGGTGGCGTTCCAGAATGGTGTCTAACAAGCATCAGGGAAGTTTGGGAAACACAATAGATTATTTCACTTAATTTAATTCTCACAACAACCCAGCAAACTCAGTACTCCCATGTATTTTTCAAAAGATGCAACTGGAGCTGAGAGAGGGGAAATAATGGATGGTCACATAGCTGGTAAATGGCAGATTCCCGGGTCCCATTCCCAGTTGTCTCTCTCTAAAGCTTTATCTTTCTTTGCCAGATACTGGTTGGTTATTATTGTTATTATTTTTTCCAAGTTTTTTCACCATTAGTTTATTAGTTTATAACCAAAAGTAATTCTTTCCTTCTTTTTTGTGGTAAAAAACACATAACATTAAATTTGCATCTGAACCATTCTTAAGTGTACAGTTCAGTAGTGTTAAATGTATTCACACTGCTATGTAACAGATCTCCAGAACTTTTTCATCTTACAAAACTGAAACTCTATACCCATTTAAAAATTTCCCTTTCTTCCCTCCCTCCAGCCCCTGATAACCACCATTCTACCTTCTATTCATTTGATTACTTTAGATATCTCATATAAGTGGAATCATACTAGATTGAAGGAAAACGACTTGGAGCTTATGGGCTCTGGAGAAACACACTGTTTCCCAATAAAATTTATTTTTTAAAAAAGTAAATACTACCAGTCATGATTTATGACTCTTGATATTGACTTTGACATCTGGCTGAAGTAGTGTTTGTCAGTTTCTCCATTGTAAAGTTATTCTTCTTTTGCTGCCTTTTCATACTGTCCTCTTTGGAAGAAAGTCATTATGCACAGCCCATACTTTAAGAGTAGGGAGTTATGCTTCCCCTCTTTTAGGGTTATATGTTGTTGATATAGATTTTTTTAAAAAGTCAGTTATTTTATCAGCAAAAAAAAAAAAGGGTTTATTTGGGAACAGCAAAGAATGGCAATGTAGGACAGGCAAGTTATGGCAAAACCATAGGCAAGTTTTAAAAACAAAGGAGAGGACCTTTCCATTGCAGAGCAAAGGGGGAGCTGGGAGGGGTGTCCCAAAAAGAGAGTCCATTGGCAGAAACTGGGAGTTGTAAGTATAGTGGCTTTTCACTGGCTGAGCTGTTGCCATGCAAGGAGAAAATCTTCCTTTCACCTACTGTGGTAATAAAGTAGAAAAATCTTCCTGTTGGAGATCCACGTTAGCCTTTCTCCCTGTTTGGAGGTAAACGATCATGAGTAGTAAAGCCTGAGAACTCCCAGTACAGGCCCTCCCAACTCCAATTTTAGTTGAGGTTTCCTTTAGTAATTTTCACAGTTTTAACAAGCAAAATAACCACACAAGTTATCTTAGTTCTTTTCATCACTGGTCACACTGCACGTTTAGCAACTGATCTGAGGTGGATAAATAGCCCTCACTGGCCCCCTCCCCCCAACTCCTGGAGCCCCACTTTTCTCATCTGTAAAACAGATGTTGGTGATCCTTCACTCCCTAGGACTGTGGGGAATAGTCTCCTGCTTTCAATGTCAGTTCCTTCTGCCTCCCCCATTTGGCTGTCGGGGACACCCGGGTGAGAGGGGAAGAGGCTAGACTTGGGTCTCCCCCGAAGCCAGGCGCCAGGCGCAGCCCACGACACTCCTAGGTTCTAACCACACCCTGGGACCAGCTTCCCCCACCCCAGGGCGGGGAGCAGGTGTACTTCCGCCACCCGCAAGTATCTCGCCCGTGGCGGGCCGGGCGGGGTGCGGAGCGGCGGCCGGGCTGCGCGGTGCCAGCTGCCTGCAAGGCCAGGATGATGAACCTGCCCTCGAAGCCTCCCTCCCTGCGGCAGGCGGCCCCCGCGGGCTCGCCAACGGTGAGTGCACAGCCCGGATCCGGCGGGAGCCTGTCCTGCCGCCTCTCCCTTCTTTCACTCTGTCCGTCCCTCCCTTCGGGTCAGTCGCCTCCGTCCCAGCTCCCGCTTCTGGTGCGCCTTCTGACTCCCGCCTTCTTTGTTTCTCCCGGCTGTTCCTTCCGCGCCACGGTCTCAGTTCCCATTCAGGCTCTGTCCAGCCTCTCGTCTTTGCCCTCTTTCTTGCTTGGCTGCCTTGGTTTCTCTCCTTCTTTTCTTGGTCTTTGTTTTAGCTGCTCTGTGTGTGTCCTCTCTGTTCCCTGGTTTGTCCTAGTTGACCGCTCTTCCGCTGTCTCTCTCCCTTCCCTGCTCCCATCCCTCCTGCCCGGGTAGACGCAGACCCAACCAAAGGCTGCCAGTGTATCCTTCCCTCACCCCTCAAACCTCCACCCTCTCCAGCCTGCCCAGCCCTCTGGCTGGGTCCTGAGTCAGCCTGATGGCTTGCCCCCTCCCAGGGCTTGGGTGAGGGAAGTTTGGGGGAGGACCAGGAAAAGGTCCGGTGGGCGCTAGGAGCAGAGCATTCTGATCTGTCTTGGGCTAGGTGCCATCAGGAAAACTTGTAGAAAGGGAAAGCAGATCCAGCAGTGGGGAGACTGTGGTTCTTTCCCATAGGGCGATTATAACGTCATTGTTTTGACTATTGACAAAGTCACCTGTTCAGTGGCAGGGCTGCCTGGGTGCTCAATAAATGTCCGAATGAATTACCCAGCAAGAGAGGGAGCCAGCCTGGTGCATGACGCCAGGTAGGGCAGATTGACCTTTGTCAGAATACCAGGTGCTTCTGTAAATCGGTGCTGCCAAGTGAGCTCCATTCAATTCAATAGACATTTACTGAGCATCACCAGTACCTACTGCTGGGCCCTGCAGTAGGTACTGGTGACATAAATGAATCAGGGATAGTCCTTCCTTAGGCACCGCACAGCCTAATGGGGGATCCAGATGTAAAGGGAATTATAAGATAGGTAACTACTGTGACAGTGGAAGTACAAGGCCCTCTGGGATCACAAAGAGACAACCCATCTAGAAAGATCCCTGGAGGAATTAGGTTGAAGGACGAGTGGGCTAAGTGAAGCAAGCCTGGGCTGCAAGTGGCCCGGCCTGCTGTGGATGGGTGGGGGTGGGGGAGCAGCAAGCTGTTCCGGTAGTTGATTGCCAGGGTTGCTAAGGGCCTGTAAACCTTGTTAAGGAGTCTAGAGTTTATCTGGAAGGGAATACAGGGTCACTGAAGTGTTTAATACAGGGGGTGACAGATCAGATTTGCACTTCAGAAAAACTACTCTGGCTTCAGAGTATAAATTGTATTGGGGGAGGGCACTTGAGGGGGGCAAGGTGTCATGGAACTACAGGACTCAGGCATTTAGGACTTGGTGACTGATTTTGTGTGTGTGTGTGTGTGTGGGGGGTGTGTTTAGCATGGAAGCAGAATGTAAGATTATAGCCCAGCCTGGGATTCTGGCTCAGAAAACTGAGATAGGAAACAATGGAAAAGGTCAGGTTGTGAGGTAGGAGGAGATCTTGAGGGACATATGAATGGAGATGTCCCTCCATTGACTCCACTAAGGGTGACCTAAGGAAATGTATGAATGTTTGGCAGGGGGTTTGCAGATGTGTAGGGATCCTTTAGACTAGAACTGGGGGAGAGCTGAGCGTGTCTGACTCATCCCTGTGTCCTCATGGCCAGCACTGGCCTGGCACCCAGCAGGGGCTCCTAAAGACCATGTGTCCCCAGCCCATGTATACAGGGCCTGAGACAGGCTTTCCCACCAAGGAATGCTTCAGCAGCGTGACTGGTAGAAAAGGTGAGGAAGAGATGCCACAGGGAAGAAAGAGCAGGTGGTCCGGAAGAGGGGTGGAAAAGAACTCTTCCATCTGCTAGAAACACATGCTGTAGTACTTATGGATGAGGTAGGAAGTCTGGGATTTCCAAAGAGATTGGGAGTTTTGGGGGAAAAAGGATGGAAAGAGAGACAGAATGAAGAAGCTTGGAAACAGAGCAGAGGTCTTATTTGATAAACAAGGAAATGGGGCCGAGAATGTTAGGGCAGGAAGCTATTTTGTGAAGCATCTGGCAACAAGCTTCAGAAACAGCACTGAAGTGACTGGATTCATTAGGCTTTCAGAGCTGGAGAGACTTAGCGTTCTCTTCATCTATTTTGCATCCCTATTTTATAGATGACTAAGCTTAGGCCCAGAGAAGTGGGCTGCCCCAGGCACACAGCTAAGTACTGGCAACAGTGGGACTGGATGCCCGAGTGGTGGGGACAGGGCACTCATGCTGTACTGGAGTCAGACTGACATGGGTTTGGTCTCAGCTCAGACTTCAGCACTTACTAGTTGTGTGACCCTTTTTTCTGACCTTCCCTTGCTTGTAATGTGGGGGCATTAAGAGCACCTCTGAGCTTACAGGAGTGATGAGAGCACATGGATTCATTCAAGGGTCAACATCTGCAAATTTGCATTTAACTATCAGCTGTACAGAGGGACCTCAGTGTTAACCGAAGCGCCTTCCCAAGGGGACTTGAGGTTTATGGGAGAAAGAGGGAGTCACAGATTCCGGGCTTATTTTTCTCGTGGCTGTATTGTATGGCTGCTGTCAGAGTGCATCCTCTCCTTTCCCTTCTCCCCTCCCGCCTGCAGAACTGTCCCCTGGTAGGAGCTGTTGCCATGGCAACTCGATTCTCCCCAGGAGTTTGGCTGTCTTTGGTTCTCTTAATTCCAGTACTTTAATCTTAGAGGTAGAGTTCACAGACAAGTTGAAAATGAGGTCACCCCTAAATGAAATGGAAGGACATTTCGGAGCCCTGGCCCTGGCCCTGCAGTGACTTGTGGTAGAGTTCTCAGGTCACTGATTTCTTAGAAATCCAGCCTTCCCTGTAACACTACACAGATCTTTTCTGCAGCAGCAGCCATCACATCCCCTAGGAAACCTTCCCTGATAATCTCCAACACACATCCACAAAAAGCCGACACCTCCTACCTTTGAGTCTTCCTTCTCGCTCATACATTTAAGCCATCTGTTTCCTTTTCTCCCCTGTGAGCTCCATGAGGGTAAGGACTGTTGTATGCATCTACTTAGGAGGCTTGAATGGAACAGGTCCTCCCTACATTTTGTTGAATGAATGAGTAACTAAGGGAATGAAGAGTGGATATATTTGAAGGCTGAATACTAATTTATACAATGACTAAAAGCACAAGCTTCAGGGTAAAATGGGACCTGAATTCAAATTCTGACATCATCACTTAATAGCTGATTGATCCTAGGCAATTTATTTCACCTCCTTCAGCCTTAGTTGCTTGATCTGTAACATGGAGACTTAATGCATTCTTCATAGGATAGCTATGAGAATTGAGTTAGAGACTACATGCAAAGGGCTTTGCATAGTCACTAGGCTGTGAGAGAGGGGCTGTGTCCTGCTTGTTCCTCATTGTGTCCCCGATACCTGGCACAAAGCAGGCACATGCATATTATTGAACAAGTGAGTGAATTTTAAATAATGTAAGTCGTTCAGGAAGCTGGTTTGTCAGGACACAACTGGTATATCACCTCATGTGTAATCATTGCTATACTGTCTTCTGGTATTTTTGCTAGGCCTGTGTGACAGCACTTAGTATTCCTCAAATGCAGCCTGTTTCCACGTTCCTCTCCACATGGGGCTGTGGGCGTCTCCAGGCAGGCACCATGGGGGTCTCACCCACATCCATAGTGCTCAGCCCAAGGTTGCCCATAGAGAAGAGGCCTCTAAAAATTCTATTGAACCGCTTACCCTAACTCAACATGTATACCTCCCTTTATAGTTTAGGAGGCAGTTTTACCTCCACTGTACCTGCTATTACTGGCCTTTTCACCACCAAGGATATTCCTGATATTTAATCTCCATAAGCCTGTATTTTGACAAAACATCCATCAAACAAATTCCATTTGTTCATCAAAGTCATGCCAACTGCTAATCAGAACTTCTGATCTATAGGAAATAAGAATTTTTATCCTCATCTCTCAGCAGAGGAAGTGGACGCAAGGAAGTACTGCGAAAACGCCTCCTGAATGAATGCATGTGTGATTTCTTTGGCCTTTCAGAAAGGGTGAAAATGGTTTGCCCCTCCTCCTTTTTTACTATATCTTAGATCTGAGCACCCACGTTGGGAACACCTGACTTCACAACAGCTCCATATCCCCATTTTATAAACGAGGAGACTGAGGTGAAAGGAGGGAAAAACCTTGCGAACGGCCACAGGCTTTAGAAGTATTGTCACTGGGACTTGCTTCCGCAGCAGCCTACTAATATGCTGTGACCTAAATGAGAAAGTTAAAATGCTTGAATATGTATTCTTATATCAAATGGAAATATTTTTCTTCCTTAAAATGTCCATTCCCTTGAGCTATATACATCGTACCCCTTCGGTACAAGAGCCTTTCCATAGCTGAAGACACTCATGGCGCTCCTAAATTCTGTGCGGGGTTATTTGAATGAAATTTGAAATAATTTGAATGAAACTTGAAAGTAAGTCATGAGCTCCCTGGAGGTAGAGCTATTGGTTCACTGCTTCTTGTGCCTCCAGGTATCTCCCGTCGTGGAGCTGAACGTGGGAGGCGAGTTCTATACGACCACCCTAGGCACCCTGAGAAAACTGCCGGGCTCAAAGCTGGCAGAAATGTTCTCCCTCTCAGCCAAGAGCTTCACGGATGCGAAAGGCCGCTTCTTCATTGATCGCCCCGGCACTTATTTCGGACCCATCCTGGACTACCTGCGCTGCGGCCAGCTGCCCACGCAGCACCTCCCGGAGGTGTACCGTGAGGCTCAGTTCTACGAAATCAAACCTTTGGTCAAGCTCCTGGAGGACACGCCGCAGATCTTTGGTGAGCAGGTGGCTCGGAAGCAGTTCTTGCTGCGAGTGCCCGGTTACAGCGAGAACCTGGAGCTCATGGTGCGCCTGGCGCGCGCAGAGGCCGTGGCGGCGCGCTGCTCCAGCGTCCTCGTGTGCGCGGTGCGCACGGAAGAGGATGCCGCGCACTGTGCCGAATCCCTGCGCGTCCTGGAGGCGGACAAGAGGTTGGTCGTCAAATTCGGGCCTTGGAAGGCGTCCCCGGTCATCAGGGACCTCCTGGACTCCGTGCGGATGGACATTGAGGCCCAAGGGTACCAGGTAGAGTACGACTACTGCTCCAAGAAGACATTCCTACCTAGGCTAGTGGCCTGTGAATACTTCTATACGTTCCTCTTCAAATGGTGGTGATCCTCAGGGGCAGGGTTTACTCTGGTGGGGCTTATGAAATTAAAGTTGCCTTCAAAAGCCATCTTCCTTTAATTTCACAAACAAACATCAAACAACTTCTAAGGTGGTCTGTGAAGCTTGCCCCCAAATATTTGTCTCCCCCTTGAGGACTTTCCACTCATTGCAACGGACTCCGCTGTACTTGCCTAGTGAGGTGTGACTGCTCCCTCTTTAAAGCCTCACGTATTAATACCTGTCAGACCCTTCCCTTGAAGTCCAGTAGCAAGGCTGAGATGAATTGGAATGCTCCAAAAATGCTTTGGTTGAAGATGCGGGATGTCAACAGGAAATTAACAGGATACCATGAATCTAGAAAGTCTCATCTAAAAAACGTAGTCTACCCAGCCTCAGCTTGTGGGCCAATCCATTAGCCCTGGTATGTGCCTTAGGAGGAAGACGCCAAGGTAGTACCTGCAGTAGATGACGCTCAGATCTCCTTTCCCAGATGCCCTGAGTGTTGGCTGCTAAAGCCTCACAGCTGTCCTCTGCTCTAGAGCAGTGGTTTGCAAAATATGGTCCCTGGACAAGCAGCATGAGCAACACCTGGAAACTCGTTAGAAATACAGATTCTCTGACCCCCCCCACCCCCGCCCCCGCCCCCCGCCCCCATCTACTGAATCAGAAACCCTGGGGGTTGGCCCGGCAGTCAGGTTTAACACGCTCTCCAGGTGATTATGATACACTCTAATCTTGAGACCTGCTCTAGGAAAGAATTTCCATCTGGCTTGTGTGGAAGTACAGACGACTGACCCCTTACCTCAAGGAAGAACCAACTCTGGAGCAGCTCCTGTTCCAGAGCTCTTTGTGGGATCAGGCTGAAGTCAATCTTCATCTGACACCACATTCTTGCTTAGCATTTTTCCTCTGCTCTACCCCATTTGCCTCACTCCCCTTCCCTTGAAAGCACATCCACAATAAACCACTTGCACAAGAAGACCCTGTCAGGTTCTGCTTCTCAACCGAAGACATATGTAACTCTAAGAAGGATACATACATATAGACATTCATCCTTCTACAAGTCCTGATCTGGGTTAGATGACTCCCTTCCCAGTATTCCCGCCTTCCCCAGGACTGAAAGTCAAGTTTAACTGTCAAAGTTTAAGGAATTAGCACTGAGTCAGGGAGTTCCACATTTAAACATAAAATTGCTCAGAACAAAGTCATTTTCAACAAGTGTTATAATTCTGTAAGTTGCATCTTTTTTCTTATTTTCAAAGTTTGTTCCATGTTTTCCTTTCTTGGTATTTAATATGGCTGACAATTTAAAGTGGAAAACTCCTGTATGTCTCCTTGAACATTTTATCATGAAGCAATTCAACATTATTTATTGAAAGCCTGAAAAAGAAGTTCATACCTTTTGGTTGGTATGATCAGTATGAGATTAGATTGTGAGGAGACACCCTGCTTCTTAAGATTGACATAGGATTGCTTAAAATTTCAATTTCATGAATTTTGGAAAGATCAATGTTCTTCCCAAGATTTCCGCACATTCCCAGAGGGGCTGTCTTCTCATGGTTGGCTCTGGTTCTCTGCTTCTGTTGGATTCATTCAGCATAGGGAGCATCTAGAACAGGGGTGTCCAAACTGTTTTCAACATTTGTCACCAAGGGCCATATGCGGTAAAATACACAAACAGCCGGGCCACTCACTGGAGGTGAAGTATGTCTTGCCTCACCTGGTTTATTTAAGTAAACTAAATATATTTTTGGAATTTGCTGCGGGCCAGTTAACAAGGATCATGGGCCGCAGTTGACCCGCGGGCCGCAGTTTTGACACCCCTGCTTTAGAGGCATGCCAAGTTTCTACCAGCCTTCTTGTGTTCTTGTCATTTGCCAGAAGTCCAAGTTCCAGTCTAGCTACCATTTTTTATTGCTTTGGCTCTAGCCTGCATCCCTTGGGACCTGATTCTCTTCCTAAGCAATTTACCAAACTATTTTATTAAACAAAGGCAAGTTAAATATCCCCCTCCAACTCCCTGTCCGTAATACAAATAAGATAACATACTACTTTTATCTCACTTAACTTACAATAGCAAATCAATTGGAAATAAGTCAGGTTATTGACTTATATATATGTTTATATATATTTATATGTTTCCCCCAATAAAGTCCTGTTCCCCTTCCCCAATAAAATCTTTTAAAAAAGGAAATGAAAGAAGGGTCATCACTACTGAATCCTATTAGGTTGGTGCAAAAGTAATTGTGGTTTTTACAATGATTTTTAACTTTTTAAACCACAATTACTTTTGCACCAACCTAATACATCTATACTGTGTTTCCCCGAAAATAAGACCTAGCCAGATCATCAGCTCTAATGCGTCTTTTGGAGCAAAAATCAATGTAAGACCCAGTCTTAATATAAGACCCGGTATAATATAATATAAATAATATATATAATGTATATAATATAATACTGGGTCTTATATAATATCAGACCAGGTCTTATATTAATTTTTTCTCCAAAAGATGCATTAGAGCTGATGGTCCAGCTAGGTCTTATTTTCGGGGAAACACGGTATAATGCAATGTTATATAGCAATTAAAGTAATATTTACAGATGGCTTAAAATTATTGGAGAGGAGAATGCTCATTTAAGTCTATGCAATTTAATTAAATATTAACATCAAAAAGGATTTAAAGTGGCAGGGCTTACGTGGTTATGGGGAAAAAGTGTCCAGAAAGATATAAATTAGAAGTATAAAAATTAAGTGGACACTCTTGTTTGCCTACCCAATAATACCATCTCCTCCCTTCCTGTTTTCTAACAGAAAAAACAGAACAGTAAGACACAATAATGTTTAAAATACTGTATGTTCATTTGTAGGGGTGACTTTTCAGATCTATTGGGATTAACTAAAGAAAATTATAGTCAGAGGGGGAAAACAAGATTGAATGCTAAGTATAACTGTCATTATAATCCATAGGAAAAACACAAAAAAGAGTAAAACCTTTGATATTGCCCTCATAGAGATACCTTCATTCATAGCACTGTGCCAGGTTTTCAGGTCTACATTGTTTTCTTAGATTTTTAAAAAAATTATCTACTTATTTTCCTCACGCTCTCCCACCCCTTCCCCATCCATTCTCTTCCCCTTTCTGCTGTGCTCAGTGTCCTGGAAATCTGATCCCTAGGTACTGCATGCCCAAGTCCCTTCTGGTTGGTCAGACTTGGAAAGTACAAGAGTGAAAGAAGATCTGGGGAGTTGGTATGTGGATGGACCTCTTGGAATAGTGAAAATATTTGTGTCTGTTATGAATGCCCTTCAAAGGGTATCCATTCTAGAAGAGGCTCAATAAATAAATAAATAAATAAATAAATAAATAAATAAACAAACAAACAAACAGACGACACACTGATCCAACCTGTGGATATCATTCAACTTCTTTCCCTAGCTCCTCAATGCTTGCTCAGTGGAGTCATGAAAAGCCACAATGGCAGAAATGGAGGCTATGCATAGGTTCTACAATATAGATTTCTTCTCACCATAGATGATTAGGCAATTGATGGATGTCCAACAGCAGAGACTAAGTCCCTTAAATGGTATTTTTTGGTGGGGGGAGGGGGGCATGGCTAGACACTTCTTGGTGGTAGGTTGATTGCACTGCAGATTAGTTAGTTATACTGCTCTGTAACAAACTGTGGGAAGAAATGTTGGTGTTTCTAAGCAAATGAAACTGACAGCTTTGTTTGCAGTGGTGCTTAGGGGTTGGGAGCAGATTTACTTACATTATAGGGTAATAAAGTATAACTCCAATCCTGAAGACATTTCAGGGTAATAAAAAGCATCTCTCCCTGCGTTGTAAGTCTGACTTGTTTCCTAACCAGAGTGCAGGTTTGCTAACATTCGTCTTTTAAGATTGAGAGTTCCCTAAGCTGAGTATTCTTCACTGGTGTTAGAGATCGATCGTGTGCATGGCATTCACCTACATCACCCCCATGGATCTAGGGGGACACGGAGAACCAATACAAACACAAAGTTCATGCCACCTGCTATGCTGTGAATAATAAACTGTCTACATAAATGTGGGCTTGTTGTCTCCTTACCAGCTGAATCTATGGAAGTGTGGCAAGTCGACTTGGCAATTTAGGGACTGTCTGACGACATGACAAGCCCCTGACCCCCAACCTCAATGCCTTAAGACTACAATAATTAATTATTTCTCATAAGCTCACAGATTGGGCAGTTTTTCCTGGTCTTGGGATCACTCATGAATCTGTAGTCAGATGGTGGATCAGCTAGGGTAGAGCTGGTCTAAGATGGCCTTAACTGGATCAACTTGGCTTTGTTCCATGTGGTCACTCACACTCCAGCAGACTAGGTGGGACTTATTCTCATGGCAATGGTGGGGTTCCAAAATCAAGCAAAAAGCCGGGGGAATTGGTATGTGGATAAACCTTGAGGCCCAGCTCAAACCTAGCACACTGTCACTTTTGCTACTTTCTACTGGCCATGTACAAGGCCAGCCCAATTCAAAGGGTGAGGATATAGATTACATCTCTTAATAGAAGAAGCTTCAAAGCTACATTTCAAGGGGTATACATACAGAGAGGGGGAGAATTGGGGCCATTTTTGCAATCATTCTACTACACACTGGATCCTTTCCATCAGGGAGGGAGTAGTGATGTAACGTCACAGGAATAGATACAGATTCAGATTTGACTTTCCTACTGCTATAGACTGAATGTTTGTGTCTGCCCCCACCCCCACCAATTCCTGTGTTGAAACCCTAACCCTCAATGTGATGGTATTAGGAGGTGGGGCCTTTGGGAGGTGATTAGGTCATAAGAGAAGAGCCCTCATGAATGGGATTGGTGTCCTTATAAAAGAGACTCCAGAGAGCTCCCTTGCCTCTTCTCCTATGTGAGGACATGTGACAAGACAGCTATCTGTGAACCAGGAAATGAGCTCTCACCAGACACCGAATCTACCTACACCTTGATCTTGGACTTTCTCGCCTCTAGGACTGTGAGAAATAAGTTTCTTTTGTTTATAAGCCACTCAGTCTATGGTATTCTGTTAGAGTAGCCTAAATCTCTATACATGTCCAACTGGTTCTGTTTTCCAGGAGAACCCTAATATACCTAACTGCAATGTTTCTGCCAGCCCTACCATTCATGGATACCTTATTCATTTTCAGAGTATATCACACATTGCTTCTGACTAAGGAGCTTATTTTATGGTGGAAGAATTTTAGCAAAGAAACTCGTTGGTCTTTCCAGGTACCCCATCACTCAGATGTAGTTACTGTAATGAAAACAGTGTCATGACCTTTTGCAGACTCAGTCATGGTGCTAGCCGAGAGACAACACATTGTGAGTTTGGGGTGCTGCCTTACAGGTTTGTGATATGCCTTATACCAACCGCTAATACACAGTAGTTTCTCCCAGTTAGAATACATGGGCCTGGGAACTAGGGGGTGGAGGTAGGAGGGCTTCTTGACACTTTTACACCTAATAACTCATTTATGAATTCTTGGGTTCAGTGAGTTAGGAGTACTTAGTCCCTAAGGGAGGAACAGTTCCATTAAAGAACACAGTTATTGTTCTATTATATTGGAACATGCAATGAGACTGCCCCTGCTCATTTGGGGCTCTTCTTGCTGAGCCAACAGGCAGAGAAGGGGATACACTTCCAGTCTGAATGACTAACCCTAATTTCCAAGGGGAAATTGAGTTGTTGTTATACAATAGAGACAGGGAAGACTATTTGAAGCCCAAGGTATTCACTGGGGCACCTCATTGTATTCTCATATGCAATAATGAAGGTCCAAGGAAATGTCATCGATTCAATAAAGACAGTTTTTCATTTCAAAATTAAAGAATGTGATTTAATTATAAGAAATCTTAACAAAAATACCACAAATGTGACAAAAAAAATTAAAGAATGTGGACTACTTTAATTTCTATACCAGTCTGGCCTCCGCTTATCAATTTTATTTCTCTCACTCCTCCCTGATAGAAGTAAAATTGAGAAGCAGAGGCCAGTCTGGCCTCAGCTGTATGCTCCCTGTGTGCACTTTACTCTCAATATGAACTGAATTTCCTTTGGTTTTTCCGAGTGCATCAAACTTCCTCCTACAGCCCCATATCTATTACTAATAATAACAATGATAAACTTTGTGTCATTAATGCTTAGCTGCACATTTAACATCTCTGAAAACAGGACATATTTTAAGATTGTTGTTGGCCAGGTTTTCATGTGTAGATTGAGTCATAGTTGTCCATGTTATCATTGCTTCAGTTGAGCTCTGTGTATGAGATACATCTATTGTATCTCAAAAAGATGACCTTGTAACTTGCATTAAGAGTTTTTATGTGCACAGGAAGCATAGAAACACAGCAGTATGACATAGGATAGGAATTTCCATCTAAATAAGTTTAAAAGAACTCTTTTTTTGGGGGGTGCCAAAAAAATGTACACATTTTAAGAGATGTTATTTATGTATTACTTTTTGAAGTTGAAATGAATTATGGTAGCAGTATGTAGTATGATGTTTGCTTAAAAGATGGCGTTAATCAAATGAATGCTAGCATCATTCACTGTATTACAATTTTAATACAGTTTTTTCCTTTCTTAAAATATGTATACATTTCTTTGGTACCCTCTGTATAACAAGCCTAAGCAATAAGAAACCATTATTTTTAATTTCAGAATTTTTTTCTTAATGTGTTATACAAAATAATGGTTTTTTTCACAATTGCTGGCAGCTTAGATTTGATAGAACATAGTAATAATAATAATAATAATAATAATAATAATAATGGCTGCTAACATTTATTGAAGGCACTGTTCGCTAAGTGCTTTTCATTTCACTCAGTACATTTATATAATGTACTATAATGTACCGTATATATAATGTAATATAATGTACCGTAATCCCTGTGGTCTGAGAAAATTTACGACAGGCATACGTCCTTTCACAATAAAGTGCTTCACTTTATTGTGTTCTGCAAATACTGCATTTTTACAAATTGAAGACCCTCCATCAGCAAAAAGATTGACTCGCCTAAAGGCTCCTATGATGGTTAGCATTTTTTACCAATAATGTATTTATTAACTAAGGTATGCACATTGCGTTTTTAAAGACATAATGCTACTGCACACTTAATAGACTACAGTATAGTATAAACATAACTTTTATATATGTACTGGGAAACCAAAACTTCATGTAACTTGCTTTATTGCAATATTCACTTTATTGCAGTGGTTTGGAACCACACCTGCAGTACCTCTGAGATATGCCTGTATTTTGAAGCCAGATTAAAAAGCCTTCCCTTTGTAAAACTTCCCTGAGACATCCTGAAGAAGTCAGGTCTGTTTGAACCACATTCCTCTTATCCAGCACACTTTGGTTGCCCACCAATTATCAGCTTGGGTGTCTCTCCCCAGTTAGATTACAGCAACTTGAGGGTAAAGACCATCTTTTAATGCATTTTTGGGTCTTCTGTACCTACTACAGTCTGCACTTTTTCTCAGCATCCCACATAAACTCTTTTGAAAGATGAAACAATGAACAGCTAAAGTTTAATGTAGGATGTAAAATTGAGTTTGGATTTATTAACACTACAACATGAACCACACTTTACAGTCTGCAAACTGTTTATGCATTATCTCATTCCACTGTCACTACATTTGTCAGGTTAGGTGTTATCTGCCCATTTGTAGTTGAGGCTACTTGTTTATTAAGTGCCAGTTGTAGGATGAAGCTTCGTTGTTTGACCCCTGGCCTGGGGATTCTTTCCACTCTACCTCAGCTATCAGAGGAGGGGTTTATTCCATAAAGGATGGGTAGCTCTTGAACAACTGGAGTGAGGGAGCAGGAAAAAACACCCCAGGACAGAGTAGGGGTTGAGCACTGATTGGCCAAAAGGAAAGTTCAGGCAAGCTACGAGCAGCAAACACTATACACAGCAAAGGATGATGAGAACGTCAGCTCGGCCTCTTTCCGTTACCTCCCGAGTCAAGATAGTTACGCAGCTCCGGGTTTTACCTGTAGCACTGGCTCAACCCCGCCTCCGCCCTTTATCTTGTACTTCGTCCCACCCTCCGCTCTGCTCCGCGCCAGTCTCTCGAACCCTGAGACCACCACCAAACCTCCGAAAGCTCCCATTGGCTCGCCCACTCTTTGAGTCCCGCCTCCTCCTCCCGAGGCCCCGCCCCCTCCGCTACGCTCTCGTTTCCGTTCCACCGGCTCACGAGGCGTAGGCGGCCAAATCCAGCCGTACCGCGACGGGGCAGTCGAGCAGCCGGAAGTGGCCACTCTTTCTCGGAGTCCCACTGCCTTGTGGGACCGTGGCCGGTTCCTCCGGCCTGAGCTAGTTTTCCGGGTTCCTTCAGCCCGCCCCCTTCCCTTCACTCCCCCGCCTTCCTCGTCAAGTACGGAAGCTGAGAAGGTCCGCTGGCAGCCATGGCGGCGCACCTTAAGAAGCGGGTGTACGAGGAATTCACTAAGGTGGTTCAGGTAAGCTCCGGAAGAAAAGGTCCTGGGACCGATCCGGGCAGCGGAAGATGAAATACACGTCAGGCGCTTTGGTGGAATAAACTTGGGTTGAGCGCCGATTACTTTGATAGGCTCCCTGAGACTACACGTTAGTGGGCGTGTTCATTTGTCCCTGTTCTTGTTATGATTAATATGTGCAGTCTTGATACTTTTTTTAATTATTAGAAGAAACAAATAGCGCTTTACCATTTACGGAAATAGCCGTTATCTTATTCGGGTTACATTAATATCCACGTTTTACAGATGTGGACTTAGCTTCTGGAGGGGTTGAGGACAGAGAGCCAATTAGTGGCAGAGCCCTTCCCAATTCCTGATACACACACACACGCGCACACACACGTTCCCAGGGACAAGTTGGTTGTACTCAAAGCTCTCAGGATGGAAGAGGAGTCTGTAGAAATTCTTAAGACCCAGTCAAAGCAGGCGTGGGTCACAAGCTTCATAGGGGTAGAACTCTTCCATTGGTGATGGGCAATACCTTCTTCCATTGGAGTTAAGGACCGGTGGGCCGAGCCCTTGGCAGAGCACTCAGTGATTCTCCATGTGTCTCCTTGTCGATGTCGCTAAAGTAGAGGTTGATCCTAAGTCATTCCATGTGTCGTGCTTCTTAGACTTATGTGTATACAAATCACCTGGGGAATCTCATTAACATGTAGCTTGTAGGCAGTAAGTCTGGCAGTGGAGGTGAGGCAGTCTGCATTTCTGACAAGCCCCCAATTGATGCTAGTTGATCAGCAGCATCCTTAGAGCCACAGACCACCCTTAATTCTTCTACTTGTAGAGTAGCAGGACTTAGACCATCCAGAAGGAACTGATCCTTAAACGTTTCATTCATTCCTTCAACAAGAGTTTATTGAGTGAATGAGTGGTTACTAGGTATCAGGTATGATGAAAGGTGTTGAGCTACAGTGTCCAATACACGTGAGGGTCCTTTAGGAGCTCACAGTCTAGTAGGAGAGAGAACAGCATATATGTGATTCATACTACAGAGAGATAATTGCACTGACAAATCAAGTCATCCTACTTTTGCAGCTCCGTTTCCTAAAAACTCCCCAGCCCAACTCCCAGCCCTTCTTGATTTGACAGTATACCCTCCAGCTGTATCACTTCCTTTCTTTTTTGTTTTGTGGACACATCTTTGTAGCGCATTCCCATTGTCTGTAGGGAAGTTAGTTTGCCTTATTCTTGTTTTTGCTTAAAATAACTTTGAGATTTAACTTGGACACTTTTTTATTGCCCTTTTTAATGTGAAATTAGTTTTCTGAATTTTTAGAATGAGTCAAGATTCAGGATAGCTTTTACACAGAGCTATCTATCTTCACAGAGCTCCCTCTTTTGTGGCTTGCTTTCTGGGATTTTCTGGCTTTGTTTCCCTTGACGTCCTCCCCCTTTTTTTTTAAATTGTGGTAAAATATACATAAATAAAATTTACCATTTTAACCAGTTCTGGTGTTAAGTACATTGACATTGTTGTGCAGTGTAATTTTTTTTTGAAACATTTTGTTGTTCCCACTTCTCAAGACAACTCATCCCTCCTCCAACTTGCCATGTGTTTGTACCTCTCCAAACTTTGGTACCTATTGTCTCTTTTGCATAGAATGGATGTCATTCTTCCCTTTCTTTTTCTTCTCCACCCAGTGGACTTATATTTTTGCTTCAAGACCCAACTGAAACCTGAGCAAGAGTTTAGTTTCTTCCCTACTTCTATGGCACTCTGTTGTACTCATCTGTTTCTACTTATCACTCAGTACTACTACTGTGATTACCAGTATACGTATTTCCCCACTAGCCTGGGCTCTTTGAGGGCAGAGATAATGCCTGAGGGTTCATCCCTGTGTCCCCTGGATAGACCATAGGGTCTGGCTCACTAAAATGTCATTGATGGTTGATTGATTGCAGATGTTGGTTTGTCCTCCCTTTTACATACTCTATAGGGAAAAAATCTTTCCCAGCTTTTGATCTAATTGCAGCCTGGATAACACTGAAGACTGAATGTGTGGAATAGGATGGAAATGGGTAAATGGTTATTGAACCCAAATTCCTCTGACTTCAGAGCTCCTGGTCTTTTTATCATGTCATATTATGTTGCTGTCTAGCATAATCCTAATCTCCTCTCGGTAAAAGGGTAAATTTGTAAGGAGGTCATTGCTTAGAATATGAAAATGATGTCAAGTGTTAAGGAAAATTATTGAGTACAACATTTATCTTATGTTGTGATCCCCTCTATACCTACCCACTAGGGCCTGACTTAAACCCCAGAGTGACAGGTTCCCTTGTATATGAACTTTTCGGGACCCATTATATGTAACAAATGCACCTAGAATGTTTCTAGTTCTGTACCACCTTTCAGGGATAGAGAAATAGTTACTCAAATAATTTTATGTGTTCTGTGGTTCAGATGAGAATCCTTGGTTGAGAAAGGTAGGTGTCATCATCCCCATTTTACAGGTGATAATACTGAGAATCATGACTAACTCAGAACAGAGCAGCAGAGTTGGAACTTAGAGACAACTCCTCATTCCAGATCAATCATTCAGTAAACATTTATTAAGTGGCTACAGTTTGCTAGGCATATGGCAGTGTATTTTTTTTCCTACATTGACCATCTTTTTAATAAAGGCAGAATGATTTGGGGGAAGATAGTCATCTGGAGTGAGGGAAAGATTTTTTTCCTCAGTGTAAGCTGCAGACAGTTCCCATCAGTTCTGTTTTTCTCTGGAGGGAAGCTGAGCCTGGTGGGTGCCACAGCACAGCCTGAATATATTTGTAGAATTGGTATTTCTCGCAAAGAATGGAGCCGATTCTTTGTCTGTGTGTCCTCTTAACCCTAAAGCTACAACAATTCTAAGAGATAGGCAGAACAAAATGTTAATGGACCTACTTTACAAAGAAAGAAAATGAGACCTGGAGATATTAAATGACTTGTCCAAAGTCATGGGAGCTAGTGAAAAGCAAACTTGGGACTCGTAGCCTTGTCTCCAATCCAGTGCTCTTTTTCCAGTTCATAGCGCTGCTTTTTCCTAAGACTAGGTCTATTGCCTAAATACATTATTTGGTGTAAAGGAACACTGTTTCCATCAAATGAGATAAAGTTAAGTGGGTAGACTCTCTGTTTTCAGTTAGGTTTTCATGCCTTATCTTCTTTATCCCCTTGCAGCAACAACAGGAGGAAATTACTGCTAAGAAACTCCGACTGACAAAACCAAGTAAATCTGCAGCTCTCCATATAGATCTGTGTAAAGCTACGTCCCCAGCAGATGCTTTGCAGTACCTGCTTCAGTTTGCCAGGAAGCCTGTTGAGGCAGAAAGTGTGGAGGGAGTAGTCAGGATTCTCTTGGAACATTATTACAAGGTAAGAAGGTCTTGAGGACCTGGTGGGAGTATGTGTAAGTTGTACCATGTCTGCAGAATGGGTTCATATTGCAAAATAAGGAAGATGTTCATTCAGCAGTCTTTTACTGAATGTCTCCTGTGTGCTAGGGACTGTGGATACAGAGATACAAAAAGACCCAAATCCTGTCTTCAGAAGCTTGTAGTGCCTAGATGGAGACAGATACAAACAATAAGATGCTATGAACGATTGTGTTGCTGAAGATACTGTGACTACAGTATGTACAATGGGAGCAAAAAGGAGGCGTTAACTTCAACCATGACCTTTCTTTAATCAAACTTGTCTCTGGAATATAGTCCTGTCAACCTGCTATCACTGCCCTAATTCAAGGCCCTAATATCTAACTGCAATAGTCACCCCCCCCTTTTTTCTCAGCTAAGTGACGTTTTATTTCTCCATGTATTTTTAATGGGTTAGAAAAACATCATGCATGATTCAGTATAGGCAATAGTTTAAACAGAAAATGAAATTCACAAAATGTGTTTATTTTTTTGTTTTTTTATATAAGTGAGATCTGAAGTCAAAGAATAAATGATTTTCAAATATTTGAATCACAGATGAATTAAAATTTTAAATTTTAGTATGAAAATTATTAAGCTTCTAAAAAAGTAGAGACAATACTATAATGAACTGCCAAATACCCATCTCTGTGATTAAAGTTATTAACCTTTTGCCAAATTGGCTTCCTCTATTTGTTTTTTAAAGTATAATATTTTTCTTTAAATAGTTCAGTAAATATCTCTAAAAAAAGGATTTTTTAAAAAACATAACCACCTAACTACAGCAAATAAAACTAAATCCTTAATGTCATCTAACAGTTAGTCTGTATTCAAATTTCTCTCGTTGTTCCCCAAATATCTTTTTATAGTTGATTTGTTGAAATCAAAATGCAAACAGTGCCCATACATGGCATTTGCTCTTTTTAAAATCTAGAACAATTTTTTGTTTTTGGTGACATTGACCTGTTGTTTTGTAAAATGTCTTGTTTTCTGATTTTGTTTATTTTCTTGGGGGTGAACTTACACCTCTATCCCCATATTTACTATGAACTGGAAATTAAATCTATTTGTTAGATTCAAGTTCAGCATATTTTTTAGAATTTTGAGAATACTTTATAGATGATTTGTATTTCATATTGCATCTGTTGGGATGAACATAATGTCTTGAAGTCCTGCCTTGCAAAATCTTTTTCCCTTCAGTCTCTCTTCTGTCCATAAACTATACTTAAATCTTTATGACATAATATAGTAGTACCTTGGTTTTCGAACATCTCCCTTGACGAACATTTCGGTTTACGAATGCCGTAAACCCAGAAGTAAATGCTTCGGTTTTCAAACACGCCTCAGAAGTCGAACATGTCAGGCAGCTTCCACTGAGTGCAAGATCCTGAGGCCTAGCTGTTGGCTGTTTTCGAACGTTTCAGAACTCGAACGGTTTTCCAGAACAGATTACGTTCGAAAACCGAGGTACCACTGTATCTTTATGACATAAAAGATTCTTTTCTTTAAATATATAATGTTCTAGCTTAATCCAAATGCTTGCAGTTTCCCAAAGACCTTGTGTGTTTTCAGAAATCAGTGTCTTTTCACATGCTGTTCCCTCAGCTTAGAACCCCTCTTCCTGCCACTCCCCTCTGATCTGGTCTGCCATTTTTTTTTTTTGGCTAAGCACATTCCTTCACTTATGTTTCCTTTTGCCTGGAACACTTCCCTCAGATGTTCATATGTCTACTTCCCACACTTTATTCGAGTCTTTACTTAAACATCACTTTTTCAGTAAGGCCTTCCCTTTATCCTTTTATTTGAAATTGAAATTGCCTATCCCACCCCAGCACTTCCTAGCCCCCTTCCTTGATTTTGTTTTCCTCATAGCACTTACTATCTTGCAATATTATGTATTATTTATTTATTTATTTATCTTCCTTGTCCATTTCCTTGTACTAGAATATAAACTCCTCTTGAGCAGGGATTTTTCTTTGTTTTTTAAAACGTGTGTGTGGTATAATAAATATTTGTGACACTTTTTTACTCAGTTAAAAAACGCTTATTTATATCAGGCAGCATTCTGGGCACTGGATGGTGCCCCGTTAGCACATTAATTACCTTTCAGTATTGCTATTGTTTGTCATATGTATCTATCTTCTTCAGCCTTTGAACCCCTAAATTCAGAAATTACATATCTATTAATCTGTGTCTCAGTGCCTAGAAAGGTAGGGAAACATTGTAGGGGCTTAATAAATGTTTCCCTCATGTTTTACATGAATGAAATCAGGGTTTCTGCTCTCAAGAAGTTTTCAGTCTATTAGTGATCTATTTTTATTTATCCTCCCCCCCTTTTTTTTTTTTAGCAATATCTACTTATTGTTATTACTATGTAATTTAACTATTACCAGTAATCATCTGTAATAATACTTCTATGAGCAGTTAATATTTATATAGCTTGTGGGAGTTTACAAAGCTCTTTGCTCATGTAAGATTTTATATTGTTATTTCTATATTCCATATAAGGACCTAGTCTTAGAGCAATTTAATATTCAGGGTCACCCAGCTAAGTAAGTAGAGGGTCTGGATTTGAATCTGGGTTAAATTTTCTCCCCAATTTCTTGTTATGGAACATTTCAAATACATATACAGGTAGAGAGAATAGATTAACTCATTCCCATGTACTCATTACCCAACTTCAATAGTTAATCATTTCATGGCTAAACTTGTTTCATTCCCAACCTCACTGGCCATTTCCACTTCCTCTACTCTGACCCTCTCTGCCAGATTCTTGTGAAAACAAATCCCTGGCATCTTGATCATTTTATCCATAAGTTTCAGTTTATAGCTCTAAACAATAAACACTCTTTAAAAACATAATTACACTACCATTATCATGCCTAAAAAAAAAATTGAACTTAGGTGTTCTGTTGTCAGACTCCAAGCTCTTTAACCAGTCCATGCTGCTTACATTAGTCTAGCAGATTCTGGCCCCACAGGAGATGAGGAGGGGTGCCAAACGGGTCCAGCTCTAGGTTGATGACCATGGTGTTTTTTACTCTTCTATTTTCTCCAGAAATGTGGTATCTGGCAGTTTAGTAGATAAACTTCTTTGCCTTCTTGCTTTTCTTCTCCAAGTCTTTCTGTGGACAGGCATCAGTATGTGAACTTTTTTCCCACGAAGGGTTCTTCACTTACACTGCTGTGCTCATTGCTGTGGAAGATGCAGAACTACGAGACGTGTTTCTTGTCCCTTAGGGGCTAGAAGTATAATTGGGAGACCAAATAGTAGACACAGTATATAGATAGTAGGGGCTAAAGTTACTCATTTGTTCAGTTTTTTTATTCGCTCACAGTGTTCTGAATACGACTTGTGCTAGGCCTTTTGCTTCATGTTGGTGACACAGAAATGAATAGATGATCCATGATCTGAGTCTAGTTGGGTAGAGACAGTAAATGGATAAGAATAATACAATGTTATAGGTGCTCTGAAATCTGGGACAGGTCATGATGTGACCTTAAAGAAGAGGATATTTAATTCAACTTGGGAGCAGAGGTCTAGAAAGGCATTATATCGTGGTAGTGATGCAGATTTTGGCCAGTTGGAAAACAGGAGGAAAGGCATTCAGTTGTGAGCAAAGGCATGGAGATGTGAAATAGCCTGTCACATTAGGAGAAATGCGAGCGGTTTGGCTGGCATAGATTTTAGGTTGAGAGCTTTCTAAGAGAGAAGACCAGAAAAATTGAAAAGGGGCTGATCCTGAAGGGTCTTGTGTTCTACCTGTGGGTTTTTGTTTTAGGCATGTCCTCTGGGGACAGTATGGAGGGTGGAGGATGGATGAAGGCAAGACAGGAGTTAGGATGACCGACTAGAAGACTGATAAATCTGCAGCAAGGTGACGAAAGCCTGAACCAGTTTTAATGGTGAGAAGAGCAGTTATTAATATGAGAGAGGGCTTCCCTGGAAGGCAGTTTGTTTTAAGCTTAGATGTGAAGGAGGTGATTTATGTGTTGTCAGTAGAATGGGTACTAGGGGATTATTTCAGAAAGTAGAACTTGAGTAAAGTATTCAGATGGATAAAGAATGTCACTAGGTCAGATACTCTCTTTTTCTTTTTATCTCATTCTTGCCTTCTTACCTCTCTCTTATATACTAGGCTTTCTACTTCTGCTTTCTCTACAGCTCCCCTGTGTTTGAAGGTCTGTGACTCCATTCCAGACTATTGAAAGGCTATGTAGCTCTTTTCCTACCCTTTCTCCCTATAATATTAGGGTATTTGACTAGTACATTGTCTCTGAAAGACAATTACTTGATTCTATCATGTTATTTTAATGATTTGAAGTCCACAAAAGAATTGGCTTTTATTTCTATTCAAAACTGAATTCTGTATCTCCCTTCATCCTCCAGTCTACCTTCTCTCAGGAAATGGTACCACCATTAATATAGACCCTTAAGTCAAACCTGAGAAAGATACTTTGTCCCTTTCCCTCTCCCTACATTCCCTTCCTACCATACCAAGTCTTGTTGATTTTACCTTCTAAATCTCTCTTGAGTCCATCTACCTTTCTGTTTCCACTGTTACCTCAGTCATCCAAGTGTCTATCATATTTTTAAAACTAAACTTACGAAATGTAACACATAGAGGAGACTACATAGAAAACCTCATACAGCCTATGGATTTATCACAACATGAACACCATATGGAACTACCATTCATGTCAAGAAATGGTGGACTTGGAGCTGAGCTGCGCCCTTCACAGCTGGATTGAAGGACAACGACTTGACTTGGAGCTGATGGGCCCTGGAGAAACACACTGTTCCCCAATAAAAAAAGAAATGGAATATTATCAGTATCCCATAGACCCCCTCAAACCCCCTTCTAATTATTTTTCCCTCCTTTCCCAAAGACAAAGGGTAATAACTTCCCTTTTACTTTTTTAACCATTTAAACCTGCATCTCTAAACACAACCATTTATTTTTATCTTTTTTTTTAAACTTCATATAATTAGAGAATACAGTATGTCTTTTTATGTGGGCTTTTGCTCAAAATTCTGTTTGTGAGATTCATTCATATTGATTGTAGCTACAGTTCATTCATTTTTACCACAGTATAAGATTTCATTGTATGAATATACCATAATTTATTTATCCATTGTTATTGATGGACATTTAGGCTGTCTCCAGTATTTAGCTATTATAAGAAATACGGCCATGAACATTTTTGTACAAGTCTTTTGGTATGTATGGCTTGTATATCTGTGTAGTATATACCTTGGAGTGGAATTACTGAGCCAACTATTTTCTAAAGTGGTAGTACCAATTTACATACTTGCCAACAGTTGGAATTGTCAGTTCCTCCCTTTTCATTTTGATGGTTCCTATGGATGTGTCATTGTGGCCTTAATTTGCATTCCTCCGATTACTAATGAAGTGGAACAGCCTTACTATGTTTAATTGGCCGTTTGTGTATCCTTTTGGTTAATGCCGATTTATGTCTCTTGCCTATTTTTACTATTTGTTTCTTTATTGCTTAGTGGGATTCTTTATATTCTGGGTTCAAATTCTTTCATGGTTATATTTGTTGTAGGTATCATCTTTTTCAGTCTCTTAATTTTTTTTTAGAGTTTTTTATTTTTAAATTTTTTATTGGGGAATATTGGGGAACGATGTGTTTTTCCAGGACCCATCAGTCATTGTCCTTCAATCTAGTTGTGGAGGGTGCAGCTGAGCTCCGTCCAATCGCCGTTTTCTTTTTTTTCCCTTTATCTTTTTATTTGTTTATTTATTTATTTAAAGTTTATTGGGGTGATAATTGTTAGTAAAGTTACATAGATTTCAGGTGTACAATTCTGTATTACATCATCAATAGATCACATTTTGTGTTCACCACCCAGAGTTAGCGCCCAGTTGCTGTTTTCAATCTTAGTTGTAGCGGGTGCAGCTCACTGGCCCATGTGGGAATCGAACCGGCAACCCTGTTGTTCAGAGCTCACGCTCTAACCAACTGAGCCATCCGGCCACCCCTATCTTGTTTATTCTTGATCTTTTCATTTCTTTATAAATTTTGAAATAAGGTTGTGAAACTCTGCCACCCCCCAAAATCTTGTTAGGATTTTGATTACAGTTATATTAACTCTATATTGTAGATGGTTTTGGGGATTGACATTTTACAGTTTTGAGTCTCCCAATTCATGAACCTGATATGCTCCTATTATTTTAATACTGTTTTATTGTTTTCTGCAGAGAGGTTTTATACATCTTTCTGTTAATTATTCCTACATATTTAATATTTTGTTATTGTAAATGATACATTTAAAAATTTTTATTTTCCAACAGTACATAGCTGATTCAGAAATGCAGTTGATTATTATTTATTAAATCTTATATAAAAAAATCTTGCTATGGTTATTTAATAATTTTAATAAGTTATATGTAGATCATTTTGGATATTTCATAATCATGAACAAATAATGACTTCTTTCATATTAATATGATACTAGCTATCTTTTGATTAAGGTTTACAGGGTATATCTAGTTTTGCCTTTAATTTTCATCTTTTTTATAGCTTTTTGTTTTAGATATGACCCATGTAAAAAACATGCAGTTAGTTTAAAAAAAAAAATCTAATCTGACAGTCTATTTTAACTGGAGAAGTTACTCATTAGATTTAATACAGTTACTGATATACGTGGGTTTAAATCTACCCTCTTATTAAATGCTTTCTGTTTGTCTTACCTGATCAGTGTTTTTTTCTCTCGTTTCTTGCCATCTTTTTTTTTTTTTTTTTTTTAATTTTTAAAAAAAATTTTATTAGGGAATGTTGGGGAACAGTGTGTTTCTCCAGGGCCCATCAGCTCCAAGTCATTGTCCTTCAATCTATTTGTGGAGGGCACAGCTCACTGGCCCATGTGGGAATCGAACTGGCAACCCAGTTGTTCAGAGCTTGCACTCTAACCAATGAGCCATCCGGCTGCCCCTCTAGCCATCTTTTGAATTAATTCTTTTTTTTAAATTCTCTCCTCTATTCCTCCTTATTAGCTTGGGAGTTATACATTCTTTTACACTTCTTTTACTGGTTAGCCTAGATATTACAAAATGAGTTCTTGCCTTATCAAAGTCAAACATTAAATGGTACTTCTACCATTTAGGACAGTATGAGGACTTTAACTCCATTTATCCACCTTCCTGACTTACATGTGAATGTAATTGTATAATTTATCATTTTTTGCTCTAGAAGATATTGTTATTCTTATTTTATACAGACAATATTCATTTAGATTTACCTACACATTTATGTGTTTATCATTGGTTTTCTTTCCTTCTTGCAACTGTGACTGTTCATATGGGATAATTTTCTTTTTGGCTGAAGAATACCTCTGATATTTTCTTTCATTGTGAGTTTACTGATGACAAATTCTTTGTTTGTTTGTATAGAAGTTTTATTTTACTTCCACTCTTGAAGGGTGTTTTTGCTGCATATAGAATTTTAAATTGGCTGTTATTTTCTTTTAGTATTTAAATATGTTGTAATGTCTTTTGTCTTCCATTGTTTTTGTTGAGAAGTCAGATGTCAGTTTACTGATCCTTTTGAGGAGTAATGTTTCTTTTTCTTTGGTTGCATTTAGTAGTTTTGCTTGGTATGGTTTTCAGCACTTTTTCTGTCATGTGTCTACATGTGGATTTCTTTTCATTCATCCACTTTGGGGTCCATAGTGTTTGTTTTATTATCTACGACTTGGTACTTTTCATCAGAGAGGTTCTTGGCTATTATTCAAATTTTCCGTTGTCTTATCTCACTCTTCTTTGAGGAGTCCAGTCACATGTATGATAAACCATCTCATTTTATTCTGCTACCTTCTCTTCTGAATTTTTCTTCTTTGGCCTCCTTGTGCTTCATTCTGGACCTATCTTTTAGTTCACTAATTCTCGCTTCACCTTGTCTAATCTGCTGTTAAAACTGTCCTTTGGTTCTTAATTTCATTTCTTGCTTTTTATCATTTCTGTAATTAACTTTTTTAAAAAATAGGGGAATATTGGGGAACAGTGTGTTTTTCCAGGGCCCATCAGCTCCGAGTCGTCCTTCAGTCTAGTTGTGGAGGACGCAGCTCAGTTCCAAGTCCAGTCGCTGTTTTCAATCTTAGTTGCAGGGGGCGCAGCCCACCATCCCATGCGGGAATTGAACCGGCAACCTTGTTGTTGAGAGCTTGCGCTCTAACCAACTGAGCCATCCGTTCGCCCTTCTGAAACTCAGCGGCAGCTCATTGTCTTCAATCTAGTGTGGAGGGCGCAGCTCACTGGCCCATGAGGGAATTGAACCTGCAACCCTGTTGTTCAGAGCTCGCTCTAACCAACTGAGCCATCCGTTCGCCCTTCTGAAACTCAGCGGCAGCTCATTGTCTTCAATCTAGTGTGGAGGGCGCAGCTCACTGGCCCATGAGGGAATTGAACCTGCAACCCTGTTGTTCAGAGCTCGCGCTCTAACCAACTGAGCCACCCAGACGCTCCCATTTCCTCTTTTTTTTTAAGTTCTACTTCTCTGATGAAATCCTCAATTTTGTCTTTTATCTCTTTGAACATAATGAGCAGAATTATTTTAAAGTTTTTGTCTGATAACTCCAATCTATAGAGTCCCCATAGGTATATATTACCATTTCTATTCATGTTATCTGATGTCTACTGTGCCTTATTTCTTATGGTATTAGACAGTGTATTTCCAAAATTGTTTGTAAAAATAAATTAAGGATTAGGATGACTTAATTTTTTCCAGAGAGGATTTGTTTCTACCTAGTGATCCAGGAAAACCTTCTTATTTCAGGACTGAGATGATTCGAAGCTGAGCTTTAGTCCTTACCAAAGTCTGTGTATTTTTATTTCACTCTTACTCATATTGTTGTAGCCTTTTGTGGTCCCAATCCAAAGTGATGGATAGGGTTTATTAGGCTGCCTCTGCTCCCCCTCCTACCCTCAGCCTTACACTCTAGTCCTTGCCCCCGGCCTCGCTTGCTGTCAGAAGCACTGTTTACTTTGCCTATCATCCATCCATATTTTCACCTCCCCTAGTTGGCATGACCCTCAAGAAAAAGCAGCCCCAAACTCTAGGTGAAACTTCTTGGGTTTGTGACCTTCCTCACGATACTCTTCATTTGTCTTTTAATTTTCTAATACCTTCAAATACACACACAAATTTATATACACACATAAACATATATGTATATATGTATACATACTACATACATACCTAGGTAGTTATTGCCATTTTATTATTCATATTTATTATTTTCTTTGTTTTCTTCTTCTTAAAGAAGTCCCTCGAACATTTCTTGTAATACTAGATTGGTGGTGATGAATTCCTTGAGCTTTTTCTTGTCTGGGAAGCTGTTTACCTGTCCTTTGATTTCAAATGATAGCTTTTCTGGGTAGAGTAATCTTGGTTGTAGATCCTTGTTTTTCATCACTTTGAATATTTTCTGCCAATCCTTTCCGGCCTGCAAAGTTGAGAAATCAGCAGCAAGTCTTATGGGAGCTCCCTTGTAGGTAACTAACTGTGTTTCTCTTGCTGGTTTTAAGATTCTTTCTTTGTCTTTAACCTTTGTCATTTTAATTATGATGTGTTTGGTGTGGACCTCTTTGGGTTCATCTTGTTTGGGACTCTTTCTGCTTCCTAGGCTTGTAGGTCTATTTCCTTTGCCAGGTTAGGGAAGTTTTCAGTCATTATTTCTTCAAATAGGTTTTCAATTCCTTGCGCTCTCTCTCTTCCTTCTGGTGAGGAGAAGAGAGAGATGCGAATGTTGTTACGCTTGATGTTGTCCCAGAGGTCCCTTAAACTCTCCTCATTTTTTTAGATTCTTTTTTCTTTTTGCTGTTCTGATTGGGTGTTGTCTGCTACCTTATCTTCTAAATTGCTGATTTGATCTTGGCCAATTTCAAAGCCTTTTCCCTTTTTATTATACCCCATAGCTTAAGGTTATATTTCTAAGAAAATGACTTTTCCAAGTTTATATATGCATGGTAAGTGGTGTGTCAGGATTCTAGGTCTTCTGACTCCGTATCTCTTGCTCCTTCCCCGACTTGAGGCCTCCTTGCTGTGCTCAGTGACCTCCTTAGAAACTTAGGGTGTTGTGTTACATACTGGAGAAATGGTGATGAACAAAAGACATGGTCCTTTTCGTCTTTGGGGAAATTTCTCACCATAGGAATTTGCGTGCAAATTAGAGACCACCTCCCAGTATCGAAGGTAAAACAGCCAGACTGCTCATTTCTTAGTCTGTCTACCTTGCACCTGGAGCCAGGTGCAAGACATAGACCCAGCTCATTAGACTCCCCTGCCCAAACTTCTAATCAGGATCTGGTGATCCACAAAACGAGGAAAGTGCAAGATGTTTTACTGGTGATAGCTGCAGCACCCAACTTCCAGAGACTCCAAGAGCAGCAACATTGGGTGACCAGCGCTGTCAGTGTTGGTAATGCAACTCGTGTTTAATGTGACTACACAGTGGAGGAAACGTTCTTTTAACCTCAGAAACACATTTCTGGTTAGAAGTGAATGGCATCAGCAAGGCATAAAAAAGTTCCCACTCACTTTCCAGTATTTGGGGGTAACATACTGATTGAGAAAGCTCTCTCCCCTGAAGTATATCAAGTTAATTTTTCAGAAAAAAAGCCTTGGAATGCTTGGATCATTGAATCTCTTTTGAGATGTTTTAGTTTCCCATGTTCCTATTTGTTGGTTAGCTGAGACTTAGAACATCACGGTAACAACCACTTCTTTTGTTTCAGGAGAATGATCCATCTGTGAGACTGAAAATTGCATCATTATTGGGTTTATTGTCAAAGACTGCAGGATTTTCACCAGATTGTATTATGGATGATGCTATTAACATCCTGCAGAATGAAAGTAAGTTGTACAATCAGAACAGAAATCTTTAGTTCCTTTTGCATAGAATTTAAAACAAAATTTTGAGTGTTGATATTGAAAAGGAATTTAAGGATGAATCAATAAAACTATGAACATATATTTACATTAGAGTTAAAATATGGTTTTGTTCCTTAATAGCTATCATTTATTGATCTCTACCAAGTAGCATATACAGTGGTACCTCGGATTTCGAACGTAATTTGTTCCGGAAGACCATTCGAGTTCTGAAATGTTCGAAAACTGAGGCACGGTTTCCCCAGACAAAGTAATTAAAATGGATTAATCCATTCCAGACCTTTAAAATCAACCCCTAAAACTTCTAATTTAGCATGAATTTTACTATCTGATGATACCATAGATCCATAAAATTTACGGCATTCATAAACTGAAATGTTCGTCAACGGAGATGTTCGAAAACCGAGGTACCACTGTACTTAAGGTGGTTACATATGCTGTAAGACAGATGCTGATGTGGATGGGGAAACTGAAGTTCAGAGACATTGACTAACTTGTTGAAGGTCACATAGTATGTGACAGGTGGTGTTTTGTCGACTGTGTACACTAACTCAGAAAGCACGAGGGGTGCTGTCCTGCTCACGTGGTCCCTCACAATTTAGTTCCTGTAAAAGTGACATCCCCCAGGTCTCACATGTTATTACTTTTTCTATTTGTTCCTTGTTGATGCCCACTAACATTATTTTTCAGTGTTTAGGTGAGACAGAAAACTACTTCACCTTTTAGGTTTTTTAAATGATTTATCTAGCTTTATTTGTGTACAAGATTCTGTTGTAGAGTTAATGCCTCACCTGCCTTAGTATTTATTTTTAAAAAATTAAATAAAAAGAAACCCTTTGTTGCTGTTTCTGAAAATATTATAATTTGTTTGAATTAGTTGTTCTTTCAAAGAATAGTTTTATTTCATTTTGGGGTATATGTTATATAAACAAATGTGACTATTTAAATATTGGACAACATTTATTCTTTAAACTTAAGAGGTTATGAGAGTAATAAAGGGCCACTGAACTCAGACAATCTAAATATATGTGTTGTACAACTGTTTAAGGATAATAAATATCTTACAGATGTGGCCCATTGGCTGAAGTTATGAATTTAAAAAAAAATTTGTTAGAAACAACTTCATATTAAAATTGTGCTTGTATTGAATTTCAACCCAAGACTTTCAATTCACAGGAAACAATAAAAGTATCTTTTTATAAATTTTTTCGAGAGCGGAATCTGGTTTTTTGTAATGCCAATAGAATCACGTTAAAGAAAAAAAAATGTCCTACTGCTTCCATAAAATAATGTTTTACATATTACCTTTTACTTACATGCATTTTATGTGGTTGTACTTATAGAATGTACTATTTTCTATTCTCACTTTACATACAGTTTTTTCCATGTTTCTACATTACCTTCATAATATTTATAGTGTTGATAATATATTGAATGTCAACAGGTACAGTAGCATGTTTCTAATTTTTTTTTTACACACAGGGGCAAAGAAAAATCCATTTCTTTTAAAAGCACCAAGACAATTATATTGCCTCAGTATTGAAGTATCTTTTCTCCCATGAAAAGTTCTTACAGTAGCTAGCTGTATACATGGAAATATTTCATACTTTAAGATTGAGAATTTCACAGTGCCATAGACTTTTTTAGTTATAAATGGTATTACGTAGATCATCTTGCTTAAATCCTTCATTTTGCAGATGATAGAAACTAAGTCCCAGAGAGATGAGATGAGTTTAGCTAAGTAGTGGCAGAACTGAGAACTTAGTGCAGTACTCTTTCTTACAGATTGTGGTTTAACTGAAACACTTTATCTCCAAAATAGAAACATTATGAGAGAGTTGATTTTGCTGCATATGTCATTCTAGGCTTTAAAAGAAAGAGACTCAAATTACGCAGGATGCATAGAAATAGCTACTTTATTTTATTTTATTTTTTAAGATTTTTTTTTTTTAATTGGGGAAGGGGAACAGGACTTCATTGGGGAATAGTGTGTACTTTCAGGCCTTTTTTCCAAGTCAAGTTGTTGTCCTTTCAGTCTTAGTTGTGGAGGGCGCAGCTCAGCTCCAGGTCCAGTTGTCGTTACTAGTTGCAGGGGGCACAGCACACCATCCCTTGCGGGAGTCGAACCGGCAACCTTGTGGTTGAGAGCCCACTGACCCATGTGGGAATCGAACCAGCAGCCTTTGGAGTTAGGAGCATGGAGCTCTAACTGCCTGAGCCACCGGGCGGCCCTAGCTACTCTATTTTTTGTTTAGTGTTCTAATTCTGTCTCTCAAGTGTCTCTAAGAGATTTGATCTAGGTCTCTTCCCAATTTCCAGTTCCTGACCTACCTAGATTCATAGAAGATAGAACTGGAAGGGACCACAAAGATCATCTAGTTCAAGCCTTTTGTTTCATAGCTGAGGAAAATAAACTCCAGAGAGATAGAGGGACTGCTAGAATGACTCTAGTATTTGTGGCTTAGATTTCAGCCACAGACTTAGAAGTAAAAGCCTCATGGTTGTCAGTTTCGTGTGCACTTTCAAAGAGTGTGGTCCACACTGAACCAAAAGTTTTTCCGTTCAGTTCATCAGATGTATGAGTTCTGTGACTCATAGGAAAGCATGAGGCTAAGCACTTCAAGGGCGTTATGTATGTCTGCGTCTCTTGTACATTTTGCACCACTAATGAGAACACAAAGCTTGCTTTAGAAGAGGCATAATCAGAATACTGTGGGAGCAGAGGAGAGAGAGACCAGTGCTGACTGGTGGGATCCAGAAAGGCTTAGTAAGGAGATGGATTTGGAAAGGCAGAGATGGGGAAGAGTGCCAAGAAGGAACATTATGATAAAGTTAGAGAAGTTGGAAAGCACAAGAAATAGTTGAAGAACTGAATTGTTTTGTGAGAGATCAGCAGGGATTAAGGGGCTTTAGGAAGAAAACCAATGGTAAAATGCTTTGAAGCCGAAGGCTAGGTAGCTAAGGATTGTGAAGGTTATTTGGAAGGCAGTGGAGCCATGTAAAGTTTTTTTGAGCAAGGGCATGAAATGATGAAGTCTGCTTTTAGAAAGATACTTTGGTGTCTCTGAGGAATTTAGTTTGATGAACTAGCTGGTATAGCGATTTTGAGGATTCGTTTATTATCCAGGTGGAGATGTCCATCCAACTTGCAGTTGTAGTGTAGGTCAGGACGTCAGGAGAGAGACTGGGGCTTAAGATTTAGTTTAGATTTGTGATTTACCAGAGGCAAGAGTTAATCTTCAAAAGGTTTAGCTACCTTTTCATGATGTTATGCGGAATCATTTTTGAAGGAATAATACAGGTTGGTGTGGTGGTGCTGGTGGAGATTTTTTAACCTCTCTTCTATTACCTCTCAGTATCTTCTTTTCTCTCTGGTGCATCTTCACATTAGAGACTTTTCTTGAACCTTAGCCTTGCATTTAAATTTGAGTTACTAAACATCCTTCCCTCGTGCCATGATTTTTGCAGTAGTTGCCACTTTATTTCAGGGGACTGCTTGTTTGCCTGTACTGGCCCTAGAGCGCTCTCTGCCCACTTGTTTTGATTGGTGTTTAAATATTGCTTACTGCAGATAATAAAACTGAGCTAATGAAAAAAAAAGAGGCACTAAAAAGCTGATTGGTAGTTCTATGCGAAGGGACGGGGCATGTCAACTGGTAGCCTCCACTCTAGGAGGATCCTCTGTGTCTTTGGAGAACTTTTCAGTGACTTTTGGTGTTTTTCTGTGGGGCCCATCAGTTTTTCCAGTTGTAAGTTCATGACTCACCTGCTAGGAAGTCAGAGAAATGACTGGCTACCATGATGTATTTGGAGCCAAAGTAGCTGAAGGGGAGAAGGAGGGAGTGTCTGATTATCTGTACCTTGATTATCTTCTCATCTCTTTTTCATGATGTCTCTTCCCTGTCCTCACTGGTATTCCCCAAATTTTGCCCTTTCTGGTTCATTTTCTATATGGACTAAACCTCCTATTTCAGTGGTCACTTGGCTCTGTAGGATAGGGAAGGAGGCAGGGGTCCAACTACTTACGGAGGCCTCAAACCCCTGCCTTATCCCTGTGTTTTGGGTTTTTAATTTTTAGAAAAACTCTCCAATTCCTGAATCTTTCTGGGATGTCATGGCTAGAATTCTTTTGCTTTATAGTGACTTCCTTCTCAGTAGTCATGTAGTACTACATTTCTCAGTTTTACCGAAGAGTTTTTCAATCTGCTTTCTACCTTTGGAACATTTATTGACTTTTCTCATCTACCTACCTTTATTCTCTTGTTTTCTTTGTACTTGTAGGTTTATACCTTTTAAATTTCTCTATTCGTATATTAACGAGGTTTTAGGAAAGAATAGTGATAAACAGATGTGTTCAATTTACTATGTTTAACTGTAAGTCTTACTAAGAAGTGATTTGACTACTGTTTTATGAGCTTTAGTCATTTATATATCATGTATATCATTTTTGACATTTGTTTCATATCTATACTATGGTTTACTTAATGTTTTTCATAATTGGACAGTTTTTTTTTTTAGTTAAATAAAACTAAAGAGGCTCTTTATATTATTAAGGTTAAAAGGAGATGAGTGTTATGTGACGTTGATATGTAGGAACTGCAATTTTTATTACATATATGAAAGTATATTCATGGTTAATAAAATAAAAATGATTATCTGAATGCCACCTAACATCTTCTTGTATACCACCAGCATTATAAGAAATACATTTTGCAACAAAGAAGAGAATTTAGACAAAGAAGAGAATCTGGTTAAGATGATTGATATTAATTTATTTGAATTTGGCTGTTTGCCCATGTATTAAACATTCATTGAGCATATAATGAGCTGTACTAGAGTCTAAGAACACGCACGTGAATAAAACACAGTCTTTGCTCTCAAGGATCTTTTGGTTTCCTGGCTTAGTCTGATACAAAAATAAAGGCGTGTAGTAAAGTGTTGTAGCTGATGTAGAGGGTACAGTGGAAGCATAATGCAGGAAATGATCAATTCTAGGGGAAGAAGGAAAAGCTTCATACAGGAGCTTCACACTTCAAGATTAGTAGTTGCTCCCTGGGGAGTGGGATTGAGAATGGAGTTGGGTGTGGGTGAAGTCATTTAGGTAGGGAAGTTGGCCTGAGCAAAGATAGGGGACATGAAATCATAAGTAATTGGGAAAAAGGGTATTGAGGAGACTTGAAAGAGATGAGGCTAGAAAGATAGGCAGAGCTAAACACCTTCGAGGGCCTGGTATGTATGTGTGTATGTATGTATGTGTGTATACATGCATGCATGCCGGGCTAAGGAATTTGGACTTTATCTTGAAGGCAATGAAAAGCCCTTGAATTACCAAGCACTAAACATTTTCGAGCACGATGGCCAACCTGTAGAGGACTCCAACTTTTAGATCTGATCCCTGTAGGAACTTAGCTTTTAGTTGAGGGGAGTCAGGATCGAATAGTAGAACTTAGCTGACAAAAACTACATTCTTTACCCAAGTTAATTTAGTTTCTGTAGTGATCTTTTGAAATTACCCAAGACAACTTTCTGTCTTCCTTTTTAGAATCTCATCAAGTTCTAGCTCAACTGTTGGACACTTTGCTGGCAATTGGCACAAAACTCCCAGACAATCAAGCTATGCAGATGCGATTAGTTGATGTAGCCTGCAAGGTAAGAGTATAATGGTTCAACACCATTATACTGGGTTGCTTCTTTCTTGCACAGCTTTGCAGTATCTGGAGAGGTGGTATGAGCTGTAAGATCTGCTTAGATCTACGCTGTAAATCTGTGTGTAACTGAGAATTGCCAGGGACTCCTAATGGTTTTAAGAGCTGTCTCCTTTTTTTGTTTGTGTGTTTCTTGATGTTGGATTAGGAATAAAGTTGAGTAATTTATTATAAAATGAACTTCCTCATCCTCCCAAAAGAAATGAAAATAATTATATAGTAGCTGCCCTGTATACTGTGCCTAATACAGCACTCTGCTTATTGTGGTACCTACCTTGTATCCAGTTTTTCATTTGTTCCTCACAGTCCTTTACGTAAGTTCTGTTATCCCTGTTTACAAACGTGGGAATTGAGGTTTAGAGAGTTTCACTTGTCCAAGTTTTCACAGCAAGGAAGTTGCAGAACCAGGGTTTCTCTGATTCCACAGCCCATGTTCTTTTTCTTATGCTTTGTGGCCTCAATAAACAGTCCAGCTAGATGCAAACAAGTGTTTTGGGAAAATTGTTTTTCAGTTAATTTTTTCTGATTGTCAAAGAAATACATGCACATTAGTTGTGTCTTTTGATTTAATTTGGAACTTTTAATTAGCTGCCTTTTGTACATAACAGCGGCTCCTAAACCTGGTAGAATTGGTTTACTTTTAATCTTTGGGATAAGTTGATTTTGAGGTTATAAGAAAACAAGTATGTTTTAATTGTAAAATTAGAATGCTCTTTCTGAGCCCCAGGAAATAGTGTTCCAGTTATTTTAATAAGCAGTAACAACAGCCAAACACAAAACACTTTGACAAGTATAATATTAAGAGCTTAAGTGGAAAACACTAGGGATTATGTATATGAGAGAATAAATGTATCTCCCAGGTGAGAGAATATTTATATCTGTGAGGTCGTGCTGGTGAGAGAGGTGTTGTACTAAGTGGATTGTTAATGCTTGAAGTGGCAGTTTCTTAAATTTGATTTAAATAGACTTTTTATTACAAAAATTTATACTCAGAAACTTTGGAAAGATAATGAAAAGTATAAATAAAGAAACTGCAAAACTACATTCATAATTCAGTACCTAAAAGTGACAGGTATTAGTCTTTTGATATATTACTTTCTGATTTTCTCCTATGTACAGATTGTTTGCTATGTTTTTTTACATACATAGCTGTAATCATATTCTATATATACAATTTTGCTTTTTCACTAACATAACAGAAGTATTTTTCTTATATTGTGAATGTTTTATAAACATTTTTAATGGATGCATATTTTGTCCAATAATTAAACTATAGTTTACCCACCCATTCTCTTATTATTGGAAATTTATATTGTAACCATTTTTAAATTATAAATAATATTGCAGTAAATATTATTAGTCAGTCTAAAATATTTTCTATATTTAGAGTTATTTACTAAACGTAGATTGTTACAAGTACAATTACTAGTTAAAAGCATTTAGATTTTTTTTAAGGATCGTGATACTTTTTGCCAAATTGTTTTCCAAAGTATTCCAGCTTATATGCCCACCAGCAGTGTATGAGAGTGCCTAATTCCCTGTAGCATTCTAGAATTGGATATTAATGTTTAAAAACTAAAGTTACCCTGTTCATTTGGTAGGAGGAAAATAGTGTTTCATTTTTCAAAATTTCCTTTTTAAAAGATTACTGGTGAGGCTTCATATTTGTTCTTCATTTGTGTTTCCTCTCTTGAGAATGAACTTTTCATGTTCCTTGCCAGTTTCTTATATGGGGTTTTTGTGTGTTTCTTCACCATTTGTACAGGCTAATAATAGGGTAAACAAATAAACAAAAATCTGGAAATAGCAGACCTGTCACAAGGGTTTGCAGACTCCAGTAAATAAAGACTGTCTATGATTGATAACCACAGTTACTATATCTATTGCTTAATGACATTTTGTCTGTGATTTTTATCATACATTGTGCCTTGAGATGTGATTCGCATGTAATAACATTCACCCTTTTGATAGAAATAATACAAAGTGTGTTCTCTAATCATAATGGAATGAAATCAGTAACAGAAATTTGGGAAACCACAAATATGTGAAAATTAAACATGTTCCTATATAGATAATGGGTCAAATAAGAGATAAAAAAGGAAATTAGAAAACATTTTGGGCTTGCCCGGTCGCTCAGGTGGTTAGAGTGCCGTACTCCTAACGCTGAGGTCGCTGGTTCGATTCCCACATGGGCCAGTGAGCTGCTCCCTCTATAGCTAAGATTGTGAGGAATGGCTCTCCCTGGGCTGCCGTGAGCAGCTGGAGGTTGGCGTGGGCTGCCGTGTGCTGCTGTGAGTGGCTGGTGGCCAGCAGCCAGTGAGAGCTGCTGTGAGCTGCCCACCGACAACCTGTGACCAATGGCCTCAGCCCGGGGGAGCCCAAGGCTCATAATACCAGCATGGGCCAGGGAGCTGTGTCCTACACAACTAGACTGAGAAACAACGGCTAGAACCGGAGTGGGGGGCGGGGCAGAAGAAGGGAAAAAAAAAAAAGAAAATATTTTGAGATGAATGAAAGTGAAGACATGACATCCCAAAACTTATGGGATGCAGCTAACGCATGCTTAGAGGGAAATTTATAGCTGTCGGTGCTTACAGTGAAAAAGAATAAAGATCTCAAATCAGTAACTTAAACTTCCACTTTAAGACACTGGAAAAGGAAGAGCACACTATATCTAAAGCATGTAGAAAAAAGGAAATAAGAATGGTTACAGCGAAAATTAATGAAATAGAGAATAGGAAAACGATAAAGAAAAATCAGTGAAACCAAAAGGTTGTTCTTTGAAAAGATCAACAAAATTGACAAACCTTTAGTTTACTGACCAGGTTAAAAAGAGAGAAGACTGAAATTACTAGAATCAGAAATGAAGGCGAGAACATTACTACTGACCTGACAAATAAAAAGGATTATAAAAGAATACTGTGAAAAGATAATCATAGAAAAAAATGATATATTGGATTTCATCAAAATTGAAAACTTGTGATTAAGAGGACACTATTAAGAAAGTGAAGAAGCACCCACAAAATGGGGAAAAAAATATTTGCAAATCATATGTTTAAAAGGGGATTTGTATATCTAGACTACATAAAGACCTTGTTTTTTTGTGGGTTTGTTTTTTTTTAAGATTATTTTTGGGGAAGGGGAACAGGACTTTGTTGGGGAACAGTGTATACTTCCAGGACTTTTTTCCAAGTCAAGTAGTTGTCCTTTCAATCTTAGTTGTGGAGGGCGCAGCTCAGTTCCAGGTCCAGTTGCCATTGCTAGTTGCAGGGGCCCAGCCCACCATCCCTTGCGGGAGTCGAACCGGCAACCTTGTGGTTGAGAGCCCACTGGCCCATGTGGGAATCGAACTGGCAGCCTTCGGAGTTAGGAGCACGGAGCTCCAACCGCCTGAGCTACCGGGCTGGCCCCTATATAAAGAACTCTTAAAACCCAACAATAAAAATGGAAATAACACAATTAAAACATGGGCAAAAGATCTGAATAGGCATTTTTCCAAAGAAGATACACACATAGCTAATAAACACACAAAAAAAGATGCTTAACATCTTTAGTCATTAGGGAAATATAAATCATAACCACAGTGCAGTATAATTTCACACCCTTAGCATGATGGCTAGAATTAAAAAGACTAACCACACTGTTAGTGAGGATGTGGAGAAATTGGACCTCTCCTCCATTGTTGGTGGGAATGTATAATGGCTCAACTGTCTGAAAACAGTCTGAAAACAGTCTGGCAGTTCCTCAAAAAATTAAAGATAGACTTACCATATGACTCAGCAGTTTCACTCGTAGATGTCTACCATTGAAACATATTCATACAAAAATTGTATGTGAATATTTATAGCAGCAATATTCATAATAGTCGAAAGGTGGAAACAGCCCAAATGACCATCTCCCCCCTCTCTCTTTCCCTTCCCTTCCCTCCCTCCCTCCTTCCCTTCCCTCCCTCCCTCCTTCCCTTCCCTCCCTCCCTCCCCCCCACCTCCCTCCCTCCCTCCCCTCCTCCCTCCTCCTCCTCCCTCCTCCCTCCTCCTTCCCTCCCTCCCTCGCTCCTTCCCCCTCCCTCCCTCCCTCCACACTAGCCATCCTCATGGCTATGAAGTGGAACATCGTGCTTTTGGTTTGTTTCTCTGTAATGATTAGTGATTAGTGATACTGAGCATAGTTTCATGTGCTTATTGTCCATTTGTATATCTTTCTTGGAGAAATGAGATTCCAACCTTTAGGGAACTTATGAGCCAACAGTCAGGCTTATAACAGTTATATAATATGTTTCTTGCAATAACAAGTAACTATGAGGTATTAAAATTGCTCAGAGAAAGGAGTGGAAAAAGTCTGGGGTGAGAGAAGTATTAAAAAGAGCATTCTGGAATAGATGTTATTTCACTCAGGTTTTGAATGAAATAGTTTGTCAGGTAGGTAAGATTAGGGTAAGATTTCTTAACTAAAGTTGTTTTAATTGCTCCAAAAGGGGTTATGGTTTGGGTGGTCGGGTTTAACCTAATTAGGGAATTCAGAGAAGGTTTTCTAGAGGAAATGATAGTTGAGCTTAGACTTTAATATCTTAACGTGTGGTAAGTTAATGAACAAAGGGAGTGGAAGGAGTGGGGGGAAGCAGTCTAGGCTAACGGAACAGCATATGCAAAGATCCTATGGTATAGAAAGGAGCACACCGTTAGAAGAATCTAAAGATGGCAGTAAAGCTAGAGCTGTGGCTCTCAAAATGTGGTCTGAGGACTTCTTAGGGACTCTTTGACGGGGAGGGGGTGTCTGTGTGGTCCTCCCTGTTCAACTATCTCAGTTTAGATTTTCTTCACATACTTGAGATAAAACAACATAAGATTTTGTTACAGATTGTCACTGTGGAGGCAGATATGAATAATTATTGTAAAGGAATTAGTAAAATATTTTTTAAATTTCTGTGTTAATTTCTAATACAATTAATATCAGTAGACAAAACTCATATAAACAAAAGCTCTTTGGGGGTCCTTAATAGTTTTTAAGAATATAAAGGGATCCTGAGACCAAAAACCATTTAATAACCATTAGGCGTGGTGCAGGGTCTTGTAGGTCTTGTTGAGAAGCCATTGAAGTGTTTTGGGTAGACTATTCTTGTGTTGTAGAGAACTGATCAGAGACGATGCCAGTATAATTGTGGAGAGGCCAATTAGGATGATAATTGTAGTAGCCTCAGTGAGAGATTGTAGTAGTTTGGATTAAATTGATGGGAAGATGTGGATAGATTTGAGAAATATTTAGGAAATAAGATTGGCAGGACTTAGTGATTGCTTGAGGATGGGGTAAGGGTGAAGGAATTGTTGAGGATGATTCCTGGGTTTCTGACTTATGTTCCCGATTAGATGGTGGTGCCGTTCACTGAGAAAGAGAATTCTGGGGAAGCATTGGGTTGAGTATGGGATAAAATTCAAACACGCCAGCAATTTCATACAACAAAAAATTACAAAAGTAATATAAAGAATTTCCATATAGCTTCCTCCCTGATTTTATCGGTAGTTAACATTTTCCTAAATTTGCTTTATCTCTCTGTATATACATATGATTTTTTCCTGAATCATTTAAAAGTAAATTGCAGACATCACGCTCCTTTTCCACTAAAGTAAATACTTACATGTGTATTTCTCACAAAGGATAACATTTTTATAACCACAATACAATTCTCAAAATCAGGAAATTGAACTTTGATACAATACTAATACTAATCTGTAGACTTAATTCAAATTCTATTTCTTATCTCAATATTATCCTCTATAAAAATTTTTCTTTTCTGGTCTGGAATCACATATTGCATTTAGTTTTCATATCTCCTGTCTTCTTTAACCTGGAAAGGTCCCTTAGCCTGTTTTTATCTTTCTTGACCTTGAATTTTTTAAGTGTATAGACCATTTTATAGAATGTCTTTCAATTTGTATTTATCTGATATTTCATTTCCTCTGTTTAGATTCAGGTTATGCATTTTGGTAGGAATACCACATAAATACTATTGTGTCTTTCTCACTGCATCTCATCATGAGGCACAGATGAGGTTTGACTCACTATTGATGTTGTTAACTTAGATACTTGGTTAAGGTGATGTCTGTTAGGGTTTTCAGTACAGAGTCACAGCAGGTCCTAGAGTAACAGTGTTTTATTTGTCATCATTGTGTTATAATGTTAATGAGATGCTGTAGGAATTTAACTCTTATTTATATCAGTCTGTGGCAAAATTGGTTTCCTTAAAATTGGTTTCCTTATACATTGAACCTATTGAGGATGATTTAAGTGACGACTTACTGTGCTATTATTTTTCCTTGTGATTAATAAGTAATTTGTTGGGAGATACTTTAGATTTTGTAAATATCCTCTTCCCCATCAAACCCTACTCAGTATTTTAACAACTATTAATGAATCTTGCTGAGTCAATTATTATTCTGATCATTGCAAAATGGTGATTTTCTAACTCTGCTATTCCTTATGTGTTTATTAATTGGCATTCTACTCTACAGAGAGCTTTCCCTCCCTTCTTTCCTATTAGTTTATTCAATATATTATAGTCTATTCTTATCATTATCAATACTTTAAATTCAAATTCTTCCTTTATATATCTTTTAAATACATGGTGCGAATTTGTCATATTCTTTGTTTCACAGTAGGAAGAAAGTCATGCTTTAGGGTACTGTTAACTTTTCAAAGTTTGTCTCATTTTATCTTATCAATAATTCCTTGAGGTACATTGTACAGCTAATCTTTATTTGGGAGATGAAGAGATTTGTTTCACAGACTTGGTCAGGAAATTAATATTCTCGTGGAGCATCTGCACCACTGGAACAGGTGGTCTTCTGCTTTCTTTGCTGTATGTGGAGGTTTTTCTAGAAGAATAAATGTTGTTTTTGCTTATAAGGCTTATGTATCACGTAGTTTAATTCTTCTTTATCTCTGTCTCCATCTTGCCTTCTCTTCCAGCCTCTCTGTTTCTTTTCTGTTCCTTTAATTCTATGACAAACGTACATTAAGCTCTTAAGGCAACAGATAGAATCGTACAGCTTTTTAACATCGATAAAATAGTGTCCAAACAAATATGATGTGTGGTTTGTTAGGAGAGGTCATCTGTTAGAATCATTTGCATACAAAGAACACCGAATTTTTACCTGTGCTTAAAAACAATCCATATTGAAACTGAATGAGTCAGTAAGTTATATTTGTTGTGTTTTAACTTCATTCGCAGATTTTCTTGGTATACTTAACCATTGATTTTTTTTTTCTATAGCAGTAGTTTTAAACTGATTGGCTTAGCTTATTTATTTATTTATATTTTAACATGGATTGCTCTTATTGGGATGTAGCTTATTCCATTAATATAAAAAAGATGGCACTTTAATGAACGGCCTGGGTATAAACATCAAAATAGCATCCTCTGCAGAGCAGACACTAGGCAGCTATTAGTGATGATGGCCTTGTTGCAGGAAGTGACTTGCAGGGGAAGGATATCATAAAACTGACTGCTGCCCTGAGGGGTGTCATTTAGACTTACTCTCTCCTGTGGGCTGACAGTCAGTAATAGGTTCTGTTGCATCAGTGTTGTCTGGTTACCTTAATAGAAGCTAGAAGCTTTTAGTTTGTTCTTTGAAAATCAAAGTATTTGTCACAGGGGTAGCAACCTTCCAGGGGGCCGTGCTTCAGTCAGCAGTTTAGCTATGAAACATGATGCTTCCATACTAAATGTAAATAGTTTATTTAAAAAAAAACCACCACCACCTTGCTGTATTAGCTTTAACAAACAGTCATTGCCAGCTTTACGCCTGGAAGTTTCTCTTCTCAGTTTCAGTGTCTTATTTTGAAGGATAATTTTGAGCCCTTACAATATGTAGGCATTGTGAGGACATAGTGTGTCCTTCCCATTTCTGTGGCTTAAGAACTTGGAGGCAAGAATTAACTCTGAGCTAAACTGTTTGGTTGAGCCATTTTTATAATGAGAGGTTCCTCCTCCAAGAGCCCTGCCCTCTGCGTAGGAGTTTTCTCTCTAAGTTTCCTTTGTTCTCTCCTCCTAGGAAGCCTGCCACTTCACCCACTTTCACATTGGGCATAGCTTCTTCCCAGGCATCTAGGTGCCCACTTACTAATTCAGGAATCTTCCTCCGGAGCATTCTGGTGTGAACCATTCACACGTACTCAATACCTTTCAGGACAGACTGCTGTTGTTAGACAGCCATCAACAGAAAGTTGGTGCTTGTGTGTTCCAGATCAGGCCTGCTTCATCCAGGTGGCCCACTTGTATTTCTGACCCTTCTCCATGTTCTGGTTTTTTGCATTACCTGCTCTGTTTTCCCCCACCTGTTTCCCTTCTCTTCTTCTTAAGTAGGTTGTTTTTTAAAGAACATACCAAGTGCCAGGCATTATGCTAGGCGCTTGTGCTTGTTGAATGTCTGTTATGTCCCATACACTGTTAGCTGATTTTACATGCAGTGACTAGTAAATTAATTCATTTAATCCACTCTCCATAACACCTCATGGTAAAGGATATTATTCCTTTTTTTTGAAGTAAGAGTTTCTAAAAATTAAAGGGCTTAGTGAAGCGCACTTAGATACTAAGAGGCAAGGCCAATAATCAAACCTAGGTCTGTCTAATTCTAGTCTGTGCTCATTCCGCTCTGCTACTTTGCTTCTCAAATAAGAGGTGAAAATTTAATAGATCTACTTTCTCTGCAAAGCCTCCTCCACCTCTCTGAATCTTTGTGGGTGTGCTTCGGATATAGTAGCTGCCTTTTTTTTTTTATGGTCTTAACCTATACTATACTTATTCTTAAGGATAATGCAATACTTTTCTAATGTTTGTTAAACAGTATGGTTATTTTATTCTTTTTGTGTGTATTTGGACTGTTTACTTTTGTATTTTTTTTAAAATCTCAGACTTGAAAAATTACAACTATAGTAATAAAGTACTTTCATTTCTTATGAAGCATTTTAGAGTAAGTTGCTAACATGGTACCCCCTTATTTTTGAATACTTCAGTGTATGTTTCCCATAAACAAAGATAGGCTCCTATATAGCCTCAAGACAACCATCAAAATCAGAACATAAACGTTAAAATATGACTACCATATAATCCTCAAATTTCATTCAAATTTCACTGTTCCAGTAATGTCCTTTATAGGAAAAGTATTCCTTTCAGAATCACGTGTTGCATTTTAGTCACCATATGTTACCAGTCTTCTTCAATCTGGAATAATTCTTCTGTCTTTCCTTGATTTTATGACCCTGATACTTTTGAAAATTATAAGACTATTGTTTTGTGGAATCTCCCTGAATTTGGGTTTGTCTGACATTTCCTCATAATTAGATGCAAGTTATCCATCTTTGGCAAGACTATCACAGATGTGATGCACTTGTCTTCTCATTGCATCCCGTTAGGTGGTACATCATTTTGGTTTGTCCCATTGCTGAAGATGTTTACTTTGATCACTTGGTTAAGGTAGTGTCTGTTAGACTTCACTGCAAAGTTACTCTTTCCTTTTGAAATGAGAAGTATTTTGTGGTACTTTGAAACTATGTAAATATTCCGTCCTCCAACTTTCCTCTTATTTATTAATATCAGTTACAGACTCACATATTCCTTGTTTATTCAATGGATCACAGGCTGTTACTATCATTATTCATCTTGATGTTCACATTCCTGATTCAGCCAAGTGGGAGTCCCTTCAGGTTGACTTCTGTGTGCTTTTGACTTCTCTCTGTTGCCCTTTGAATATTTCATTTTTTTCTGGCACAATAACATTTCCAGGCTCATCTTTCTTTCTCTGTTCTAGCCCTGGAATCAGCCTTGTTATGTCCCAAGAAGCCCTGGTTCTTCTTAGTGGAGAATTGTATTTTGAAGCCAAGATCTGCCCACTAAATGTGTTCATTGCTGTTGGGGTGTTGTTGCTTATGGACCCTCTCAGTGCACAGAGTTAGACGATATATTTATATTTACGTCTATATTTCTATGACTATATGTAATGAAAATCTGTTATCATTTCTATTTGTAATTCAGACCCAGCACTAGTGTTCATTCTAGGTTTTTCTCTGTCTTATTTGTAACTTCCCTGTTCGACAGTATCATCCTTAATTTACTTACAATCCATCTTCTTCCCATCTGTTCATTTGTGTGTGTGTGTGTGTGTGTGTGTGTGTGTGTGTGTTACTTACATAAGATGTTGGCAGCCTGGTTAGCTAATCTTCAGAATTGGTTATTAATTTAGTATCACTGTTTTCATCAGGCAATAATTAGAAATATACTGTATTTTGCCATGTATAATGCCCACTTTCTTGTGCAAATTTGTGAGGAAAAATAAGGATGCGCATTATACATGGGTAGTACTAATTCCATATCTATATAAATGTTTTTAATTCTTATATTTATGCTTCTGAGTTAAAAAAGTAACTCTAGAAATCAATAACGATATCCATATACAAAATAATACCCTAGAATACGATAATCAGTGTTGTTGAATTTACGACGAACTTGCGACGACGACGAAGAGTTCTTAGCCTTCTATGATTGTAAATATCATAAATTTGTTACCAGTACATAAAATGTCTTGTACCTGTTCTTGTGTTTTGTAATTATTTGCTACATAAAATTTCTTATACCATAATATGTTAAAAAATAAATGCTAAAATTCCTTTGTAATACAAAATACAAGTACCTAAATTTAAACAAATGAAAATTTGAATTAGAAAATTAAAATGAAAGATTTTTTTCCTGAAAGTTTAGGCCAAAAATGTGGGTGTGCATTATACATGGGAGCGCATTATACATGGCCGAATACGGTAATCCTTTATGGCTGGAGGTAACAGTTTTCATATTTGTAAAGAAAATAGTTAGGTATTGTAGAGCTTTTTATGTATTTAAGGTTGAAATGCCCAACTCTGAACATAGTAAAGTTTTCAAAATCATGATATTATTTATGCAGCTGAGTGGGGAAAGGAGCTATGGATTGAGTGTCAAGAGACTTGCATTACAGTACTAATTCTCCCGATAAGATACCTGTATTATTAGACATATCATTTAAAGCTGTGGTCTTGTAAAATAGAGGATTCGCGAATTTTAAGGCAGGAGAAAAGAGATGGGTGATTACTGAGGGTAGTTTCAGAGACTGTATGTGCTATTAATGTTAGAGTGAGCAAGAGAGAAGGAAACTAGTGTGACTTCAAATCAATGATTTCATTTATAGATAGAAAATTCTGGAAAATTTGAACTTGAAGGCAATATCTAAAGGTACTTTTTTTGTATTGATAATTGTAGTTATCTCCTAATGAAACCATATGTATACTTTTTTGTGACCATATATCTTTCTTACTACTTTAGATTATAGTAACAATAGCTAATGCTTTTATCATGGTTTATAATATATAAGTTTTTTTTTACATTTATATTTCTGTCTGAGCTTCATGATAAACCTGTAAGTTAGTTAATGAAATGAAAATCAGTAAATCTGCATTGTTGTTCCTTCTTAGGAATAAGGAATCTGATGCCCTAAGAGGTCCAGTGGGTAATGCAACCATGATCAGTATTTTTTTTAAGTATTTTATTTATTTATTTTTTAATCAAAGTTTTGTTTTTTTTTTAATTTTTATTGGGGAATATTGGGGAACAGTTTCTCCAGGGTCCATCAGCTCCAAGTTGTTGTCCTTCAACTTAGTTGTGGAGGGTGCAGCCCAGCTCCAAGTCCAGTTGCCGTTTTCAATCTTTAGTTGCAGGGGGCGCAGCCCACCATCCTGTGTGGGAATTGAACCAGCAACCTTGTTGTTAAGCACACGTGCTCTAACCGACTAAGTTATCTGGCCACCCCCACCCCCACCCCCACCCCTGGAAGCTCAGCAGCAGCTCGTTGTCTTGAATCTAATTGTGGAGGGCACAGCTCACTGGCCCATGTGGGAATCGAACTGGCAACCCTGTTGCTCAGAGCTCTTATTCTAACCAACTGAGCCATCCGGCTGCCCCCATGATCAGTATTTTGAGTTCAAATATCAGAGTACATTACAAGATGTAAGGGTGTACATACTGTTTTGTTAAACTTTCTATGTATATGTTTGTGTGTGAGTATGTTACAGTGTAATAGACATTTCTTACTGTGGGCCTTAGTCTAAGAAGTTTAAATGGCAGAGTTTCACACCACATATGACCTACTGTACAATCTTATTTCATTAAAATATTTTCAGTTCCTGTTACTGCGTTATGTGAATTGCTTATTTCAGTAGCTTTGGACTAGGTATGAAAGAGAGATAACTGATAATTTGTTTAAAATGCTGATGAGAAGAGTTAAAATTAAAAAGATAGACAATACTAAGTGTTGACAAGGATGTGGCACAACTGGAACACTTATGTATTACTAGTGGAAATGTAAATCATTTACATTAGTACAACTGCTTTGGGAAACTATTTGTCAGTGTCTTTTTAAACTGAACATATACATGCCCATGCCCTCTGACCCAGCAATTTCATTCCTAAGTGTATATTCAACAGAAATGTGAATGTGTACACCAAGAGCCACATTCAAGAATAATCATAGTAGCATTATTCAGAGTAGCCAAAACCCACAAATGACCCAAATATCTACCAACAGTAGAAAGGATAAGTGGATTGTAGTTTACTCACAAATGGAATACTATACAGTAGTGAGAATGAATGAACCATAGTGTAATCTACATGCCATACTGTAATCTCTAATCTCACAAAGATAATATTAAGCAAAAGAAACCAGACACTATTTATTTTTATAAAGTACAAAAATAGGCAAAATAAATCTATGTGTTAGAAGTTAATAAGATACTGGCTATTTTTGATGGTGGTGGAGTTATTACTGGGAGGGGGGCATGAAAGGGTAGGTTCTGCGGTGTTGGTCATGTTGTATTTCTTTATCTGGGTGCTTGTTATATGTGTGTGTTCATTTTGTGAAATTAATTGAGCAGTAGACTTAAGATTTTTACATATTACTGTATGGATATTAAAATTTTTATTTTTTGTTTTGGTTTTAGATTTGATAGCAAATAAAATGCAATTTAGAATTCATTTTTAAAGTACTTACTCCCACCTTTACAAGGCAAAAGGCTAGCTGGGAGTCTTATTTTTTATTTTCTAAGGATTCATGATTATTTTTGGAAGATACATATTTAAGCAACATGATACTAGACAGGCTGTGGTGAGAATGTAGTGTTCAAAATCACTCCTAAAGCTGAAGGAATGCTTTTGTTTGAGTTTTTTGTTGTTGTTTGTTTGTTTTTAAGTATCTTAATCATGTCCTTTGTTTTCTTTTTATAGCACCTGGCAGATACCTCCCATGGTGTAAGAAATAAGTGCCTGCAATTACTTGGCAATCTTGGCTCTTTGGAGAAAACTGCCACAAAGGATACAGACAGCATAGCTGTCCGAGATGTCCAGAAGATTATAGGGGATTACTTCAGTGACCAGGACCCGCGTGTCAGAACAGCAGCTATAAAAGCCATGGTAAACATGATCATGGAAACTAAATGGGGAGAGTTTGGTTTCTTTGTTTTTCTTTTTTTCTTTTAAGTTCACGGCTAATGCTGCCTTAGATACATTTTGAATCTCCCCAGGATATACCTTATGCATACTTTCAGGAAGGTATGGGTGGCATCAATAGAACTCAAAGGCACACATTTCTATATAACAGTGTGCTTTTCTTTGGGCTTCTCTGGTAGCTTTCACTCATATTTCTGAAACATGGAAGGTACAACCTGTACCTGTTATAATACCAAGTTACTTCCCTACCCCTGAGTATTGTATTACAATAGGTTGTACTTCCATGTTTCAGAAATACCGTGTTTCCCCGAAAATAAGACCTAGCCAGACAATCAGCTCTAATGTGTCTTTTGGAGCAAAAATTAATGTAAGACCTAGTATTGTATTGTATTGTATTGTATTGTATTGTATTGTATTGTATTGTATTGTATTACATTACATTACAGTACAGTACAGTACATTGTATTATATATTATATAAGACCCGGTCTTATATTATAGTAAAATAAAACCGGGTTTTATATTAATTTTTGCTCCAAAAGATGCATTGGAGTTGATTGTCCAGCTAGGTCTTATTTTCAGGGAAACATGGTATAGGTGAAATTTATCAGGGTGGGGGGCTGGTTTTTAGGAGGAAGTGGTGTTAACCATTTCTCCCTCAGCCTTCTTATCATTGTTTCATATTTTTCTAATATTCCCTTGGGAGAGTCCATGGGTTAGATTTATGAAGTGTTTGAATACATCTACTGAAAAGTCTTTGACTAGGATTTTTATTTATATAGTACTGATTTTGGCTAAAGGGAACCATGCTAATCTGATATAATGGGGGAAAATGTGTGAGATTGTAAGGAGGCATTGGAAGTATTGATTTTTTTTTTTCCTAAATACTTAAACTATATCTTTATTATATAGTTGCAGCTCCATGAAAGAGGACTGAAATTACACCAAACAATTTATAATCAGGTACCTTAAATGACTCTGCAACGGGACGGGAGGTATCATGAAACTGGGAGGGTGGCACACTGGTTGTCAGAATTTGAAAGCATAGAGCTTCAGCTAGCTAACACTGATAACATTAATTGGGATGCTTGTGAGGTTGCATTCAAAACATACAGTCTAAGAAGAGAATGGGGGGGATATGTAATTGAATAGCACTAGTACATGTGAAAAGAACTTTTAGGAGGATTTAGGTAGCTCAGTATAAATACCAGGGTACACAAAGAGAAGTGTAGTGTTCAGAATAAGGAAGGTGGTAGTCTTGCTGACCTCTGGTGAGTTGGGTCAAACTAAAGTCAATTCTGGGCACCACACTTGACAAACTAGTTTCTAGAGGAGAATGACCAAGACTATGGGATCATATGAAAGGTATCACATGATTGTTGCAGTTTTGGTAAAGAAAGGCACGACCAAGTTACAGTATCACTGGGAGGAGCCGATTGCCTGCCTAACCAAAAGACCTTACAAAATGGTATTTGTCTCGTAGAATAATTGCAGAAATCTAGAGACAAGCAATCTAAATCCATGCTCAATGACCATATTTTGTTAGCCTATCAAAGTGGTTTTATCTTTCAGAGGAAGACGATAATTAGCCAACCCCTTATGACTGATGTGTAAATTCAGTTTATTCTTTTACAAAATGAATGAGTTCAGAATGGTTATGTTGGTGTGACCAGCCTCTTCTACCCCTATTGGAAAACTATTAAAGGACTCAGAGGAAGAAGAGTTAAGCAGATGATTTCTACGTTTAGTGGCATATGACTGTGTCAGTTAAGTAATGTTAAAAAACAAAATTCAACCAAGTAAATATAAAGATGTAATTGGCTTCACTGAATGATTCATGAATCAGGCAGCATCCTTATAGTAAATAGAAAGGTGCTCCTAGGAGTTGTACAAAATGGAAGGTTTTTATAGGCAGAAAGAGAGTGGGGCAAGGAAATTAAAAGAGTGGATTATTTTAGTCAGAGGTCTTTCCTTTAGGGGAGGCCAGGGGTTCTTAATCAGGCAGATTACCTCAATAGTGCTGACCAGGAAATTCCAGACTGATTGGTTTAAAATTCCAGTCTTGGGAGAGGCTGAAACTGCAGTTAAGTTAGATATCAAGTCTTGGTGGAGCTTAGCACAAGTGACTCCAGTTTGGGCCTGTTGTTTCTTTTTAACACTGGACAAGCAATGATGAGGGCCTCGATGGTGGAGAATTTGAGATACTAGGTAGAATTAAGTACCATAATGAGTTGTTTTGGTTATATTGAGTTTGAAGGGTTGATGGGACAACAACCTTGTCCCATGAGGAGAATTCCAGGCCACAGGTAGTTGTGAAGGTCTGAGCTCAGGAGAGATCAGAGGTGGGGATGGCTGTTTGGAGGGGGCATAGGGATACTCGGGGGAGAGTAAGAAGACTGAAAAAGACAATGGAGCTATGGGCAGGGTCCAACATTTAAGAGGTGCACAGTAGAAAGGAGCCCTAGAATGGAATTGAGGAGCAGCCAGATGGAGAAAGAGGAAAAATATATTCTAGAAAAGGCAGGAGGGAGTTCTCATAGTCGGCAGTGTCAAATGCTAGTGAAAGGTCAGCATAGGAGGTATTTTTGACTGTTGCAGCTCCTGGGGAGAGAGAGGGTACGATGCTACAAACATCTAGTGGGCAGAGACCAGGGATGCTGCTAAACATCTTACAATGCACAGGACAGCCCCTCACAACAAAGAATTATCCAGTCTAAAATGTCAGTAGTGCAAAGACTGAGAAACAGATTAAATGAATAGGTAGATTAAGTGCGATTGAAGAGCAGGTATGATGGGTTAAATCATGGAAATGAAAGAACTGGTCAGGTATATAAATGTTGAACAACTGTGGTGTATACCTGAAACTGATAATGTTGTATGTTAGCTATAACTATTACATAAAAAAATCTTAAGAAAAGCTAGTGGAGTAGCATGTTATGGTCAGAGCATGGAATATAGGATTCTAAAATCTCAGAAATGGAGGAGTTCTGAATGTTGTTGAAGTCCAGTGTGTTGCTATTACTGTGGGTAAAGTTAGGGATATTCCATTTCCGACCAAAGTAAAGGAGAAAAGTCTGGCCTCCTTTGGAAGGTTAGCATTAATATTGCATGTGTATTTCAGGTGTCTTATCAGTCAGGAATTTGTGCTTTCGTTTTACAGATAGGGAAAAACAATCTCTAGTGTTTGAGCCTGTGAAAGCAGCACTGTGGGCTCCCAGCAGGCTTTGCTATGATGTGCTATTCTGGATGGCTTTTGTGCTGTCAGTCTGTGGTTCCGCTTTCAGGTGTGGGGTGGGAGGATGCAAAGTCAGCACAGAGCAGCTGACAGAGGCCAAGAATTCTTCATTGGGCAAAGGCTCAAGAAGTTAAAACCACCCACAAGTATTTTGATTGGCATCCTTATCCAGCCACCCAGTATCTTCAGTGTGAAAATAGTTTGAACATCACCTGGGGGGACACAAAACTAACAGACTTTTGGAATCCTTGTTTGCAGGCCTGCAAATTGCTGTCTGATGACTATGAACAAGTGCGCAGTGCCGCAGTCCAGCTTATCTGGGTTGTCAGTCAGCTCTATCCTGAAAGGTCAGTGTGGGTGTAAGCCAGCTTTTCTTCATTGCCAAGCCATTTTCCTCTCCTCCCACAAGGCAGAAAGCCCACCTCCAGGAAAGGAATGCCGGTTAGATCTCTGGAAGGCAGTGTGGAGTAGGGGAAAAGCACAGACCCTGAAAAATCAGGATGCCTAGTCCTTGTTCTTCAGCTCTGCCATCCAGAACTTTCTGTGTACCTTGGGAAAGATACTTCACCTCTCTGGGTCCCAACCTCCTCTTCTGTAAATGAAGAATAAGTGAAGAGGTGGGACTATCTTTTTAAGTGCTTTGCAATGTGCCCCCCGCCCTTAAAGAAAATCTTTAAAATTGTTTGGGGCCCATTTTAATAAATACAAATGCCAGATAAAGATACCAGGTAGTTTGAGAATAATGATCCCTTATGTAGTGTTTTCCTGGTTAAAAATATTTTCACAATAATCAAATCATTTATTCTCACAGTGATTCTGTGAGGTGGAGAATTTATTCTACTGAGGGTGCCAAAAAAATGTATACACATTTTAAGAAAGGAAAAAACTCCTAAAATTGTAATACTCCATATGTACCAATAATGAAGGATGAATACAAGTCCTGTTTGACTTCTCAGTTAGCATATGAGATAGCCAAGACGTGCTCAAAGTGGTTACCATCAGCGTCCAGACACTTCTAATTATGGTGAACTGCTGCTTGAGCAACGTTGACCAAAGTGTCCACCTGTATACATTTTTTTGGCTCCCCCGGTATTTTGTAGAAAAGCTCCTTCTGTAGGAAAAAGAAGTGTTTTTTCTTCTTCATTAAACTGCCTGCTGAAATCAGAAAACCAGAATGAATTACTAAACCTATAGGCCCCCCCACCCCCCCAAAAAAAAGACTAATTGGAATTTGACTCTTCTTTTAGGGCCAGATTTACAAGTATGTTTTATATTGATTTATTCTGAGATTTACTATATTGACAGCAATGCAAATATAGGAGAGAATAAACTTAAAAGATATAAAATACTTTGTGGTAGCTCATTTTTGGTATCTTCATAAATCTGTGAACCTTTGGTGGGTTAAACCCTTTTATTTGCAGTGCAACTAAAAAGGTTGCACTGATTTGTTTAATATGAAATGTATTTCATCAGTGTAGGACTTTAATTATTCAGTTGTCATTTTTACTTGTGTCAGTTTTCATTTGTCATTCTCAGTTTATTGAACCTGCAGCTTTACGCTTCTGTTTTGTCACTTTTGGTTTCTTTTAATTTAGCATTGTCCCAATTCCTTCTTCTAATGAAGAAATTCGCTTAGTTGATGATGCATTTGGAAAAATTTGTCACATGGTCAGTGATGGCTCCTGGGTGGTTCGAGTTCAAGCTGCAAAGCTATTGGTAAGTTATACTTGCTTTAATGAACACGGTGCCTGTTATATTTGTACAATCATTTTGAGAAACTACAGATAGGGACAATTGTAACCCACTTTAAAAACCCTAGTATTTCTTAGAATAGAAAGAAATGGCTCACTTTCCAATGGAGAAGTAGTCTTTTAGAGATACAAATAATTTTAAAGATATTCCTATTTAAACTTGTTAGCATATGAGATAGCCAAGGCTCAGAGAAAAGGGAAAATAATAAAAAAAATAGTTACTACCATTTACTAAGCTCCTGTTATGACCTAGATACTTTGCTATGTGGTCATTTACATAATCTCATTTGCTCTCCACAGTAACCCAGCAAGATAGATGTTATTCCCATTTTCTAGGTGAAAAAACTGAGGCTCTGAGCAGTTAAGTAAATTATCCAGCTTATTCAGATAGAAAGTTGTAGAATGGGATCCAGATATTAATCTCCTGACTTTTAGCCTGGTATTTTCCCACTCTTTTGCCTTTGGAGACTCAGTACATTTGCATTTGTAAAAAAATTTTAGCTTTTCAGAGATGGAACTGTTATATAGAAGGAGTGTTGGCCTAATTGCTTTATTTTGCAGCTGTGTTATCTTGGACATGTCACTTGATCATAGTTTCTCTCATATTTATCTCACAAGGTTATCATGATGCTCAAATGAGATACTGTCTATGAAAATGTTTATAAATTATAACGTATTCTGTGAGATGGTGGGGTGGGAATAGTATATAAGTACATATCAGTATCTAAAATTTTATGTAATATCACAGCAAGAAAATCTCATATTCTTTTTGGACAATTCCCTTTTGAGGGCCTCCAATTCTGCCATTCTTGGTAAGATTGTTGGCTAATTACTTTGGACTGTACTGGACATAGACCCAGTGATGGCCCTTGTCCTATGGCCCGTATTTATGCGGTAACTGCTGAAACCTGTGTGAAGCATTTTTGTGGCACAATAAGGAATTTGGATGATGTCAATATTTCCTGCTTATAAATTATATTGCTTGTTCATAATAAAATACAGGGTTAAGCCAGTTACTTACTTTATATTTGAATTCACATTTTAAAGCTTTGTTTTGGTCTATGAATATTTTAAAATTTAGAACAATACAGTCATTCATCAAATTCTTTCATTTAACATTTACTGAGCATCTACTGTGTGTGTGTGTTTGTGTGTGTGTGTGTGAAAGAGAGAGAGAGAGAGAGAGAGAGAGAGAGAGAGAGAAGGGACGTGTCTAGAGGAATAATTTAATGATATATATTCATCTGAGTAGGCAACTTAGAAAAATAATCCTTAAAGTAGGGTCATTCAGATTTTTCAGTTTGTATCCCATAGGATCTGAAATTCATTTATGTAAAGCTGTATGAATATTGAATTACAGTGGTGAATTGAAAGGGTTTCCCCTTAAATGTCTCTGAACTTGAGTCAGGTGCTTTACAACCTAATCTACCTTTGTAAGAGTTGGTTGTCTGGCAGGTTGCCATAGGCAAGCAGTCAGTTACAATATCTGGTACTCCTAGGAAAGAACCCGTAACAGCCACAGAAGGCTTCGTGGAGGAAGTGATTTCTGAGCTGAGTTTTGAAGGCTGAATGTGACTTAGCTAGGCAAAGAAGTGGGAAGGAGAAAATACGATCCGAGATATTGAAGGAGTACAGTATCATACATCCTAATATTATACTAAACTACAATAGCATACCAAATTACAAGCAGTTTAGTTCTTACTATGGGGGAATAATGTTCCGTGTGAGGGATGTGCAAAGCACAAGAGAGAAACAGAAGCCAGGTTCTTTAAGAACTTAAATGAAATGATAAGTCTTTAGACTTAATTAAGTCCATCTCTGTTCTCCTTGGCTTATATATAGCAGGATGAAAATTTTCAGATGTGGACTGTATCAGAAATTCAAAACCATGCAAAAAGTTGATTTTTGGTTATTTATACCTGCCCTAATAGGGCAAAGAAATGTGATTTCCAAGTATGCAGCTCCATTGGACTATTTAGAATACAGTCGCTATTTTGTAATTAATCATGGTAATTGGCGTTCTGTCCAGAATATGGTCCTTAGTTCAGGGAGTTCTTCTTAAGATGTTTAATTTCTCTTATTCAATAATAAGGCTTATTTAAAAGCCTCCAGAAATCTTTGAACCTAAATTATAACATTTTCAGATGGATTGTAGGTTTTTATCTCTAAGTCTGCCCAGGGCAAATGCAGATGTCCTAGTCGGGGCAGTTTTACAGCTCACACAGTATTCCATATCCATCTGGGTTTTTTTGTTTTTTGTTTTTGTTTTTTGTTTTTCTTCTCTTTTTATCACCTACTTGGGTAGTGGCTAGGAGCCTTCGAAGAGTGCATAGACTTACGTTATACTCATGGAGCAGTTTTTGCTCAGAAAGCAGGGTTGACACACTTGTTTGTTAAATACCATGGTTTCCTTAGTGGTGTAAATATAGGTTAAGTATTGGTAGTAGTACATTCAGGTAGTAGAGACCTTACCTGAATATATTTGTCTTGGTTAAAGTAGACAAGAATATAGATTTTTTCTGATTGGTGAGATACACTGTATGATGAACTCACTATCTTTTTGGTCCAAATCTGCTCCTCCTGTGCTTTCGTGAATGATGAATGATTTACCCGGTCGTGAACCTAGAGACATTTGGGGATTCTTTTACTGTGTCTCGTATCGACTGAGTCATCAACTCTTATCAGTTCTACCTTCTTGACATACCTTGAATCTATCCCTTCTCTATTTCTACTGGGCCTGTATCAGGTCTGACTATTTTTCAAGTGGATTACTATGTTGTAGGGCTCTTGGTATTTGTGGATTTAAAAAGGAAAGCTTCAACTATTCTTAGATAAGACTGGAAATTTGTTACAAATAAAGATGCATAATTTTTTGAGGTCGGAATTTGAATAATATCCCTCTTTGCTACTATGATATGTTTGGAGAGAGCTCAGCTGAAGGCCTTAAAGGATGCCATTTGTCATGCGGGGTGTCATGCAGGGTCTCAGCTCCTGCTCCCTGCACAAGAACGCAGGATATGGTGAGGTCAAAAAGGAGCACCCACAGAGCCACAGATCGAGGAGTCATACCACTATAGCCTCGCTGGCGGCTGGGTTAGAGACACAGGAAGCAGGAGCCACACCATCCACAACCTGCCGTTTGCTTCTCTGTCTGCCAACCAACCAACCAACCAACCAACCAACCAACGCAGTCATGGCAGTTATATCAGTGGCCAATTGGCCAACCGGTTACAGCTGATGGCCGTCTACTACCCGAGCCAGCACCTTTTCACGTGAAGCTGAGAGCCTGGAAACTGCACTCCTGGCTCTGTCCCCACACCATTGAGACTGTGGATTAGAGTCATTTAGTGTGAAGTCATTGAGACTGTCATTCTTTGTAAAAAGGAAAAGTGCCTCTTAAAAAGCCAGCTGTTAAACCTGGTGGTAAAACTGCAGAGAAAGCAAGGAGACCTTAGAATTTTATACTTCTTATTCATAAAATTGATATTTTTGATTTAAAAAATGCATGTTACATTTTGTATTGGGTCACAGCTATGTAACAAAGAAGGCCACCAACTGTACCATGTGGAGGTAAGAAAAAGTGTTTTGAAACTGCATAAGTCAAAACAGTACAACAATTGCTCTCCTAGAGTTGGAGAAAAAGTGTTAACTTGGGTAAAGATATTCCCAAAGAACATGTAACTTTCAATGGAAAATGTGCTTCGAGGAAAAAGTCGGAGCCTGTATAAGCATTTCCATTCACTCACTTGGGAACTAGAGAAGGTCTCCAATATATTCCTTAAGAGTGTCTAGGACCTAATATCTAATATCCTAACTGTTCTCTCTGCTTTATTTTGATTGCTTCTGGTGCATTAGCTACATTCCTTCCAAGATGATGTTTTTGACTATGTTTCTAACTGTGTTTCTCCCTTATTTGAAATGAGCAAATTATCAAATCTCTCAGCCTCAATTGCTCATCTGAAAATGAGGACCATGTACAAGGTGTGATAAAAAAAATACAGTGAATGTTTAAATAAAAAGGATTTACTGTAAAAGACACATTGCCATTAATCCCTCTCAAAATACTTCCCGTCACTTCAAACACACTTATCCCATCATTCTTGTCACTTTCTGAAGGAGTTCTGGAAGTCCTCTTTCATGAGTGTCTTTACTTCATCCTCCATCATGACTGCTTTGTGTTACACATCACTCTGGTACAGCAATTTCTGTCAAATAAAAATGTTATGGTGTGTCCTCATCTACCTTATCCACTGGATCTGGCACCATGCAACTTCTCACTCTTTCCCAAAGTCAAAATTACCCTGAAAGGTAAATGTTTTGAATGGATTCAGGACACTGCGGCAGCCACAACAGCACAACTAAAGACACTCACAAAAGAGGACTTCGGAACTGCTTCAGAAAGTGGTAAGAATGATGGGATAAGTATGTTCAAATCGAGGGTGAGTATTTTGAGGGGGATTAATGGCAATGTGTCTTTTACTGTAACAAATTTTTAAAAATTTAAACATTCATCATATTTTTGGATCATACCTTATATATTCTTCATGGGCATTTGGGGGGAAATAAAATTTTAAAATATAAGTAAAATATTTTGTACATGGTTGAGCTTATTAAATATTTAACAGATTATTTAGTTATTATTCATAAGGCAAACTCCTTACCTTCGCCCACAAAGCCCATTATGTTCTGACCCCTACCTGTCTGTCCTGCCTCATTTTCAGCACCCCCATCCTGTGTTCAACTCATAGAAACCACTTGAAGTTTCCCACATGACATTCTCTCTTCATGCATTTGTATTTGTGATTTCCATTTCCCCCAATCTGTCTCTCCTTGCCTTCACCCCTTACTGCTTGTTCTCTGAGTTCCCATAGAACACTTTATAAATGTGTGTTATAAATTATTAAATATGTATTATAACAATTTATACCATAATACAGTTATCTCTTTACTTCTCGTTTTCCCTTACTAGTCAGAGAGATCACTGTGAGTGGAATTGATTTCTTATTTTTGTATTCCTGTTCCTGGTAACTATAGGCATATAATTGAATGGTTGCTAAGTAAGTATTTGTTTTATTGAATGAATGAATGAATGAACAAATGAATGGAAAGAATGGAATGGAAAGAGAGTGAAGAGTTGTGGTTAAGGCACAGGATTCTGGACCTGCATTTATAGCCCAACTCTGTAATTTACACTCTTTGTGACCTTGAATGAGTTACTTGATCTTTTTGTGTCTTCTTTTCCCTATATATAAAATGGGACTAATAATAGTATTCACTTCTTAGGAGGACTAAGTGAGTTAATATTTGTATAAAGTACTTAGAACAATGAATGATACACAGTAAACTATATTTAGGTGTTAGCTTCTGTTGCTGCTAATGTTTTTAGTATTTTCCTTATGATTTTGAACCCATAGGCATCTTTAGTATTAGGTTGGTGCAAAGGTAATTGTAGCTTGAAAGGTTAAAAATAATTGCAAAAACCACAATTACTTTTGTAACCTAATATCAAGAATAATGTTATTCTATGCGTTTAAGTGAGCTGCAAACTTTGAATATTAACATAATGTTCAGGTTCTTAAAAGATGTTCCATTTACTCTGGATTCTTTCTTTTACAGGGCTCTATGGAGCAAGTCAGTTCTCATTTCTTGGAGCAGACACTGGACAAGAAGCTAATGTCAGATCTGAGGGTAAATTGAATTCTTTGTTGTTTAAACTGGGTTTTTGTAACCAATATCAGTGTAACTATATGCCAAGTTGATGTGGATTTATTTTGCAGCCCATGCATTTAAGTTAATGTAGCGTGATTAGATTACATTTTAATTTAAAACCTTAGTAACTTGAATCAAATTACAAGTTACTTCATTAAATTTTAAATTATTATAGTGAAATACTTGCACAAGTGGGGTTTTTAAAAGAAGAGGCAATATTAACTTTGTATTTGTTAGAAACTACAAAGGTCTGGTCATATTTTTTGAGATTGTGACATTTTAGGACATCTTTTCAACAGCAGCTCCCATTTCCCATGGAATAGTAATTTCTTTCTCTGAACAGTAACAAATGCCTCTTATGGAATACCTTTACGCTTTTACTGTGATAGTTCTCTGACATAGTTGTCAGGACCAAATGAGTCTGTGAATATGATATGTACATTCATTGTCAATATCTTAATTTTTTAAATTATAAAAGTGATAATAAAGAGTTACAGAATTTTGATAACTAGGAAGAAAATGGAAAAAATTTACCTATTTTCCCATACTCTAACACAGTGACTTCTGTTGTGTTGGTGTATTTCTCCCCAGCTCTTTTTCTTATGCATTTTTAAAATATTGTATACAGATAGTTTTGTAGTCTACTTTTTACCTTTGCCACTGTCATGTGCTTTTTTTTTCATATTGTCAACTTCATACTTAACATTTTTACTGATTGCAGAATGTTCTGTTAAGTAGATACAACATCATTTTTTAGTCCTTTATTATGCAATTATATTCTCCTAATTTTTCTGTCATAATAAAGCACGTAAAGAATATCTCGTGCATTATTAATCTTCTTTTGAGTTATTTGGTAAGATAAGATAAATTCTTAGGAATGGTTGAGGAGTTGATATCTGCACTTCATGAAACATTGCCATATGGCTTTCCTGAAGGGCATTGCCTTTATTCGAGGTTGGTGAGTAAGTGTTCTTTGTGTGTACTGGGGTAGAAGTGTAAAGAAGGGCATGCTCATGGTGGACGGTGAGGGATGACTAATGCAAGAGTTTCCAAGACACATCACAAGGTACAGACTTTACTACTGGATCTGACCCTCATCCTTGTAGGCTCAGGTGCTATATTTCATCAGTATCTTTGAGGTGATCAGCCACAAGGATGTGAACTCACACCAAGAATGTTCGTAAGAGGCTAATGTATAAAGTATTCATTGATGAGAGCCGTAACTGCCAAGTTGACTGGACATTTACTGTAGTCAACCAGGATAGTCCCCCTTAGGCAAACTGTGCAGAAAGTGAATTTACTGGGTTGCTTGGTACACAGTGTTGTCAAATAGAGACTTACTTCTCCTGGAGCTTACTAAAAATTCTTTTCTAGGGCCAGTGCATTCCCTACCCAGGATGATACTTGGCAGGGGCACGGCTACTGTTTACCTCTCTGGTTTTCTCTTTCCTATGTTGCCATGGCAAACATGACCACCTGTTTGATCAACAACACATCCTTTCACTATTTTTAATAAGATACTATCAGCAGTGAGAGATCTGTGAGCCTTCAGTCTTTAAGTTGAATTTGCATTTTTCTGCTCTGATCTATGGAGTATTGGTTTTGAAAGTGTGACTCGGTGAGAGCAGTCTTATTTCCTACCTTCCCAGTTTTCAGGGTGCGTCTTACTGTTCCTTCATGAACCTCCTGCAAGTGATAATTGTTGTTGTCCTCTACAGAGGAAACGCACTGCACATGAGCGGGCCAAGGAACTTTATAGTTCAGGGGAATTTTCCAGCGGCAGGAAGTGGGGAGATGATGCTCCCAAGGAAGAAGTGGATACGGGGGCTGTGAACTTGATTGAGTCAGGAGCTTGTGGAGCCTTTGTTCATGGATTGGAAGATGAGATGTATGGTAAGTATGACTGCGTAATAATGACCGTGCCCATTTACTGAGTGACTGCTACGTGCCGGCCATCGTACCGGTTGATATACACACATTGTCTCATTTCGTCTTCACAGTCACAGTGTGTCTACTATTTTAACTTTACAGACAGATGCAGTTGAGGCCCAGGTGGTATGATGCAGTAGTTAAGAGCATGGACTTTGGGTTCAGTCAATCTAGGTTCAAATTCCAGCTTTTCTGTAAAACAAGGTATTTCTGAATTGTGAGAATTAAAGGAGATTATATATATATATATATATATATATATATATATATATATATATATATATATAAAACATTTGGCATAACACATGACCCATTCATAATAAGCACTTAATAATTGATAGCAAAAATTGATATTATGGGTACTGATAATAATAATAATTTGTTATTAGTCACTGAACTAGTAAGAGACAGAAGTAAGATTTAAATCCAGGTATGTCTGACCTCAAAGCCTTTTATGACTAAGAGAGACTCTTTCATCTTCATTTTAGAAAGATGTTTTCACTGGAAATTGAATTCTAGATTAATAGGTTTGGGTTTTCAAGTCTTTTAAAGGTGTCCCATAGTTTCCAATTTGCATTCTTTCTGTTAAGAAGTCTATCAGTTTAAAAAAATCTTTGTTCTTCTGTACATGATGTCTCTTTTTTTGTAGCTGCTTTTAAGATTTTCTCTTTATCACTAGTTTTAAATGATTTAATTCTGATGTGTCTTGGGGTAATTTTCTTCATGTTTCTTGTGCTTGAAGTTTGTTGAACTTCTTGGACCTATGGATTTATAGTTTTCATCAAATTTAGAAAATCTTTGGTCATTATTTCTTCAAATAGTTTTCTGGCATTATGCTCCTTTGGGGACTATAATTACACATATATTATGCTACTGAGGTTGTCCTGCAGCTCACTGGTATGCTATTCCTTTTTTTCCCCTAGACTTTTTTTTTTAATCTTTGTTTCATTTTGGATAATATTTATTGCTTTGTCTTGGAGTTCACTAATCTTTTCTTCTGCGATATCTAATCTGCTTTTAATCCCATCCAGTATATTTTTCATCTGGACATTGTAGTTTTCATCCCTAGAAAATCAATGAGATTTTGGGTTTGTTTAGTATCTTCCTCATATCTACTTAACATGCTTAATCTTTTCTCCAGCTTTGTCAACAGAGAATGCATTTACAATCAATGTCTTAATATCTTTGTCTACTAGGTCTGTTATTCGTGTGATTCTGGATTGGTTTTGGTTGGTTGATTTTTCTCTTCATTATGGATTATATTTTCCTGCTTCTATGCATGCCTTGTAATTTTCGATTGAATACTAGCCATTGTAAATATTACTTGATTGGATGCTAAACATTGTTACATTCCTATACAGATTCTTGAGCTTTGTTCTGGGATACATTTAGTTCAAGTCTTTTATTTTGAGCTTTGTTAGGCAGGACCCAAGCAGCATTTAATATAGGGCTTATTTTTTGTCCACTACTGAAACAAACTTTTCTGAAAAAACAATTATAGACCATGTGCAAGCTTTGAAGATTGTTCCTCTAATCCTGTTGAGTGGTTCTTTCTCATACTTTGGGTAGTTTCTTCACAGATGAGAACTCAGCTGTCAACTTGAAGAGGACCCCCTGTAGATCTCCCAAGCTTACTCTTGCTGTGCAGTTCTCTCCTTTCTAGTATTTTGCCCTATGAACTCTAGCTACATTGGCCTTTCCAGTCTATCAGCATTATTTTCGCAACGCAGGGAGACCTGCAGTCTAGAAACTTTCCAACAGTAAATTGGTATAATCATAGAACTCACCTCATTTATTTCCCCTCTCTCAGGGATCACTACCCTTATCGCCTGATGTCCAGTGTACTGAATACTGTTGTTTCATATATTTTTGTCTTTGTTTTTTAAAAATATTTTTATTAACGAATATAGCTAATATACAACATTATATCAGTTTCAGGTGTACACCATAATTGTTTATATACCTAAAGAAGTGGTCACCATAATAAATCCAGCAACCACTGACACTGTAACACACTGTTGCAGTATTATTGACTATATTCCCCATGCTTTACATTACATCCCCATGACTTATTTGTTTTATACCAGGAAATTTGGACCACTTATTGCCCTTCACCTTTTACCCCCTTTTTTAATTTTTCAATTACATTTGACATTCCGTATTATTTAACATTAATTTCAGGTGTACAGCATAGTGGTTAGACATTGTATAATTTAAGATGTGATCCCCCTGTCTAGTACTCATTTGTCACTATACATAGTTATTACAATATTATTGACTGTATTCCCTTGGCTTCACTTTACATTCCCATGACTATTTTGTCACTACCAATTTGTACTTCTTAATACCTTCAACTTTTTCACACTGTCCCCCAAGTCCCCACTCCATCTATCAGCCTGAATCGGGTACCAGTCTGACACCATATGTAGTTATTACAATATTATTGACTATAATCCTTATGCTATACCCTGCATCCCCATGACGACTGTGTAACAACCAATTTATACTTCTTAATCTCTTCCCCTTTTTCACCCACTACCCCAACCCCCTCCCATCTGACAACCATCAAAATGTCCTCTGTATCTATGAGTCGGTTTCTGTTTTGTTTGTTTATTTTATTCTTAGATTCCACATATAAGTGAAATCACATTGTATCTATCTTTCACTGTCTGACATACGTCAGTCAGCACAATGCCCTCCAGGTCCATCCATGCCACCTCAGATGACAAGAACCCATTCTCTTCCATGGCCAAGCAATATTCCATTATATATATGTACCACCTCCTTTTTATCCATTCATCCATTGATGGGCACCCAGGATGCCTCCACAGCTTGGTGATTGTAAATAATGCTGCAAAGAACATATGGGTGCACACGTCCCCTCGAAGCAGGGTTTCATTTTGGGTTTCTTTGGTTAACTACCCATAAATGGGATTACTATGTCCTTCTCTGTCTCTTGTTGTAGCCTTTGTTTTAAAGTCTATTTTTTTCTGATATAAGTATTGCTACCCCAGCTTTGTTTGTTTGTTTCCATTTTCATGAAATAACTTTTCATATCCCTTTACTTTTAATCTGTGTGTGTCTGTCAATCTGAAGTGAGTCTCTTGTAGGCAGCATATGTAAAGGTCTTGTTTTCTTATTCATTCAGCCACTCTATATTTTTTTTGTTTGTTTGTGTGTGTGTGTGTGTGTGTGTATTTTTAAGATTTTTATTGGGGAAGGGGAACAGGACTTGATCAGGGAATAGTGTGTACTTCCAGGACTTTTTTCCAAGTCAAATTGTTGTCCTTTCAATCTTAGTTGTGGAGGGTGCCGTACAGCTTCAAGTTGTTGTCCTTTCTGTCTTAGTTGTGGAGGGCGCAGCTCAGCTCCAGGTCCAGTTGCCATTGCTAGTTGCAGGGGTTGCGGCCCACCATCCTTTGGAGCGTGGGCTCTCAACCAACTGAGCCATCTGGGAGGCAGCTCAGCTCAAGGTGCTGTGTTCAATCTTGGTTGCAGGGGGCGGAGCCCACCATCCCTTGCAGGACTCGAGGAATTGAACTGGCAACCTTGTGGTTCACAGCCCATTGGCCCATATGGGAATCAAACCAGCAGCCTTTGGAGTTAGGAGCATGGCGCTCCAACCGCCTGAGCCACCAGGCCGGCCCCACCGTATGTTTTTGATTGGAGCATTTAATCCATTTACATTGAAAGTAATTGTTGATATATAGGTAGTTATTGCCATTTTGTTCATATCTTTTTTTTTTTTTTTTTGGTCTTAAAGAAATCCCTCTAATATTCCTTGTAATATTGATTTGGTGGTGGTGAACTCCATTAGCTTTTCTTGTCTGGGGAACTTTTTATCTGTCCTTTAATTTTAAATGATAGCCTTGCTGGGTAGAGTAATCTTGTTTGTAGGTACTAACTGTTCATCACTTTGAATATTTCGTGACAATCCCTTCTGGCCTGCTAAGTTTTTGTTGAGAGAGCAGCTGACAGTCTTATGGGAGCTCCCTTGTTGATAACTAACTGCTTTTCTCTTACTACTTTTAGTGTTCTCTGTCTTTAGCTTTTGCCATTTTTATTATAATGTGTCTTAATGAGGGCCTTGTTTGGGACTCTGCTCTTCTTGGGCTTGTAAGTCTCTTTCCTTCGCCAAGTTAGGAAAGTTTTCAGTCATTGTTTCTTCAAATAGTTTCTCAATTCCTTGCATCTTCTTCTTCTGGTATTCCTATGATGCGATTGTTGTTACACTTGATGTTGTCTCAGAGGTCTCTTAAACTCCTCGTGTTTTTTTTTGGATTTTTTTTTTTCTTTTTGCTGTTCCGATTGGATGTTTTCTGCTACCTTGTCTTACAAATCATTGATTCAGTCCTCTGCTTCATCTAGTCTGTTGGTGATTCCTTCTAGTCGATTCTTCATTTCAGTTATTGTATTCTTCACTTCTGACTGATTCTTTTTTATGGTTTATATGTCCGTTTTTATGCTTGCTATCTCTGTTGAAGTTTTCACTAAGTTCTTTGAGCATCTTTATAATCACTGTTTTCAACTCTGTATCTGGTACGTTGCTTGCCTCCATTTTGTTTAGTTCTTTTTCTGGAGTTTTCTCCTGTTCTTTCATTTGGGATATATTTCTTTGTTTCCTCATTTTGGCTGCCTCTCTGTGTTTGTTTCTGTGTATTAGGTAGGACTGCTGTGTCTCCCAGTCTTGCTGGGTGGCCTTATATAGTAAGTGTCCTGTGGGGCCCAGTGGCACAGACTCCCTGGTCACCTGAGCCAGGTGCTCCAGGAGTGTCCCTTGTGTGGATTGTGTGTGCCCTCCTGTTTTAGTTGAGCCTTGATTGCTGTTGGCACATCAGTGAGTGGTACTGACCCTCAGGCTTACTGGCTGTGGGGTTTGGCCATGTGCACAGCTTATGGGCTGCTGTGTGAGGGGCTTCCCCCATGGAGCACCCCAGCGTCTCTGGTGCCTTTTGAGATTGCCCTTTGGGTGTTTGACTTGTGGAGCTAATTGAGTGATGCTCTGCTGTGGTGTGAGCCAACCTCCAAGTATGTTGGTTTTCGTGACTTTTGGGAGGGGCATGCAGGCCCAGGTTAGCCATTGCCTGTGACCAGCTAGGGAGTACTTGGTAGAAGCTACAAAGTGATCCACGGTTGGTCTGTGCTGTATCTGGAGGCACATGGGGAAAGCCACCGCGAATCAAGGCCTGCTGACACCAGTACCGGGTCTGGGGTAGCTCTGTAAAAAGGACAGTCCAAGGCCTGCTGCCGTCTGCTGGCTCCCATAAAGTTCAGCCATTGATAAAGCCTCCTGTGGTAGGGAGTTGGGTTAGCAGGGTCTCAGTGAGTCTCCTGGGTAGGGCAAGAAGAGCTCATCAAACCAATTCAGATTCAGATTTGGCCATGGGCATGGTGGAGGGGCTCAACAGAGGAAAGATGGCACTCTGCCTGCAGGCTGCACAGAAGAAGGACCCCACACAGGGAAAATTGCGCCTGTACCTTCTGTCCTTGCCCTGAAGTTATACAACTTAGTCTCTCCCCATATGTTTCCGATGCCCCCTGAGTCACTGTCCCTCTGCTGGAGCCCAGGCTGAGTACCTGTGTGGGCCCTTTAAGAGGACATCTGGGTTTCCTGTAGCCTTCCTCCCACCACGATGGTTGGAATTCCCTCTGTTTTTCAAAACCAGGTATTGTTGGGGTTCCTCTCCCTGGCACCTCTCCTCCGGGCTGGGAAGCGTGGTGTGGGGCTGGGGTCCCTTGCTCCTCCATGGGGAACCTCTGGCTGAGCTATCTCTCCTGATTTTCAACCACCACACGTGTGGGACCAGCCCTTTTCTCATCTGCACCGCTTCTACCAGTTTAGATGTGGCTTCTTTATATCCTTAGTTATAAAACTTCTGTTCAGCTAGACTTCAGATGGCTCTCCAGGTTGATTGTTCAGTAATTTAGTTGTAATTTTAATGTGTTCACGGGATGAGGCAAGTACAGTGTTTATCTACTCTGCCATCTTGGATCTCTTCTCCCTTTTATCTCTTTTTTAGGTAGTTGCATATAGAAAGATAAATCTGGTCCTCCTTACAACATCTTAGCTAGTAATAGAAGTCCTGCAAAGCTCTTGTGATTTCCATAAAATGATGCTGTCTGTCTCACATAGACTACAGAATGTCAGTGCTTTGAGATGATTGACTCCAATCTCCTCATATTCAGTGAGGGTAATAAACTTCGGGAGAAAATGTTGATTGTCCAAATTTTTACAGTAAATTGGTGTCAAAGGATTAGAACTCAGGTCTTTAAAAATGCCTATAAAAAATTACCTAACAGTAGGACTTCTCAGAAGGGCAAGAAAATTACTTTTGAAAGACAATTTTCTATTATTAGATATAAGAATTTGGTTATCTATTTATTTGCTATAAGGCTTTCTGTGTATAGAAATTAGTTAAAACTACCTCTGCTTCTTTGTTCTCTATGAACTTGATACATGAATTATAATTTAAATAGTATTAGATAATAAGGAAGTCCAGTTATTAAAACCTGTTTTATCCTAAGACAAGTAACTTGAATCTATTTTATTTTGTTTCTAGTAGCAGTTTTTGCTTTGTTTAGTTTCTGCAGTTGAATTTCATCACTGTTAATGTTTCTGTGGTTTAGTTCTATAGTTTTCAGTTTGTCACTATAGTTTTAATTAAAGGAACTTAACTTTGGAAAGTGAGTAGATCATTTCATTGGCTGTAGACTCTAGTATCCCACATACTTTACGTCTTCTAGTTGTTCCTTGTTCTCCCTCCCTTTGGGGCCTTTGTAGTAGAAAGGTCTTTTTTCCTTTCTTTTGGTCTAGAAATTCCTTCAGGTATTGTTTTAGGGGTCACTTATTCCAGGAAGCTGCCTCTGATCCTGTTGAGTGGGCTATGTGCCTCTTCTGCGTCTTTTAATACTTCCTGTGCTTTTCCATGATACCATTTATCACTGTAGCGCAATTAACTATTCTTGTCAGTAGGCGCTGGGAGACAGTCTTGTTCATCTTTGTATCTTCAGTATTAAGCACAAAGCTAGTAGGCAGCAAAGCTAGGATCTGATGACACATGTTAAAATACCAGAGACTCAGTCTCTTTTTTTTTCTCTCCCTTTCCCCTAACATAGCAAATTTCTTTTCTCTGCCCTGGACCCTTAAGGAGACTGTAATGTGCTTTCAACATTCCCAAAAGTCCAGTAGATAGTGTTGATTTATCTGCCTGTAGCCAGGGAGTATAAGCAAAGTAAAACACCACGTTTCTTTGTTTCTGCTTAGAATTTTATCAGTTCAGGTCAAACTGATTATCTGATGCTGATCAGAAGTTTCTCTTTGATTCCATTGATAAGAGTTACAAGAGTTACACATGAGTCAGTATGGTGTGATAGATAAAGCCCTAGGATGAAGAGCCAGCAGTTAACACATTTGGGTCCATCTCGGTCTTGCTTTGTAATTATTAGCAATTTCATATTTAAATTACATTATTGTGACATGGAACAAATCCTTCCTTTCTGATTAAAAGGAGGCATTCATAACTACCAAGAAAAATCTGAATCATCTCCCTTTAATGCAGTAACTTGCTTTTAAAGTGTCTATGAAAATTTTTTGCACAAAAACAAATTATAGTATTTGTTGGCATGTTTTTCTTTTCTTTTTTGAAATTGTGCATTGTTTTGTAGAACCCTGTGGGAACCACTGGCACAAAACAATCATGAATTGAAGTCTTACAAGCATTGTGTGTAGCTTACTCCTCTCTCATCTCTGTGTCCCAGCACTTAGAACAGGGCAGGCATATAGTACACTTTCAGGAAACATTGAATGAACCAAACGCTTCCTGGATTCAGTGCCTTCACTGTTACCTGTTCTGAGCATGCAAAGAGGTAGACGACATGCCTTTGTTTACAAGGTGCTTACAAGACCCATACCTATGCTATAGCTGATATTTACTGGGCTTTTAACGTATGCCAGGCAGTGTGCTATGTGCTTTGCCTACATTATGTGATTTAGTTGTCCTAACTATGCTAGGAAATGGATATTATCTCCACTTAACAGGTGAGAAAACTGAGGTGCTAGGAAGTTAAGTTACTTCTTCACGATCACCCTCCAAGTTAGCAGAGAGATCACCCTTCACAATTCACCGTGAGACCACCTCCATCATTCCAGAGTGTGTACCCTCAACCACTATAGGATGCTAGTCTAGAATCAGCAGACCTGGGTACTAATCTTGTCTCTGCTCTCACTCTCTTTGAGGCAAGTTAATTTACTTTGCTGAATCTTATCTGTAAAATGAAAATACTGATACTGAGCCTGTTTTACTCTTAATAATATTATTATTTAAAAACTGCCTTTTTGTCTCAGAGACATAGAGGAAAAACTGAGGGTTGCTAGATGGGAGGGGGGATAGAAATAAGGGGGAAGGTGAGGGGATTAGAAAGCACAGTCGGTAACCACAAGATTGCCATGGGGATATGAAAGTCAGTTTGGGGAATATAATCAATAATGTTGTAAAGATTTTGTAAGGTATCGATGAACACTTGTCTCATTAGGGAGACCACCTCAGGGATGATGTAGATACCTGATCACAGAGGGGATCTCCCAGACAGTCTGTGGAGTGAGCGGAGTAGAGAGCAAAAGACAAACGTGAATGAGAAGGAATCCTTCTTGGCTTTTGTCCATGGCTCTTCACTTTATGTGCCGTTTTACTTGTCTCCTTTTGTCTAGAGGTCCGCATTGCTGCTGTGGAGGCTCTCTGCATGCTGGCCCAGTCTTCACCCGCTTTTGCGGAAAAGTGCCTTGATTTCCTGGTTGACATGTTTAATGATGAAATTGAGGAAGTACGTCTGCAGTCCATACATACCATGAGAAAAATCTCTAACAATATCACCCTCCGAGAGGATCAGCTAGACACTGTCCTGGCTGTGTTAGAGGTGAGTGGTCATAGTTTGTTACTTATTTCTTCACCAATTATACCTACTGGGCACCACTTTTTTTTTTTTTAAACCAGGCATTGTGCTAGGATTTGGTGATACAATAGTATGTAGGCAGCGCAGTTCTGCCTTCTCATCACGCAACTCCACCAAGATGGAGGAGACTCACCATTAACCAGGAAATGTGAAGAAAGCTTAGTATTGCTATGATCGGGAAAGGACAGGGTGCCCTGGGACTACAAGTGAATCTAACCTGAATTATCTAAGGTGAGGCTGGGGAGATGGGGAAGAGAGAAGGAATGCTGTAGTGGACACTCGACGGAGGAGAAGGATTTCATGACGCACTTTCTGGGGGAAGGAGTGGCACTGGTGGTAGAGTGGAAGGGTACCAGACAGAATACTGTCTCAGGAGCCAGAGGTAAGATTGAGTATGATGTATTCAAGGCGTTAAAGGAATTCACTGTAAGTGGAGCACAGAGTTGAAGAGATGGAGGAGAGAAGGCAAGGGGCTAGTGACAAGGCCCGGGCTAAACAGTGAATTCTTTTTAGGCTTTGGTTTCATTCTTCTGGTGAATCATAGGATGTTACAGCAGGAAGGCATCTTAGGCATCAATTCATTCAACCCTGGGGTTTTACACAGAAAAAAGTAATTTGTTTGAGGTCACACAGCTAGCAAGTGCTGGTGGCAGGATATAAACACAGATTTGCCTCCCCCGCTGTACAACTCTATGTGGTTCTTCAATTATTTTTCTAAAGTGTCTGGATTTTACTGTTGAGTACTGAGGCTTTTCAGAATATTGGTAAATGAGATTTGTCCTCTGGTTTCCTTTTTTCTTTTTCGTTTTTTGATGTTTAATCATTAACACTTGTTACAGATTTCTGCTATATACTTCAGAAAACAGGTTGGGTGCTTTGATTTTAAAGTTCTTTGTTATTCTCTTAGTTGCTTAGCACTTCTATTAAGATTTTTCCTGAGTTATCTTTTTTTTTTAGGGTGTACAACACTGATTTAATTTACCTATACGTACATTGTGAGATGATTACCACAATCAAGTTAATTAATCCATCACCGCACATAGGTAGTTACCTTTCATTTTTCAATCAGTTTCAATCAGCCTCTTCTTTATATCCTTAGGTATAGGGTTTGTTCAGCTCGTCTTCAGATGCTTCTCGAGGTTGATTGTTCCATAATTTAGCTGTAATTTTAATGGGTCATGGGAGACGGCAGGCACAGTGTTTATCTATTCCGCCATCTTGCAAGAGCCTATGTTATCTTTATAATTTTTCATGTATTTTTTTCCTTAGATGATAAGTTTGTATTTTGTGGCTTGTTTTCCATGGATGTTCTCTATAACCTGGCCCCTCCTTTTCTTTTTAATTTTCTTTCCCGTCATTCCTCACCTTGAACTGTATGCAGTAGTCACCTCCCTAGTCATCATGCTTTCTGTCACCATTTTTCCTTCGCTGTACTTTTTCCTTCCTGCCTGCAAAACTGCCACTTTTCACCTAGCAGACTAGCTTATTCCCAGGATCTACATTAGACAACATATCTAGGAAGCCTTCCCTAATTAACCCCACTCCTCACATGGGCTACATAGCACTTCTCTGTATTTCTGTAACACCCTGTGTATACGACTGTAGCCTTTATCAGTATGTGTTCTGCTTATTTAATTCTTTATTCCACAAGACGCTGGGCTTCTCAAGGGGCCAGAATCTTGGCTGTAGTCATTAGGGAAATGCAAATTAAAACCACAGTGAGATATTTAAAAAAAAACAAAAAACCTTACAATATCAAGTGCTGTGAGGATGGAGAGCAACTGGCACTTTCATACATTGCTGATGGCAATGCAAAATGGCAGAGCCACTCACCTGTTTGGAAACAGTAAGACAGTTTCTTATAAAGTTAAACATACACTTACCGTTGATCCTGCAGTCCTACTCTGAAGTTTTTACTAAAGAGAATTGAAAACTTACGTTTGAAAAACCTGTATACAAATGTTTATTGCAGCTTTAGTTATAATAGACCCAACTAAAAACAACACAAAATCCTTCGGTTGAAGGGGTAAATAAACTGTGGTACATCTATTCAGTGGAATGCTACTCAATAATAAAAAGGAATGAACTACTGACACACGTAACACTGTGAATGAATGTCAGATGCATTATGCTAAGTGAAAGTAGCCAGACTCAAGAAGCAGCATACTCTATGATTTCATTTATACGACATTTTGGAAAATACAAAACCGTAGCAGAAAATACATCAGTGGTTGCCAGAAGCTGGGGTTAAGGTGTAGACTACAAAGGTATACTAGGGAAGTGTTTGCATGATGGAAGTGTTTTATATCTTGATTGTTGTGATGGTGGTTACATAACTATATGTATTTGTTAAACTCATAGAAATGTACACAAACAAGGATGAACTTTACAGAATGTAAATTATATGTTAGTAAACCTGATTTTAAAAAAATGCTTGGTAGATTTCATTTCCCACTAAAAGGAACCAAAATTTCTAAGCTAAATGGCTCATTCCAGTCCTGGCGCAGAAAGTGTAACAAGATGAGCTTGTACCACCCTGTCATATGGAAAGCAGATATTAGCTACCAAAGACCTCTAGGGTCATATCAAAAAGACCCAGGAGACAACTTAAATAGCCTCTTACAGGCCCAAAGTGGAGCATATCATTCAAGATTATAACTGCAAATATGTTTAAATTCATAATTGTGTAAAGATGCTTAAAAAACAAAACACTGCATTAGTCACCTTTGGAAGATGCTTAGTAATCAACTCATTGTTTTGAAAACTGGCAGATTAAGGAACCAAGCATATATCTTTCCATTTCCTATACAAACCAAACTTCCAGATTAACAGCTAGTTGAGAAGGGGAAGTTTCTCTTTATAGAAATGAGAGGAATGATAGAATTTGTATACTATTGTCTTACAACTTTAATAAATTACTAGATCTAGGTAGTGAACATCCGTGGTTACTCACATCACAAAAAAGAAACAGACATCATATAGTTCCTGAGAGAAGAACACAGGATCTCGTTCCATGAGGTGGTTTTATTTAAAAAAAAAAAAAAAAATTGAACCTGAATCTGGTGAAACCTCTAAATCTAACTACCATCACAGGATGTACAGGGGAGAAATTGCAAGGGGAAAAAAAGTGAGGTGTAATCAGATTTTACATATTAAAAAATACTTAAGGGACATATTACCCAATTGAATGTGTGGACCTTAGTTGGAGCCTGATTAGAACAAGCAAATGCTTTTTGAGTCCCATGTTTCCCCGAAAATAAGACCTAGCCAGACAATCAGCTCGAATGTGTCTTTTGGAGCAAAAACCAATATAAGATTGTATTATATATAAGACCGGGTCTTACATAACCCGGTGTTATGTTATGTTGTGTTATGTTACGTTGTTATGTTATTATTAGACCTGGTCTTATAGTAAAATATAGTAAAATAATACCAGGTCTTATATTAATTTTTGCTCCAAAAGACATATTAGAACTGATTGTCTGGCTAGGTCTTATTTTCAGGGAAACATGATAGTCAGTTGGGGAAATTTGAGTACTGACTGGATATTTGATATTAAGGAATTATTAAATTTTTAGGCATGATACTGGTTTTGTGGGGTTTTTTAAATGAATTATTTTTTAAAAGATATTTATGGAAATATTTACCAATGAAATGCTACGATTTCTCTGATTAGCTTCACAATAATCTGGGAGGAGTAGGTAAGGGTATAGATGAAACACGATTGGCTGTGAGTTAATTGTTGAAATGGGAATTTATTACTTCTATGTTTATCTATGTTTCAAATTGTCTGTATTAAAAAGTTTTAAAGAACTGGCAGACAATGCCATGAATACATCACATAGAGTAGAATAGATGTGTCCATTGACTTTAGTGTTAAGAAGCTGTTGGTGGCCTTTTCTAATCATGTTAGTGAGGTCGAGCAGGAGTGGGGATGGAGGAGGCCACTTCTCTGACCCCATCTCGTACTACTCTCTTTTTGCTCCCTCTGCTCCAGCTACCCTGGTTTCCTTGCTGTTTTGCAAACACCACACTTCCAGTTACGGCTTTGATGTGTGCTGTTCCCTTGGATAAAGCTGTGTAAAATACCCCACCTACCCCAGCACTCGTTCCCTTAACCTGCATATGGTTGTTTCATAGTACTTACCACTGTCTGACCTATATATATTCAGTCGTTCATTTTTGTCTTTCCACTAGAATGAAGCTCCTAAGAACAGGGATTTGCTTTTAATTACTGCTATATCTCTACACTTGGTACATAACAAGAGCTTGATAAATGTTTGACTGTCTCAATAAATGTTGAATGTGTAAACAAATGCATGAATTCTTTAAATCTTTGTTCTTATGTCACCTCTGTCTTCTCAACTACTAGCCTCTCCCCTCTCAGAAAATTGACTCTTTACCCTGTACTCCCATTGTAACTTTTATACTCCTCCATAATAGCTAATCCACAATGACTGCTATTATTATCATTGTTGCCTTTTTTTTTTTTTTTTTAAGGATTCGTCCAGAGATATTAGAGAGGCTCTCCATGAACTCTTATGCTGTACTAACGTTTCAACCAAAGAAGGGATTCATCTTGCACTGGTGGAGCTGCTGAAAAATTTAGCCAAGTACCCTACTGATAGGGACTCCATATGGAAGTAAGGACTTTTTTGCTCATTTGCTCACGACTCCCATAATGCAGTAAATGTACAATATTGCCATCATTCTGTGGGTCATCATAGATTGAGGATGTGGCCCTTCATTTTGTCTTCAGTTAAGAAACCTGGTTCAACTTAACCAAACTCTCAGGAGTCTGATTCCTAAATGGAAGATCGCATTTCAGATTATTTATTCATTTGTTCATCCATCCCCCTAGCAAATACTGTATACCTGCTATATGCTTACTGTGTGCCAAGCCCTATGGTAAGTGTTGGAGGTACGGAGGTGAGCTGATTAGCTTTTCTTTTTCTCCTATGTAGTGTTAATCACTGCGTTGTCTAGTTTGCATTTTGTACAGGATTATAACCGTCATTGTAGAGATGAAAGGTAGCGCTGGCACATGGTCTGCAGATCGAAAATCTCAATCATTTTTCTCCCTAATTACCTCTAGCTTTATTGACTAGAGTCAGACTGTTAACACTGTTAATGAAGTGCTGTTTGAAGAACTACTTGCGTCCATTTAATATTAAAATGTGTTAATGTGCTCCACATATTTAGATGAGCCTATGTGACGAGATCACTCCAACTGAATAGTTTCTTGATTTTCAGAAAAAATTGTTACAAAGAGTAGTAAATCAGATACTTAGAAGATATATTAAAAACTAAAAATACCAGGGGAGTCTTGCTCTAGGTAATATTTTTGATATCTGGTTATCTGTTTTGCTATTTCTTCTTGTTCGTTCAGTCCAGTTCAGCTCAGTTCAACATACATTTATTGATTGTCTTCAGGGAGCACCCAGTCATTTGGTGTGTGGGCGTTGGAGTGGGGAGAAACACCTATATCGGTATCTGTAGTTCTGTAGGCAACACAGAAGGAAGGATAAATTCTGCTTGATGGAAGGGATTGTTATAGAGTTTTTAGCACAACTTCTTGCCTTAAAATAAGATGTGTGGTTATTTGGTTCACCCAGAATATTTATATAAGATTGTCTTTATTGGATGATTGTAGACAGAAAACACCTTCACCTAATAGTGCTGCAAAGGTTTTGAAATGACCTATTCTAATTATTACTTGATTTTTTTCATCTCTTCTCATGAATAGTAGCTTTATTTAGAAATATCAAAAAAGAATGTGATCAAAGAGTGAAGGAATAGTCACAGTAGCATGTTTTTAAGACATTGCTAAAGATAGATACATAAATGAAAGTTTTGAAAGAGGTAGTTTGTTCTGTTTATGAACCTTTAGTTCATTCAACAAATGCTTATTGAACACTTGTTATAACCCAGTCACTGTGTTAGGTGCTGTGGAGATTGAAAAAAGGATTCAACTCATAGACCTAGCACTCAAATAGCTAGAAGGGAGAAAAGTAGGAAATGTTTAGAGAGGGAGGTGGGTGTGATAGTAAAAAAATACTACAAGTCAGAACTGAAGTCTAGCTTTAGAGAGGCCCAGAGGCTTAGGGGTCTCTGAGGGGACCTGATTAATAGCTCTTGGATTCTCCACCTGAAATCTGAATGGAATGAGATACAATAAAGAAGTGGCACCTGATGGCCAAACTACAGCCTTTACAATGTCCCCTGAGGCACAGTGAGTGAAAGGGCTGAGAGAGATCAGAATATTGGTGAATTCAGTTCTTTCCACACAGAAGGAAAAACAGGACTGGGGAACAGTGTACTTTCCTAACAAGATCAAGTGTTTTAAATGTGATGCCTTTCATCCCCCATATGTCCATGAATTCATTCGCGGTGTTCCTTCTCTCTGTTGCCAATCTGCCTATTCTCCAGTCCATGGGGAAGTCCCATCTCCTTTGTGAAACTTTATCTGATCATAATAATCTCTTCTACCTTTGACAGGTAAAAAGCAAGTAGCGTTCATTTGATAGTTTATTACCTTGTTTTAGTCATCTTTGCCTCAGCTGGATTATAAACTCATTGAGAACAGAAATGAAGATTTATGTTTCTTTTCATTTAGGCATATCTTCGAAACCAGAATTTAACAATTAAAAAATAATCAAGATACATAATTACCAGCTCATGTGTAGTTCTTTATAGGTTATAAAGGACCTTCATGTAGTCATCATAGTTAACTAATAACCAATGAATAGCTAATAGCCAGTTGAGTTATTACTATGTGACAACCACCTAAGAAGCTCTCCAGCAGACTTCCCCTCTTGCTCCATTGACCACTGCTGCATTACTTGATTTCCTGCAAGCCAGTCACTGGACAATGGGAATGGGATTGCTGTGATGGGTTTAGACCAATTGTGGTTGAGCCCTTGGGCTGGGCCTACCTTCTTCTGAGCACTTTGATGTCTACCGGTTACCTGAGTAAAATCAGGGTTCTCTTGGTAAGGAAGTTGGGGGAAGTTGTGGTTAGTTAAAATAATGTGTTAGTAATATCTGCTGTAGCAGCTCTTTATCTTCATAATAACCAGTTTGTTAGATGAATTAATTGAGCTCCAGAATAATTGACTGACTTATCTGAATTCGTAGAGGTAGCAAAAGTAGATGGTTGAGAATTTGCAATTCTGAATCAGGCTTTCTGATTCTGATTTTTAGTACTTTTTAAAGCATTTATTAACTTACGAAAGTGGGCTCTCGTTTTGTTTATTTCAGATGCCTGAAGTTTCTGGGAAGTCGGCATCCAACCCTGGTGCTTCCCTTGGTACCAGAGCTCCTGAGCACCCACCCGTTTTTTGACACAGCCGAACCAGACATGGATGATCCGGCTTGTATCCTCTGTGCCTGGGACAGATGCTGCTGAACTGGCAGGGAATTTTGGCATCTTGTTCTGTAGTGTAGCTTAGGTGGTCTGAGTTTTATGTTTTTCCTTTCTTTTAGGTAAGAATAGATCCTGAGGGAGCCTGGTGGTTATTATGTTCTTAGATTTCATTCTTGTTTTCACAGTAATTCAACCTTTGCTGTTTAATACTAATAATGTTTACACCATTTCTTGCGCACCTACTATATTCTACATACTGTTCAAACACTTTATACATTTTATCGCTGATCTTCCAAACAACACTGGAAGGAGGTGGTATTCCCAATTTACAGATGAGAAAACAGGCTATTAAATAACTCTCCAATCAGCAAATCTGGGATGCAAAGCCAGACATCTTTGGTTGTAAAGCCTGTGGACTTTCCCCTATGTCTTCCTCCATGTTTAATTTGATCTGCATCTTGAAGGAGAGGATGGAGCTGAGCTAAGCTGCATGATTATTCTGCCCCATACAAGCTCAGTGGGTCTGTGATAGCCATGGACAGTATGCCGTGCCGTTGGATTGTTTTCTGGCAATGGGAATACACTGACATCAGTGCAGCTACACTCTCCCATGGTTCTTTTCGCTCTACCTCAGATCCTTGGTGGTTTAGGGAGTGTTTATTGCTACATGAGGATTAGGCAAATAACTGGCTGTTGTAAGATGACCATTGTATTCTCTCCTTGTTCTGTTTGTTTATTTTCACAGTGAGTTTGGAGACTTTAAAAAGATCCATGTAATTGATGTACCAACCAATGCCCTACTCTGTGTGTACCTCTGTGTTTATATCCCATACCTTACCTGTAAAGGCGCAATATTATAGCTATTTGAAATTCATCTCATCAGAGAGGGGTTTGTGGGCTAGGTGTTATTACAACTGTCACATGACGTGTTGAAGGGGTTGGAATCTGAAGACCTTTTCATGTTAAAAAAAAACGTTAAACATTTTTAGAACCCTATTATGTTAGATACTTTTCTGGGTAATTGGAGGATTGTGTTATTTAGGAAATATGTTTGACTGTGAGTAACAAGTGTAGCTTAAACAAATTACTGTTTTTGTGTTTCTCCAAAGTAAAAGAAGTTCAAGGTTAGCAGTCTGGTGATGGTACAGTAGCTGCACATTGTTCTCGGTGGTCCAGGCTCCTCCTATTTTTCTGTTCGGCCATTTTCAGTTGTCCAAGAGTATTGCTAGAGCTCCAGTCATCAGGTTCAGGTTCTAGGCCGGAAGTTAGAAGCTATTTGGAATAAAATCAGTTTTCTATTAGGAAGGAAAAAGGGAAGAATGGATATTGGGTAGGCAGATAGCTAGCAGGCTCTGCCATAAGGGTACATACAGAAGATTAGATCTTATGTTTATCTTTTAATTTCTGATTTTCCCTCTGTTATAAAATTAATATACGTAGAAAGAAATCCAAAAAATTAGAAAGAAGAAACCTCTTATTTTAATACCCAAAGTCCAACTAGCCAAACTGTTAATATTTTGGTGTATTTCTCCCTTTTTTAAAAGCTTGGGGTTGGGATTTTGCTCTTTTTTTTTTTTTAACATAGTTTATTTCATCAACAAACATTTATAATAGATAGCTGCTATCATATCCTCTCTATATTTTAGAGCCTGCTTTTCCACTTTTGACAAAATGCTTATGATACAATATTATAAATTCTTTGTAAGCATAATTTTTAGTGATAGTAAAGTAGATGAAACACTAGTTGTATAGTCATTCTCCTGGTTTGGGACATTTAGGTTGTTTCTGGGTTATTTGCTATTGTAAATGATTCTGTGCTATTTGATTATTTACTTAGAATAGATTTTGAGATGTGGAATTACTCAACATTCATAAGACTCTTACTGTCTAGTACCAAATTATTATTGAAATGGATTGTGCCAGTATATACTTTAGTAGCCAATGTCCTGAAAATTTCTATTTGTTAGTATTCTTAGCAACATTAGTAATTAGGGTTATTTGGAATGGGGTAATATCTGTGTTTGAATTTGCATTTATTAGAAAATTATAGTTATTTAATGGGAATTTGAGGGGCTGGAACTGGGGCACCAGATTCTGGCCAAGCTCAACCTTGTATACCTCCTAGTTTACTTAACCCACTCCTCCAACAGACATTGCAGTTTTGGTTCTTATCTTCAATGCTGCTAAAACCTGTCCAACAATGCCAGCCTTGTTCTCAGATCATACCTTCAGGCACTATGCCTACCTCAGGGACAGCCTTTCTCATCTTGTTCCTGCCTTGAGGGTATGTTGAAAACATCTTTGTCCTTGTTTCTGGTGTTTTGAGTTTTGGTCATTTGTGGTTGTTAACTAGCCGAAAGCTGACTGTATATTCTCTGAAAATGCATTCGTTCATTCTCTTTCTCTCTTGGGCTCTCTTCTATTGTTTGTACTTTTGCTTCTTACCTTTCAAGAAGATTCATTTTTTCAAATGTCCTAGGGTTACTGATTATGTTACCGTGTTTCCCCAAAAATAAGACCTAGCCGGATAATTAGCTTTAATGTGTCTTTTGGAGCAAAAATTAATATAAGACCCGGTCTTATTTTACTATAAGACCAGGTATAATATAATATATGATATAATATAAATATCATTATAATATAATATAATATAGTATAATATAATATAATATGTAAATACTGTGTCTTACATTAATTTTTGCTCCAAAAGACACATTAGAGCTGATGGTCCGGCTAGGTCTTATTTTTGGGGAAACACGGTATGTTAGGTAAGAAAAAGTAATCTGGAACAATATATTTTAGACCACGGGTTAGATTGTGATATGTTTTAACAATTACATAAAGCCACGATTCTCAACAAATTCATTTTTTAATAATAAAACCTGTATTATTTTTAAAACCTAGAGATATAGAAAGAAAAAAATTTAAATGAATCATAACGATAATAATCGCAAACACTGAATGCTGTGTGCAAGCACTTTTCTTAAGCTCTTTATTTGTATTAACTCATTCCTGCTTAGCTTACTCTAAATAACTTTATTTAGAATAATATATGTACACAGTTAGAAAATTTAAACTATATAGAAGGTATAAAATCAAAAGTGAACTCATTTTTGCTCTCCCTTCCCCTTCCCTTTCTTGAAAGGTAACTTGATAGTAAGAACAAGAATTATAATTATCATCATAGAAAATAGTTTTAAAGCATGCTATATAAACTTATTTGGAAATAATCACTCTTCTATGAAGTGAAAGATCAAATAAAATTTAAAAATAAATGTGACAACAGATTACTTTGTAGTTCTATTTCTATGGTTAGCCCATTTATTTCAGTTAACAATAGGAAATAATATTAGACCATTCGCTTCTTTTTCTCCTTACAGCTTGTATCTATATTGGGTAGGCCATGCTCTTTTTCTCTCTCTCTTTCCTTTTCTCCTACTAAAGCTGGGGAAGGAGGGGAAGGTTATTTACAGAATCATCTAGCCTTTTTTTCCTTTACTTTGTTTGGTTCACTTTTTTGTTTTTCTGGTTTGTTTGAGTTACCAAAAGCTGCGCCACAGAAATGTAATGGCACTGTAACCCCATTATGTTTGCTTAGCTACCAGGTAGAAAACTAGTGTCATCCTCCGTTTCCCCCAACATCACGCTTCCTGAGGATCCTTCCCATCAGTTCCTGCAGCAGAGCCTCGAAAGGGTGTATAGTCTTCAGCACCTGGACCCGCAGGGAACCCAGGAGCTGCTTGAGTTCACCATCAGGTGAGCTGATCATCCCTTTCCTTTGACAGAGTTAACGTTGTTCTGCTCAGCTTGACTGTTTTGATTTCCAGTGTTGTTTGTAGGCTACTTTTTCTGACCTTGTAGGCCTGCATTCACACATGGTGTTATGATCTGTTTATATTTGGATTAGATTGTGGTTTGAGCATATCACAAAGAAAAACTCTTTGTGTTCATGACCAGATTGATGATTAGTACAAAACTAGAAAGTTATAAAGAAGCTGTTTTTAATTTTTCTTTCCTCGTATATAAGGATGGGTGACAGAAAGGGCAAAAGTACCTGATTTGGACAGGAGGGAAGGTTAATTCTTTCTTGTAGGCAGGACAAGAAAGAGCTGAGATGATCATCACGGGCCTGGGCTCATTCTCTCTTGTTTCTCCATCTTCTGTGTCAAGCGGCCTCAGCCTAAAGATCCAAACTCTAACAATCCCCTCTGTATTCCTACAGGAAAAGGAAAGGGCAGAACAAGGGCGTCATTTCCACGCTCCTCCCCCACTCCCCGTACCCCCTTTTAAAGACACTTTCCCAAAGTTGCATGTTCTAGTTTTACTTGCATAACATTGACTAGAACTTGAGTCATATGGCCGAATCTCGCAGCAAGGAGCTAGGAAAGGTAGTCTTTACTCTGGGTGCCCAGTGCGCAGGAGGAGGGGAGGGTATTGCGGAACCACCAGCAGACTGCTAGACCATAGTAGAACGTCCTGAGTGATATGAGAAGAATTGAAACCCATTTATCTGCCTTTAGCAAAAGCAGTATCTATCTGCTTTTGTAAATAAGTTTTGATTGAAACACAACCACACCCATTCGTTTAGGTATTGTCTGTGGCTGCTTTCATACTACAATGGCGGAGTTGAGTAGTCACCACAGAAACGACATGGCCTGCTATTAAAATAGATACTATTGGACCCTTTACAGAAGAAATTCGCTGACCCTGAAGTGATGCTTCAATCACATTTTCTTCCTCTCTTGGTCCCTCACCAAAGCGATTAGTTTTACAGGCCACTATTTGAAGTTGTTGGCCCTGAGCCCAGGAAAATAAGCTCCACTTCCTGACTCAGCCCCACCTAAATAAACATTTAGGTTTTGTCCTTGACAGTTTTTTGCTTTTTTTATCCTATTGGCACCAAAGCTAGAATACGCACAGAAGGAAACCAGCTTGGTCATCAGCTGCAGTACTAGCTATGAGTAAGTGCTCAGTAAATACCCTTTGGTTTGAGGGACCCTCATGATACGGGTTTTATGAGGTGATACCCCTGAGCTTCAGGCTGGTCAGACCACTGTTCTAATATGGTGGTCAGTCAGGGGTGCTGTGTTTCTAACTTAAGTGCCTTCTGAAGAGGGTGCCCCGGATGGTGAAAGATCTGGAAAGGAGAGCAGATGGTGCCATGGTTATTGATGACCTGTTATGTTTTACAAACATTGCAGTTAGATATTATTACCATTTCACAGAGACGAAATGGAAATTTGGGGAAGTGAAACAGTTTTCTAGGAAGTAGCAGAACCGAGATTTAAATCTAGCTTTGTTTGACTCTAAAATTATGCTATGCAGCTGTGATATGCAGCAGTGAAGGGGATTCCTGTATCAAGTGGAGATTAGATTAGATGAGCCCTGGGGTTCTTCAGAGCTAATATTTTCCATAGTTGTTGAAAAGTGAAATGTTAGAGTTTCATACAGAAGGTTCTCTGATTAGGACTCTGGTCATTTATGTGTTAGTACCAGTTTAAAACACACTTCACCGTTAATCACATTGCCCTTTGTTATAATCCATGCAATCATTTCATCCAGCCAAGCTCTCACCTATAGAAAGTCAGCTGTTCAGTGAAGTCCCTGGGAGATGATTGTTTGTTTCTAGAACTTGACATGACTACTTTGTCTTCAGCACTGTACCTTAGGTGTCTTATTGGAACTCAGTAAATATTTGTTGAACACTTTAGTTATGATGACTTAACCAGGAATGATGATTTTTAAGATTTTTGTAGATGGCATTTTTTTCTGGCCATACCTCACCTCCAGATGTGTAGATTTGATGTTTGTCTGGCTCTGCTGGCTTGATCATGACAAGAGCTGCTATCTATCAAGTGCCCACTCTGTGCCCACTCTTCTAGGTGCTTTAGGTACATTATTTCATTCAATTTAAAAACAATCTCATGAGAATTACCCCATTTTTATAATGAGTGAGGGAGCTGAGGTCATTCATTTATGTTTTTTTGAGTATCCCCACATGCCGGGCATTGTGCTAGTCAGAAAGGACATTACCGTAAACAAGATATAATCTCTGCTGCGGGGGATCTTACAGCCTGGTTGGAGGATTAGCTCGGTGAACACGAAATGCGCAATATTGTGTTTTCCACGAGTACCGTTAAGTACAGGAGAACTTACTTCTAGAACAGATGGGGGGCACCTAACCCTTGGATGGTCTAACCAATGACCTGAAGAATGAATGGAAATTAGTCAAGTGAAAAAGGCAGAAAAGCATATCAAGGACTCGGAATAGCAAAGTCCTGGACGAAAACACCGGTCTTTCTAGCCCTTCCATCTGGTTACACCGCTGTTTCTGGTTAACAGTTCGTATGACATGAAGCATCTAGTATAATAAGATTTAAAATCCAAAGGACTTGGTTCAAGCCTTAGTTTTATCATTTCCTAGGTACATAATTTTGGGCATCAATGCCCTCATCTGTAAACCGGGGGTACTATGTAGCTCATAGCACTTTTGTAAAGATTATTATGGTATGTGAAAAGCATTTTAAGAATAGCAGTTACATGGATAATAGACATTTATGAAATTCTGCTTTAAAATTTAAATCTGTGACTCATTTCACACACTAGACATGTTCTTAATAGTTTGTACGTAAATCCAATCCGAACTTTATGAATGTAATTATGTTTAAATTCATTGGTGGGAGGGGATTGTCTTTTAAGGAACGCTGCAGTCACTTGTCTACTCTTTCAAATAATGAACTGATTTTTCAGAGTTTGTATTGTTTGTGTAAGTCTATTAAGGTGCTGTTACTCGGAATACACAGTACCCAGTTTCAGAAACCATATCACTTCAGAAGTATTACGTAATAGAGAATTATTCTTTTGTAATGAAACAGCTTATTTGAATTTGAAACAGGTGAGGCTTCATTTATCTGGAGTTGCTAGAAATACATTTTTCTTACTGGAATTCTTTTAAACACCAACCCTCACGAACATGGGATTTCTTGGTTAAATTCTTTAAAATCCTTCTTTTGCTGTGCATCATTTAATGTCTCTAAGGCATAGTGCCTGTTTCGTAGCCTGGGAACTCGTCTGGTAACTAAAGAGCTGGAAATAAAGTGTTTTTCATTTATAATCACCTGGGTGCCAGGATGAAGATGGCTTTTGAAAAGTCATCAGGATTTTGTACTCATTTTGCATTTTCTAACACTCCTTGTTGTTCTGCCAAACTACTGAGAGACATAAATTCAATATTTAGAGATTGTAAGGGATTGAAAGAAATGTTTAGTCATAAACAACATTTGATTTACATGTTCAGAGTCTTTTAGACTGTCTTTAAGCAATGATTTTTAAATTAATGAATTCAGCTTGTGTAAACTGTTTGTAAAAAATTGCAATATATGTAAACTTGTACTCTTACAATATTTTTTCAATGCTACTTGTTGTCATCACGTGGACTAAGGATTGCTAAACTGTGTGTTCCTTGGAGAACTCTTTTGCCCTGTCAAATCACATCTGTAGAAATGTGACTTAATATGTATCTGATTTTAAATAAGTTTTGGTCTCATCGTTATTTGATGCAGTTCATAAATATGTGGGAAGAGTTTAATGGCAAATAAATGAAATACAATATGATCTGGTTTAAAAAAATACTTTTAAAGTCACACAGATCTGAATTCATGGCTTATTTTTGCCACCTATTAATTCTGTGACCTTGGGCAAGCCACTTAAATTCTGATCTTTTGTTTCATTCTCAGCAAAATGAGATTAACTGCAGGTCACATAGTAAGGATTAAATGAGTTCAGGTAAGGAAACACCTTGCACTCGTAGTATAGTGCACACAGAAGGTGTTCTCTGTAACCTTTTCCATTAAAGAGTCCATAGTCTCCTGAGGGTTGCATAAACTGAGACTTCCTGAGGATTGTGGGCATAAAGAGGTGCAGAGGAAACACTGGGACACAGAGCATTTTGCCCAGGGCTAGCAAGTTTCCATGTTTACTTGTACAGTAGTTCAGATTTCCCATGACTAGTTGGGTTGCATCTTGTTCTGTGCAATTCAGAACAGCAGCTCTGGTGCCAGGATGGTGTAACTTAACACCTGGCAGCATTCAGCTAATGTATATTCAGCTGGTCAGTGTTCGTTCTTATTGTAACAAAAGGTAGAATCTTCCTGGAGTGAAAATGGTTCAGAAGGAAAATGATTCGGGGCTGTCTTTTTCAAGAGAGACATCAGAGATGCGGAAACGAGAGACGAGTAGGCCACCAAAATAGAACTTCACGGGTGTGATAAGCTAGTACAGGGTCCTGCCTTTTATTGTGCTAGATGCCACACGTGAGCAGGCTCTACAGGACCAGCTCAAGCCACCAAAACTCACAAGATATGATACACAAGCTACAGACCCCAATTTCTTCAATCACTTTGGGAGTAATTCACTCTGTGCCCCTTTCTAGGGCATCTGCTTCCTGGTCTAAGGTCCTTAGGAAGCAGCATTAGCTATGAGAAAGTTGCCTGAGATTATAGGGAGGGGTTCAGTCCAGTGAGGTTTTGTACAGACTGCTATGAAACCTAATATATTATGCTAGCCCGGAAACAATTTCCCTCACAACCCAAATCCTGAGGTTCCCCACAGTTAGCACTTCTATAGGAAATTTTGATGCTTCGGTTAAAAAAAACAAGGCAGCTTTCTACGAGTATGAATTCTTTCTGAGATGGACTATTAACACATACTTACGCACACACACCCCTCCCCAAAAGAGATGAAGAAAGAAGGGAAAAACAGTACTTTTTGTAGATGTAGAGCATATCTCCAGAAGAATTCAAAAGAAACTAGTAATGGTGGTTCCTCTGGAAAGGGTGTACTGGTTAGCAGTACACAGGTATAGGAAGGGAGATTTTATTGTATATATCCTTTCGTATCTTTTGAATTCTATACCTTATTGGTATAATTCCATAGCTCTGTGTTATCAATGTATTATCTATTCAAAAATTTAAATTTAAAAATCAATAATCCCAGTCCCCAACACAACTATTTTATCTGTGTCTGCCACTTTCGATTTTCTTATCCACAAGCAGATATGTTTTATTGGGTTGCAATCACTTTGCCTATAGCCATATCCATTTAGGATGCTTTTAATTGCAGGTATCAGAAAACATTATCTCAAACTACCTTACAATGGGTATTTATTTCCTCATGAACAGAAATTGGAGGCAGTTCTAAATATGGTGTGGTCAAGTAGTTCATTTATATCATTAAAGACCCAGTTTCTATCTGTTTGGATTTTTCTTGTCCTCAGCATTTGCTTTATCCCAAGGCTTTTTCCTTTTAGAGCTAAGTGTGGCTGCCAGGCAGTCAGTGTTATAATCCATCTTGTTCAGTCTAGTGAGACACAGAGACATAGAGACATAAAGATGAAGTGAGAGAGACTGACAGACAGACATAGAGAGACACCAGTTAGACCTGTGCCAACCATGGAATGGAAGTCCTTACATTAAGACTAATAAGGCCAACTTAGGTCATGTAAACAGGGAGATACCATGTACTAATTGGCGTAGTCCTGTCAGACTCTACCTGGAACTGGGTTTGGGGACACCTTCCCTTGAACAAAATCAGGGTTTAATTAGTAAGGCAGAAGTGGAGAATGGCTAACTGGGTAGGCAGCCGCCAACAAAGTTCACTACCATACCTTGAAAATATTTTTTCTGATGATACAAAAAATACTTGTCCATTGTATAAACACTTGGAAAATAAATCATAATTGGGAGAAGGCACTAAAAAGTACCCTAATACCTCTATCCAGAAAACCACTTTGCTATATTTTTCTCCTATATGTAGTTTTTACGTGGTTGAGACCATAGACCTTACTACCATTTTATATTTTGATGGCTGTAGAATATTCCATTGATGGTACAGTAATATTTAACAATTCTTCTACCATTGAACATTTAAGTAATTACTGAGTTTTATTATTGTAGTCCACACAATGAATATTATGGGCAATGAAGCATTTCATTTTTATTGAATATTTTCCTTAGAATGACTTCTCAGCATAAAACTACTGATCAAAAATATTTGACCATATGTGTGACTTTTATAACAGTACAGTTTTACTTTCCAAAAGAATGGTATAAGTTTAAATTGCTAACAAGGTATGAGTGAATTACTTTCATTATAGCCACGTCAGCATTGGGTGCTGTGATTTAAAAATTTGTGACCACTTTACTAGGTGTAAAATGGTAAAATGCTTTGACATGATTTTTATATTGGTGTCATTATCCTTATCCTGTGTTTGGCCTGGCTTTTTATTTACTACAGGGATCTGCAAAGACTTGGAGAACTTCAGTCTGAACTGGCAGGAGTAGCTGACTTCTCTGCTACCTATCTTCGGTGTCAGCTTCTTCTCATCAAGGTGGGTTTGGATCCATTATGTTTATGATTGTGAAGCTAAGAACACACTTAAATGGATCCAACAATGTTTGAGGCCATAGCTGGAAAAAATATATGGTTTTCTGCAGCCACTTAGCTATGGAGAAATTACGTACTCTGTGGTGTAATTATATTTCTCTAAGAATTGTTAACTCATATAGCCATTTGCATTTCTTTTAATTTGGAAGAATTCTTTCATCATTATATAATTAGAGCAAATTGGATACATCACTATTTTTTACTAGAATCCCAAGAGTTGTCATTGTTTTTTTTATGATTTGATTAGCAAAGAACTTGTATGAACTTTTATAATATTTTCTTAAAAAGTGCTGATTTTACTTTGTCAGAATTAAATTAGTCAAAGGTTGATTGCACTGCCCTTGAAAGGGCCAACATGATGGCATTTCATACTAGGTGGTCAGATTATATACACACACACAATTGGTACCCAAGAATCCGTTTCAGTTTGCTGCGTTGAAAACCATTGAAATAGGGCGGCCTGGTGGCTCAGGTGGTTGGAGCGCTGTGCTCCTAACACCGAGGTTGTCTCTTTGATTCCCACATGGGCCAGTGAGCTGCACCCTCTACATCTAGATTAAGAACAATGGCTCCACCTGGAGCTGGGCTGCCGTGAGCGGCCGTGAGTGGTCAGTGGCAGCGTGAGCGGCCAGCAGCCAGGAGCCAGTGTGAGTGGCTGACAGCCAGTGAGAGATGCCGTGAGCTGCTGTGAGCAGCCGGCCTCAGCTGGGTGGAGTGCAATGCTCATAATATCAACATGGGCCCGTACGCTGCATCCTCCACAACTAGACTGAGAGCGATGGCTTGACTCGGAGTTGGGGGTTGGGGAGGGGGGAAGAAGAGGGGGATAGAAAAAAGAAAACCATTGAAATAGTTCAATAGCTTTCAGCTTCTGCATCAGAGAGTAGAGTTCTGCTGTAAATTTAGGCTTAGGATTTAGGCGAGCCCTTCTTACTTGATAAAACTTTATCTTGGCTTTAGTTCCAAATGTTATTAATCTTCAAAATGATTAATGATATTTGTTCAAAGTCAGAATAAATGCAGGAGTCAAAGATCATTCCCCACTGTAAGATGTGTGAGCTTAGGGTTTTGCAGGAATGTGTATACATGTGAAGGTGGGTGTGTACATTGAAGTGGGTTGAGATTTAAACAGCCCTTCTTTGCCTAGATAGATTCTTTCAAATGTACATATCTACATAACCACCACCACAGTCAAGATGTAAAATATTTTAATTACCCCAAGAAGTTCTTTCATGCCCCTTTGCAAAATTGTTTGGCTTTTCCAAGCTTCTGGGAAACAGGACTAATAATAACTCTCCCCAGGTAAGGATGGTAACAAACAATGTGTGTGAAAGCCCTTGGCCTGGTGTCTGATACAGAGCATGTGCCATGTCACTGTTGTCTTCCTCCTGCTTCCCTGGCTTGCTCTCTTCTCCATGGGAATACAGGGAGGCCTTTGAAAAGAACCCGCTTTACTATAGTAGGAAAAGAGAAGAGAGAACCCCTAAAAAGAACACAGAATTATGTTGTTTACTCAGTGTCATGGAGTGGCAGGGTAAGGGACCCAGCCTCAGGACCCAAGGCAGGCTGGTGATTGATATTAGGGGAGGAGCTAAACAATTGCGTTGGCACGTCTCCTGCACAGCATGTGCTGTAGCCAGTAACGATTTTTATGAAGAATTGTATAACAACATCACAGAAGACAGTGTACTGTTATGTACCCCAAAAACATACAAAATTACTTCTGCTTTTGGGCTACAACTACATAAAAAACATGCATTTGAGAAATGATTAGAAGCAAATATTCAAAAACAATAGCTCTGTTAAGATAGTATGATTTGAGTGATTTAAAAATTTCTGTATCTGTAGTCTAGACCTGCCATTGTGTAATGTGTATACATGTGAAGGTGTATGTGACGAGGTACATGTGACTATTAAGCACTTGAAATGTTATTCAAATTGAGATGTACTGTACATGCAAATACACACTGGATTTCTTAGACTTAGTATGAAAAATGAATGTAAACTAGCTCAGTAATTTTAAAATATTGATTGCATAGTGAAATGGTAATATTTTGGATGTATTGAGTTAAGTAAACTATATTGTTAAAATTAATTTTGCTATTTTTTATTTTTAAAAATATTGCTAGAAAATGTAAAATTACATGACTTGTATTGTATTTCCGTTGGACAGTGTTAGTCTAGGCTTTCTGTAATGCTATTGAATTGTCTATAATTAAGAAGGACTGTGACAATTAGAGACTATAGCAGAAGTTTAGACAAGAGATGAGAGATGGGGCCATATGGACGGATAGGAGAGGAGAGAGAGAGAGAAGATAAAAATCTGTGGCTCTAAATGATAGTTTTGAATTAGAGACATTGAGAGAAGATGGAACCTAGAAACGCTCCCTTGATGTCTAGTTTGGATATGCCCTAAGATGGTGGGGCTATTTAAAGGATAGTAAGCATGGGGCAACGGATAAAGAACCACGGTCAAGGAAGAAAGGTCTGGGCAGTCAGGGAGGGCCAGAACCTCTGGAGCTGGCTCTCCTGGATGTTCTGGTGAGGCCTTCATGGCTCCTGCACTCTGCTTACAAGCACTAGTCTGGGGCAGGACCTTTGGGCCAGGACTTGGATTGAATGGGGAGGAGTTCATTTCGTCCAAACCATGGATCTCCACGCTCTCCATAATAAGTAGGGCTTATTGGCTTAAAAGAATAAGACTGGGAGGAAGTGCTGATCGCAGTAGATTTTAAGAGCAAAACAAACATGTAAATCTCTAAAGATATGCCAGTCTTTGTGACCTCTGTTCTGTACTCTCCTGATTTGTCTTTGTAGGCCTTACAGGAAAAGCTGTGGAATGTGGCTGCCCCTTTGTATTTGAAACAGAGTGATTTGGCCTCAGCAGCAGCAAAACAGGTAAGCTTACTGAGACTTTCTCCTCAATAGATCTCTGTGCTGGAATGGTCTCATCCAGGTCAGAGCCAGAGGCCTTCACATGGCTCCATGTCTCTGCTGTGGCCTCCCCAGTTTCAGCCTGTGATGACAGAAGTGAGTGATTTGAGATGCAGTGTAATTAGGGGTCACAGCACTGGCTTGAGAGTCAGGGGACTTGGGTTCTAGTCCCCTGTCTGTCTCTAATTTGCAGGGTGATATTGAGCAGGTTACTTATCCTCCCTGGATTTTTCCTCTGTAAAATATGGCAGCTCAATTCAGTGATTTCTAAGATGATTTTGTGTTCTAAAATATTAGTTTGTATTTTAGATATTCCAAAATTCAGTAAATAATATAATGAGTCTTTCATCTGAAAATGTAGCTGAACTCATTTTCAGGATGTTTATATTTTTAGTCTGTACCATTTCTTGTGTGTTAAAAGGTCCTTATGCCTCTCCTCAGTTCATCAAGTAGCATTTCATTTAATTTTCTTGAGCTCATTTCCTTCTAGCTCTGAGCAGTTTCCCTTCATTCTTAGGTATTGGGATTTGGTGAACTCTTATGGGTCTGATCTTCCAGATAGTGAGTCTGTATAGGACCGAGTGATTATGACCCAGTAGTAGGAAGTGATGGTCACTGTGATTGCTTCATTACAGTTCACCAAATGATTTCCAGTTCATTTTAATTAACCCTCATAATAAATAATCCCATTAGGTGGGAATAAGGATTAAGCCCATTTTACAGGTAAAACAGTTAGCTCAGCAAGGTTAAGTTCAGAGAGCTGTAGGTAATAGAGTCAGGGGTTTTGAGCCCAGATTCTCTACTACCCAGAGTCCGTTTTCTTTCCACTATTCTGCTTGATCTCTTATCTGATCTAGACTCCCTCTCAGACCTGCTATGTGGCGTGTTGTAGGGGAATAGAACTTAATGACAAGAATCCCAAAATGGCACTTGTTGGGAGGAAGGGGACCAGGGAGCAGTAGTCGGGAAGAAAGAGAGGAAAGGAATTACCATTGCTGTGTGCCAGATACTGTGTTAAGCTCTTCCAAGCCCCATTTAATCCTTTAAATTCTACAGTGTTGTTACTGTTTCTTCCCTATTTACAGATAGGGAAACTGAGGTTCCATGTAATTAAGTAACTTGTCTTACTGACAGTTGGAGGAGAGCCTAGAGTAATTTCTCTGACTCTAAAGCCTTCAAAGGAAGGCAGGCACAAAAGCGGAAGAGAAGTATCATTTGGATGGAAGTAGCTGATTTGGATAGAATAGAGCAAGAGTTTAAGATGTACTAGGTTTGAGCTGAGGTCATAGACATTGTTTTCTGCACTCATTCCCTCCCCAAACTCCCTTCAACTGAGCAGGCCTATAAAACGGTCTGTCTGATGACTAACAGGTGGTTAATGGTTCCTGATGTTACATTCTTGAGGACTTTTCCTGGGAATTGAGTTGCTGTACATAACCTATAATTATTGTTCCCCCTGCATAGTGAGTTTGGTTTAGGGTAACAAGCAGTGCTTTTACAATTTTATCAATGATTAAACTTTCATAGCTTCACACCATCAACTAAGGATGATGTTATTACCAGAAGAAAGTCTTTCGTTTTTCAATTGATAAAATAATTTATTATCTATTTGCAAGACATACTATACATTTCTCTCAACACTTACATTAATTTCTCTCAAATTATATTAATTTCTCTCAACATAGGCACTTAAAAATCTCTGTTCAGAATTAAAGCATAGGCAATAAAAAAGAAACTCAGTTCAGAGGTTCACCTGCAATTCTGTGCTACTCTCAAGGAAGACTTGATATTTTCACTGATCGTTAATTACCTTTTCCTTACAGATCCTGGAAGAGACCTACAAAATGGAGTTCATGTACAGTGGTGTGGAGAATAAGCAGGTGGTCATTATACATCACATGAGGCTGCAGGCCAAAGCCTTGCAACTTATAGTAACGGCACGAACTGCTCGAGGGTAAGATGTGCGGCTGGAAGGGGTGGCAGGGTCCTTTAAAAGATGTGCAGAGATCTCACCAAGGTTAATGATAAGTAAAATGATATTCAGGAAAGATTAGCTAAGGGATATTATCATTCATTTTTTCAGATATTCCAAGTTCTAGTCATGGATTAGATTAGATCCCTGGAAAAACCCTCCAGTGGTTCTCCATTGCCTACAGCACAACCTAGAACTTCATCTGGCAACAGGGACATTCTGTATGGTCCTTGATGGCTTTCTTTAAGACTTTAGTACCAGGACCCACCTTTTCTCTTTGCAAGAGACTAGCAAGCTCGCTTCCAAGCAGTAAAGACAAATTAAGAGACTGTACTGTCCAGTGAGACTACCGTGTTCAAATCCTCTCCGCTTACTAGCTGTGGGCCTTGTTTCCCTGTCTGTAAAATAAGAATGATGGCAGCATCTAACTCATGTGGTTTCTGTGAAGAATGAATTGGATAATACATGTAAAAGCCCTTAGCATGATGCTTGGTACATAGAAGAGCTCAATATATTTTTTTTATTTTAACTTCTCTGAAATCAGATATTTTGATGGTGTGCCATAGTTTGATTGAAAGTGGGGGTTTTTGGTTCTTGGTCTTTCCTGAAATAAAGATGCATCTTTAAAAAGATGGCATCATAGATTTGATACAGTATTTATGTAACTTGTTGCCACATCAAAGACATATCTTTTTTTAAAAAATATTTTGCAACATTAAATAATTCATATTATTCTTTTTTTTTTCAACTTTTATTTAAGTGTGTTTTTCCAGGACTCATCAGCTCCAAGTCAAGTGGTTGTTTCAGTCTAGTTGTGGGGGTGCAGCTCACAGTGGTCCATGTGGGGATGGCACCAGCAACCTTGTTGTTAAAGAGAGTCGCGCTCTAACCTGCTTAACTAACCGGCTGCCCCCCCCAAAGACACATCTGATATTCACTTCAGCAGTTGTGTGAATCCAAAAGTCTTATAGAAAAATAAATATGGATGTTTAAGTAAGCACTTAAAAATACTAAGTCAGAAAGAACGTTCTGAATATTATTTTATTTCTTTACTTATCTGAATAGTGACCTGATAAACTCAGTAATTTAATCTTAGAGCTATCATACATTCATTTAACAAATGTTTAATCCTTACTACTCAGTCACAGTTGAGAAAAGATAGGTGCTTGTGATGGCATCTACTTTTTTATTTAAAGAAAGTAGAAGTATTTTTCAGTTTATATGATTATTGTAAAAATTTAAATACTGCAGATTAAGTGAAGGTTCTCTGATAATCCACCTCTTCTAAAGCAGCTGTCAACAGACTTTCCCAAGCCAGATAAACATGTGTAGATGATAAATGTGTGTGTATTAGCATAAATCAAATCCTAATATACTTTCTGCCTCCTTTTCATTTCACCCAACAATGTAATATCTCATCTTTCCATGCCATTATATAAAGATTCTAATATATTTGGTCTTTATTCATACTATATTCTTCCATTTGTATGCGTTCCTGCTTCGTTTTTTCCTTTCTTGATTTTGGCTAGCTCTATTATTTCTTTGTCTCTTACTTCTTCCAGGCGTTTAAAAGTTGTGTACCCTGATTCTAACCCATTCAAGAGAGAGGCAGGACGTAGTAGCTAAGAGAGTTGTGGTGCCTCATTATGTGGGTTCAGACATTGGCTACACCATTTGCAAACTTAGAGACCTTGGACAAGTTGCGTGAACCTTCTGTGCCTGTTTGTTCCTCATAAGTTAAACGGGGATAATATTAGTTCCTGTCTAATTATTATATGTGAAGTCCTTAAAGTATTGCCTTACACATTCAAGGTAAATACTTGATAAAAGTTAGCTCATACTATTTGTATAAATAGTATCTTTACTCTTATATTTTTAATCAACATTGAACTTTTATCAGCATAAAAAAATTAGAGTTTATGGTCACCTCTGTGAAGGTCACCTCAGATCAAAATGAAAGTTTTGGTGTGCTTTTATTTGATTGTCTCAAGCTATTTAATTCGGAATTTAGTTTCAGTTTTATGTTTTTGTAATATGTGTCTTATTTTAAGAATTCTTTCTTAAAGTATGCATTCATATTTATATGTACATTATAAATTATTTAGCTCCAGTTTGCCCACCACTGTTTTATACTACAGTTGCCTTTTGAAATTCCTTGTTCACTATTTATTTGACTGGAACACATTCTCTAGCAATTTTTTTTCAGAATAAGTATATAATTAGTAAATTCACTGAGACCTTGCATGTCTGAAACTGCCTTTCTTTTGCTCTCCACATAAATGGAATTCTTTCAGAACTCTGTAAATATTACTGTGTTGCCTTTTAGTATTTAATGCTACAGTTAGGATGTCTGATGTCAGTCTGCTTCTCTTTATTTTGTAGGTAGCTTATTTTTCCTGGCTCAAAGCTGTAAACTTTACTTTCTATTTAGAAATTTCACCAGGATATGTCTAGGTATGTGTTTCAATATTCTTAATGACCTTCATTGGTACTTGGAAGTCTCAACTCTGTTTTTAGCTCATTTTTTCCACCCTCCATTATTTCTTCAGTTACTACTTCTTCCATCCAATCCAGTCTCTTATACTGGATATTGTATCTTCTGGATCTATTTTCCCTGTATCTTATCTTTTCTCTCATAATTTCAGTTTTTTTGTTTCGTTTTTCTACTCTATCTTCTGAGTAAATACCTCAATATGCTATTTTAATTTACCATTTCAGTTTTCATCATTTTTCACTCTAGTATTTTTTGTTGATTTCATTACTACAGTCGTCCCCTCTTATCTGTGGGGAATACGTTCCAGGACCCCCAGTGGATGCCTGAACCTGCAGATAGTATCAAACCTTATATATACTATGTTTTCTTCTCTACATACATGCCTTTTCACTTAAAAGAAAAACTTTATGGCTTCTCTTTGGCATATCTGAATTGCCAGCATCACTACTCTTGTGCTTTGGGGCCACTATTAAGTAAAATAAGTATTACTTGAACATAAGTACTGTGATACTTCACCAGTCGATCTGATAACTGAGAGGGCCACTAAGTGACATATGGGTGGGTAGAATATACCACGGGGACATGCTGGACAACGGGATGGTTCATGTCCCGGGTGGACAGTGTGAGATTTCATCATGCTATTCAGAATGGGGTGCAATTTGAAACTTAATTTTAGAATTGTTTATAGTAAGAATTTTTCATTTAATATTTTTGGACCATAGTCGACAGCAGGTAACTGAAACCACAGAAAGTGGAGCTATGCATAAGGGGGACTGCTGTACTGTGTTATTTCCAAGTGTGTGTTCTTCTCTGTACCTTTTTTGGTAGCATTTTCTCTTGCTTTGTCAATGCAGTAGCCTTTCAAATCTCCTCTTAATCTCATGGTGGTTGCTTATTTGAATTTTTTAATAAAAGTTTTCAGTGCTTTCTTGCCTTGACTTTATCTCTTTGAGGTTTGCTTGATCTACTTTAGCGCTCGTGATTATCCTTATGACATCTCGCAGTTTCCCGTTGTCTTTGCATACTTATAAGTGAAAGTCTAGACCAGTTTTCATTGGTGATTGGTATTGCCTTCCCCAGCAGTTGTAGGTCAATGCTTGATTTTTCCTGGTGGGCCTCATTTTTCCACTGCTTTCCTTCCCCACACCAAGGAAACAGTGGGGCTTCTTAGTGGTAGATGCCTACTTTATGTAGCATATAGTTGAGGCTTCCTGTTGTGTTTTGGGGTTTGGGGAGAGTGCTCAGATCTTCTTGTATTTTACTCCCTGGAAGCTCTCCAACCTGGTTCTATATGAGCAGGCCCCAAAATGGCCCGGCTTGGCCAGATTGCTTTCCTTTCAGCCCCTGCTTAGCTGGAATTCTCCTGTCCAACCCTCTCCCCGCTGCAGGTCTTTGGTGGGTTACCCTCGCTATCAAATTTCTGTTCCACTCTGGTCATTTATCAGAGTTAAGAAAGTTTCAAGTGCTCCCTGTTTAGGAAACTAATTTAACTGAATGGTGCTTGTAGAGTAAGTTTCCATTTGCCATTTCTCATTTATTCTTTCATTCAACAAATATTTATTGAATAGGACCTATGTGATGAACAAAACAAGGTCCCTACTCTCATGGAGCTTACATTTTAGTAGAAAGACTAAGCAAGGTAATTGAGAACCTTGATACCATTCTGTTACATGCTTTTATATAAGGCAAAGAGTATTTGTTTTTCTTCACTGGAACTTTACTCCTCCACTGAATAATATATTAATGAAAATAAGTGGGAAGTTTCGTGCAGAAATTACAAGGAATAAGAGAATGCACAAAGATCAAAAGGAAAAATCCATTGTGTGATTAGTAAATTACGTCAACCTAGCATGTTTCCTGGATTATTTACGTATGTAGTTAGTTTTTACTGAAATGAAATACTCTGAGTACTAGGAGGCTGAAGAAGTCGAAATAGGAAAGAATATAGTCTGTGTCTGTGGGCAAAGTAGTAACAAAACCTATTCCCCTTCTGCACGAGAACTTGATCTTTGGTTAACTTTCTAGGTCTGTTCCCTGGAAACCTGACATTGTCAACTATATTACTAGGTAACACTGCTGTTGTAAAAATGATCTTAGAAAATGACATGTAGACTAGAAGGAACTGTAAATGAACGATGATTACTTGATGCAGGCTCCATAGCTGTGGGCTTCATTGAGTGCAGTGGTTCTTGTAACTGGCATATCCCTTGTGGGGACCAGGGGAGGCATGCCTGTGGAGTTGTTTCAAGAGCTCTTAGCACCTATGGAGAGTGAGGCTTCTGAGCCAGGATGGTGTCCACACTTGCCTGATGGAGATGTCATCTCTTTGCACCCAAACTGTCAGCAGCAGAGTCACATCTCCCAGACAGACAGCTATGTGAACTGCTGAATGGACTGCTCTCCGGACTCCCACAGAGAGGAGTGTGACACTGCACTGCCTGCAAGCTGTGCTCCCGTCCGATATCCTTAGTGAATTTGGTGCCAAGTGTGGCCTGTGATAATCTTTGATTGTGAATGTTCAGTGAACCTAGTGGGCACTGCAGTGTTTTAATTGGTTCTTGGGATCCTGGAAAATACTTCCCCTCAGTCCATTAGCAGTCCCCTATTTCCTTTAGAGGTAATATTTATGGTGTAATATGCTCATTCTCTTTCATGTAGGCTAAGGTCCTCCTCAGTTTGTGGATTTCACAAGCAAATTCTTTTTTTTTTTTTTCTTTTCTGCAGAGTTGACCCCTTATTTGGGATGTGTGAAAGATTTTTACAGGAAGTGGACTTTTTTCAAAGGTAAGTATTTCATTACTGTTTTAGCTTGTTCAGTCTTAGTTATGTAGAGAATAGCACTTAAAGAGTGACAAGAGCAATCACAAGCAAGGATTCTTGGGTTAACCCATGCAGCCATGCTATTATTTGTGGCAATGTGCCCTAAATTGTGTATTTTCTTCAGTGGTGTATAAACTTCTCTAAGCTTAACTTCAAACCTAAACATATAACAATAGAATAATAAAAACATCAGAAATCATTTGCACTCAGCACTCAGCTGGGCCATAAAAAGACAAGTATTATGTGGGAGTACTCAGAATATCTTTTGTTGAAAAGTCACAACTTGTCTCTTCTTACTTAAACTACTGTTCTTAAACTTGCATTTCTCTGTAATATACAAAAAAATTGTTCCATAATTCTGTGGGTAACTAATTTTATAGACTAGATATGTTTTCTCAGAGTTCTGTAGAAAGCAAATCAGTTAAAACAGATGCAGTAGATGAGTGGAAGGCTTGGTGAAGTGGTGGGAGTCCAGGTAGTGACGAGACCTGTGGTGTGCTGGCAATAGAATACTGGGAGGAAGGCATTTGTAGAATTTTAAAGCAGTTGATTAAGTCTGATATTTCATTCTGCCATCCCTTGTCCCAACCCCCATGAACTTCACCAAACCTGAGGTTTATCTGACTCTACACTTACTCTTTTTTTCCTTTGGGTGATGATAGCTTCCTATAGGGCTGGGTTGCAGTACCACTCTTCACCAATAGGTGCTGCTCTCTAGCAAATGGTACAGTCTGCCTTGGCTCTCTAAAGAGGCTGGCTTCAAATCTGAACTAAGGTCATGCCTTACTTTTGGTTTTAGATTTTTTTAAAGTAGTCTGGTTTTACATAGTTGGGTTGAAGAGATTTTTGGAAAGGTGACAGCTTTGAATTACTAAAGTTTCTCATCTGTTTAGAGTTTCACATTCTTTCTTAATTCAGCCTCTCAGTCCCTTCACTGATGTCACCTCTAAAGAGAAATATTTTTTGACTATCCTCTTCCACAAGGTAGAAGTACAGTGGAATCAGTCAGAGCTGGGAAAAAGTTACTTAACTTTTAGTCTCAATGTGACATCATTCTCTCCGAGTCTCAGTGTTCCTATCACTTGAATATAAGCTCCATTAGGATAGGCATTTTCTTCACTTTTGCTCACAGTTATGTCCCCAATGCCTAGGATTGTACTTGGCACTTGGTAAGTCCTAAAGACATATTTGTTACATTAATTAATGAATCTATATATGAAAAAATAATTCTAACACTACACAGAAGTTCTGGGAGGATTAAATAAGATAATGGAAAACATTTAAGAGTATACCATGTGTATAATGCGTTTTCAGTAAACAAGGCTTTTATGATGAGCATGTCACTAAGACGTAATTAGCTTGGTACCTGGCCATCTCAGTCAGGAACCATAAGCTCCTCCAGTTCATCATCGCTTTTCCTACCTTGGAGCTTAGCAGATGTTTGGGACTCAGCCTGTGGTGAATGAACGCACAGTCATTTGCTTCTGTTTGTTCCTCCAGGTGTTTCATCACTGATTTGCCCCACCTGCAGGACAGCTTTGTGGACAAACTTCTTGACCTTATGCCCCGACTCATGACTTCCAAACCTGCAGAAGTGGTCAAAATTCTGCAGACCATGCTGCGGCAGAGTACCTTCCTGCACCTCCCCCTTCCAGAGCAGGTAAGGGTCTGCGTCATATCCAGGCAGGTCAAGTCTGTCCAGACAGTTAAAACTACTCACCTTGGTAATCTTTCACCGTGGGAGGAGCTGGGCTAGCTCCTGTCCTCGGATTGGCTCCCACATGCCCACCCATTAGATAAGGAGACAGCAAGGCAAGGATCGTGTTTTGTTGCCCAGGGATGACCTGCGGGTTTAGAATCATCATATTTTCTCTTTGCTTGCAGATCCACAAGGCTTCAGCCACCATCATTGAGCCGGCGGGCGAGTCAGACAACCCTTTGCGGTTCACATCGGGGCTGGTGGTGGCCCTGGATGTCGATGCAACCCTGGACCACGTGCAGGACCCTCAGAGCACTGTGAAGGTCCAGGTCTGTCGGGGACTGGTCTCCAGAGCTGGGGTGCTGAGCTGGTGTTGAAACGTTTCACTTTAGCACCCCTTTAATCTACCTGCTGGACACAAACTGGGGAGGAAGAAGAGATGACTGAGTCTCTTTGGAAAGGAGTCTGGGTTTCAATCCCAGCTCTACTGCTGAACCTCAGACTCTGCAGTTAATAAACAGGAATAGTTGACATTGAAATGAGATGATGTATGTAAGGCCCCTGGTACCCAGTAAGGGTTCACAAAATGACAGGGTTCTTTCCAATCTTATAATGTGAGGTCAAGACGTGGTCTTTGCAGGGCCACAGGCAAGTCATTTTCAGACTGTGAGTGGGTCAGCTTGGTGAACAAAATTTACAGGTAGGAAAAATCAATCACGAGGGAGTATTTTTTCTAAGATAGAGACAGATGCATTAGAGATATGAGAGACGCAGTAGAGACACTAATCAATTTAGCAGTTTGCAGTTAAGCCCCACAAAGCCCTACCCACTTATGCATCCATCCATCCATTCTTCCTTCCATCCATGCACTAATATTTACTGTTGTGCACATGCTATGTGCTAGTCTTGCAAAGGTAAATATGTCACAATTTCTGCCCTCAGGATACTCCATATCCCTGAGAGACAGACAGATAGTTCTATTCAGGAGGGAAAATCACTTTTCTTTACCTACAGGGCTATTTCCAATTTTTGACTAGTGTCAAAATTTGAAATACACTTAAAAAAATATTTTTCAACATACTCCGGAGGGGCACTTAATTTGGAGAGTGTGGTGGAGGCTGAGGGAAAAAAGGCTTTGTGAGGCTGCTGGTGCGTAGTGAGGTCTGAAAGGGTAAGGAAGAGCAAATAGGGCCAAAGGAGATGTTCTAGGCAGAGGGATATGAATAAAAGAAGGAATCCAAGCACTGGCAATAAGTACAATCAGAGGATAGAAAAATAGCCTGGAGCAGACAGGGAAAGCTTCCTGGAAGAGGCAGGGATGAATCGGGCCATGAAGATGGTAATAGTTGCCTATGGTTACAGTAGTCTGGCTTCCCAGCATGTATTATTATAAATTATGAGACCTACAGAGAACTAATTCTGAGCTGGCTGTACAGTTGTGCTTCAGTGGTTTTCTCCTCCCATGACAGTGGTTTTCTGCCCTACCTACACTTTAAAATTATTCAGAAAGCACTAAAAAGTACTAATGCACAGGCCTCAGTCTACACCAGTGACATCAGCATCCTAAGAGTACAGCCCATGGGTACCAGTTTGGTTTTGGTTTTGTTTTGTTTTTGTTTTTTCGCTCACATGTGATTCTAATGTGCAGTCATGATTGAGAACCATTGTTTCACATTGTCCGTGAAAAAAAGTTCACTAATCAACTAAGTATAAACGAGATTGTAGGCAGATTAGTTTAGGGTCATCTGCTGAACTCTACTGAAAATTCCCCTCCGAAGCAGCTCCACTACACTCATGGCCAAACTATTTGGATTCCTCTACAGTCAGGGAGATGGGAAAGTCAGGGAGATGGCACTCAGCTCTGTTGATTGGAAAGCACTATCCCATCCAGCCACCAGGCCCGAACACCACTTCTGATCTGATCATGCCTTCGGTGCTAGGGATATAGCAGTGGATGTGACTGAGATTACATCAAGATTACATTCTCTATTAAAATAACGTTCTTTAAAGCAGACCCTATAGGAACTCCATTCAGTAACTCTTCAGTTAGCCTAATTCAGGCCTACTATGTTATACCTGATGATAGAAGAGGAATGGTTTTTTTTTTTTTTTTTTTTTCAGTTTTTCTGAAGTTCACTTTGTAATTCATATGGCCATTTTCTTGCCCTGATCTACTTGGGCCACAGATTTCTAAGCTGCACTTGGGAGCAGTAGAGGAATGAAAGAAGGCTTCTAGCGACCATTTCACAGAAGGGTCGAGGCCTTTCGCCAAGGGCAGTTTTGCTGAGAACTCTGGGAGATTCTCTGGGGGATTCTTTTCCATGCTCATGTTTTAGCCCTCCTCTGCGTCTCCTTTTTGAAAAAAAAAAAAAAAATGAAGCCCAAGTATTATCTTTAAAGATAACAAAGATCAGGAAGCTGGGATACGTGCATCTTTCTGCTGTAGTAGGTTTGGGGCCTGGAGATAGACTGGTGAGTAGCAGCTTTAAAAAAGAAGGGTAGACTTGGGGGGTGAGGAGAGATGAAATGAGATTACGGGGCAGGTGGACTGAGACATGCCTCCCAGTTTCCAATCGAAAGACCCGTGTGGTTCCCTACTTCGCCCTCATCAGGATGTTCACATGGCACAGGTCCTGTGTGGTTCTAGGGGAAGCGTCATTTGTTCATGTAGCTCCTTTGTACACTGTGCAGTGCAATAGGCCCTCTCCACAGATAGCTGTGGAGACCCCCTGGGACGCTGAGGAAAGAACTCTGTGGCAGTTTGTGAGATTTGAAGAACTGGCCAGTGATTTGAGCAGACCCTTCGTTGAGCACTGTCTCTGTAGAAGGAGACAGATAAACAGCTTCCTAGCTGCTTATAATTTAGCAGAGAGGATCGTTACAAAATTACTCTTAATACGTGGTATATGGTGATGGTGCTGGTCCATGACATGATTCAGAGCCAGGGAGAGAGGGAGTCATCCTGCTGAAGGTGCCTGGGAAGGCTTTTCACACCAGGATTTATATTTTTACCCATCCCTGTACTTGAGGAGAGACGCTTTCTTTCTCTTGCTTGTTCACCATGAATTCAGGAAACGTGTACCAAACACTGCTTTGTGCTGGGGCAGGGGGTATAGAGAGGTCAGCAGTTTTGCCCTCCCCTCAAGGAGCAGCCTTTGCTGAAGGCTAATGTCACCTTTTCTTTCCTCTTGTTTTGATGTTCATAAGAGATGTCACCAGCGATTGTGTTCAAAGCTCATGAGTGCGGCTCTTCTGCCTCTTTTATTTTTTCATTTCTGTCATCACCTCTTAGGTCTTATATCCAGATGGCCAGGCTCAGATGATCCACCCCAAGCCCGCTGACTTCAGGAATCCTGGCCCAGGGCGGCACCGGCTCATCACTCAGGTGTATCTCTCCCATACTGCCTGGACAGGTGAGGCAGAGTGCCAGGGTGGGCAAGAAAATATGCTTCTGGGGATCACACCCACGCTTAGGTGTTTGGTTTTTTGCATGGTTGAATCAGGCCTGCTGAGGATTGATATGTTAAGGAGCTTAAAATCTCAAACTGGGTACATTTAGACTAATTGGCTGCATTGCTTTGATTGCTCGAGACAAGATTTTGTCAGAAGGTACCATATTTTGCTGTGTGTAATGCTCACTTTTTGGACCAAATTTGTGAGGGAAAAATAAGGATGCACATTATACATCGATAGTACTAATTCTGTATCTATATGAATATTATTAATTCTTTCATTTATGCTCATGAGTTAAAAGTGTAACTCTAGAAATCAATAACAATATCCATATGCAAAATAATACCCTGGAATACGATAATCGGTTTTATTGAACTTACAATGAACTTGCAACGATGAAGAGTTCTCGGCCTTCTATGATGAGTAAATACCATAAATTTGTTACCAGTAGATAAAATTTCTTGTACCTTGCATCTGTCCTTGTGTTTTGCAATTATTTGTTACATAAAATTTCTTGTACCACAGTATGTTAAAAAATAAATGCTAGAATTCCTTTATAATACAAAATACAAGTACCTAAATGTAAACAAATGAAAATTTGAATTAAAAAATTAAAATGAAAGATTTTTTCCTGAAAGTTTGGGCCAAAAATGTGGGTGCACATTATACACAGGAGTGCATTATGCACGGGAAAATACGGTACACAGATTAGAGTAGAATGGAGTCTCATGGAAAGAGCCATGGAACTGGATGCCAGGAGACTATTTTCCTTTCCTAACTCTGCTACTGACCTGCTCTGTAACCTTGGACAAGCTAGTCTCCCTTCTAAATCTGTTTCCTCACCTTTCAAATGAAGATGATAATTCTCAATCTACTAGTGAGTCCTGAGGATTGCTCTGGTCATTAAACACTTGTATTTCTTACCAGAAATTTAAAATCATTCTCTTTTTGTATGTGAACAATTCAATTCATTCCCCCCAAAACCAGTAAAATGACAACAGTACTGCCCTCCCTTCCTACATGGGCTGGTTGGTGGGGTAATGCATAGTAAAATGATTTATTCATGCTTTACTTTCCCATACAGGGACTGAATAGAGCCTCAATAATTTGTGAAAAGATAGGAAAGTTGCATATATATATATAAATTTGTAAGAAAAAATGGGAGAACACAAGAGCAAAAGGACATTACATTTCAAGCTTCTAAGGCTCCTTTGGAAACTTGAAAAAGAGACTCAGTCTACAGAACCTAAAATGGGGAGAATTGGCCTTGCTGGTATTTCCTAAATCATTCAAGATGATTCAGAAGCATGGTTGTTAACTGGAGAAGGTGTTTAATGTCACCAAATTTGGTTTATTTTAGAAATAGGTAGATGCCTTCTGGAACTTTCTTTCATCGCATTTTTAAATACATGAATCACTGTTTAACACCATTATTAATGGTTTTCCTCTATCAGGGGTGTTAGGTTATTGGTGTTAGTTACAGATTTCTTTACACAGTTTTTACAAAGAAGAAGTGCTGCTGTTGACCGTCAGGGCAGCGCCTTCAGGGGTCTGTTGACCCTGTGCCTGGCACAGCTGAGGGGGCAGCCAGGAGTGCTGTTACCCAGGATCTGTCTCCCTTAGCATCCCTCAGCCCATATCCTTGCTGCCCGTAATGTTGCTGCACTATTTGCCAAGCCTCTAGCCCCACAGAAAGGTAGAATTCCTTATTCTAATCTCTTCTGATGACCGGATCCTAGATGTGGGGAAAATGCTGTGAAACAACATTGTGGTGGAAGGGCCAAGGCTCCGCAGGGATCGGGGTGGGGGGGTGGGGGAAGGGGGGATCACAGCGTGCTGGAGTCAAAAGAGCTTGAAAGGTCCTGAAGGGCCTTCTGACTTGCCCCTGGTCACAGAGCAAGTCATTGCCTGGACCAGGGCTATAATCCAGGCTGTCCTGGGCCTGCAGAATTATAGTTCATCCAGGATCACCTCCTCTGAGAGCTTGGTACCCAGTCACTGTTAGGAATCTCTGTTTTAATTCTCTGCATAGCACTTACTAGTGTCAGGTGTTTTCTCATTTGTTTATTGACTTTCTATCCAATTAGAATGTAGGCGCCTGTAGAGCAAGGAGCTTGCTCATTTTTACCTCTGTATCCCCAGTACCTCTATATCCTGTGTCCTTAGTACCTGACATGTAGTAGGTGCTCAACAAATAATAAATTAAATACAGGACTTTAAATGTGTGATTAAAATTAATCTAATCCTTAGTCCAACTTTCTGGTGGGAATTCGTTTTATAGATGCACACATGGAGGCCCACGTCGCTGGTTATGGTGACGCTGAGGTTGGCACTCAGATTTCCTAACTCCCGAATCCCTTGGGTTTTCACTATACCATGTTCCTTCTGAGCCTGGATGTAAAGTGAAACATGTTCGCATTTTGAATGCCTACGTCTTCTTCCTCCTAATCTAGGAGATGGGGCCTGGTGCTGGTGGGGTGCTCCTCCATCCGGTCCCTCTTCAGCTCCCTGGCAATGGCCTCTCCCCTCGCAGGCAGGATGCTGCCTGGTCAGAAGCTTTGTCACATAGACTGGGTTCCACGTTCTGCCTTCCTTGCTGTGTGATCCTAAAAAAGTTATTTTACCTCTCTGTCTCATTTTCCTTATCTAAAAGATGGGAGTAAGAACATATACCTCATAAGAGAGATAGTCTTCCAGAGTGTGATGAGAAGGTGGCATGATTTGTGTCAGATGACCTTTTGTCTCTTTTTCCCAGTGTCCCTCTTGTTTTTCTCTCCTCTCTCCCTTCCTCTGATGACACTTGATTGAATTGCCATTCTTACTACATGCTAGTGAGGAAAGGCATAGCGACCAGGTGGGGTTGTGTCCTCTGACCTTACCGGGGTTTCTCATGAAAGTGTTGTGAACCAAGGCTGGGTTCTGGTTGGGGGCTGGCAAAAGAGGAGAACATAGTGCAGAGCTGGTACTGGAGTGTGATACCAGAGAGCAGTGCTGGTTTCATTACAGATACACTCAAGGCTGGTATAAGGCCCCATGTTATGTGGGTGTGTCCACACCACATGAACCCTGGGAAACGCTGCTCTCTGGGGTTGGCGAGCTGGCTTTGGCTACCTGCAAGCCTTTCCCTTCCTGGAAGATGGCAATCCGGTCTCTGCTGTGATCTGTAGGGAGAAATCAGGAAGAGCTCTGGGGAGGCATTGCGAAGTCCTCTGCCCTTGTTCATTCAGATCCATCCAGCCCTTATCCTGCCATCTGAACTTCTCAGCCTTGGGCTCCTCTTTAAGACTTGCACCTTTTGCTCCAGACACACAAAATTAAGGACATCAAGTTCCTTCTGTTCCTGGCCTTCACACTTGCCTGTAGGTTTTTCTGAAATCCTCTCCCTCTTCTTTATTGAAGCCGTATTATTAATAGAAAGATTAATGTCTTCAGTTTATGAACTGGGCTCAAATTCTGTCACTAGTGTGGCTTTGGGCGGTCACTTAAAACCTCTCAGAGCCTTGGAACTGTTCTGGGATTGTGACACTCTGTCTTTCATGGTATGTAGGGTAAGAATTCTTGGGGTTATGTGCTTGGCACACAGCAGATGTTCTATTCCAAAGCCTTCCTGGGCCCCTCAATACTTCTTACAGACTTGATTAGAGGCTATATTCTGCTCCGTGCAACCGCCTCTGTCTCCTCAACTACACGGTCAGCACCTTCACGGGGGCCTGCTACCTGCAGATACCAGCTCAGTACCATAATGTCATGTCATATAAGAATGAAAGGTTTAATGAAATGAATTTAGGTCCTGGTTCAGTGGGGAGAATTTGTCACAACTATTTCCTAAACAGAGGCGTCTTCTCCACCGAGACAAGTCGAGTTGGTGGCGCATGCAGCCCTGAGACTTGAACTCAGCTGCGCAGGAAGAGCACGGTTTTCTGGTCATGACAGTAGGCCACGTGCGTGTATGTACCTGTGGCCCTCTGTAATGAGGTAGAAGGCCACTGTAGCAGAGGGGTTTGTAGCTCGTTCTCTGATCCTCAGCAGCAAGGAGCCCGCGGAGACCCGAGGGGGAGGTGGACAGCCAAGAAGCAGTGCACCTGCAGGCTTGGGCTCAGCCTCACAGGATTCTGGCGGGGAACGTGTTTTTGTATGGTAGGGGGAAGGGACGGGTGTGGGCAGATGAAGAAATGTTCTTGAAACCCTACTGCTTTCGTCTTTGATGTTGCTTTTACTTGACGTTTCATCCCAGTTCCTAGCCATGTCCAGTCATAGATTTCTTCTTTTTTTTTCCAGAACCATGCCAGGTGGAAGTGAGGCTGCTGCTGGCCTACAACTCCAATTCACGCATTCCAAAATCCCCCTGGATTGAGGGTGGTGAGATATCCCAAGTGGAAACGGGCATCGAGGGCACCATCCCCTTCAGCAAGTCTGTAAAAGTTTACATAATGCCCAAACCCGCACGGCGCTGAGTCACAAGTGGTCTTTATAGCCATGGCCTAGAAGGTATCCCAGTTGAGCCGGAAGCCTGGAGGACTTCACCTGGAAATGGTGTCTAGGCATAAGGAGGAACATGCGACCCTTACGGTCTCATCTGGTATCACACACAGGATAAATTATTTTGCATTAAGAAAACAAAAACTTCCAAGTCTATCCCCTCCCCGCATCCCTCCTCATAATAAAATTGAGAAAACACCTTAAAGAAATTTGTGTGGCTATAAGGTCAACATTTATACTATATGCTTACATTCCTTGGGTGTGAAACAAAGATCCAGTTTTTGGGCCACCTCCAAAGAGCCGTTTATTGGAGTCATACAAATCTTGTTTCTGAAAGCACTAGTCTGTTTGCCAGGGCCAATTCCAAAACAGCTTTCACAGCTGTACTTTTTCACCATAGAATGAATCGTTCCTGAATGGCCTTAGACGTCCGTTATCTTGCTGAGAAGCTCCTTCCCTAACTCAGGCAATAGCTGGGCCAAAGACTGAATGAATAGCTGGAGAATGAATCATTTTCATCCCTGAGGGAGATTCTTGATCTTGCCTGCTAGGATCCTTAGACCTAAGATAATAGAGAAGGGTCATATTAGAAGAGAAGCCAGGATTATGGGAAAAGGACCCAGTGTAAGACCTAAAAGCACTTCCCGCTATGCCTCTCATGACTCCAGAGTTGGAGCTGCATGCGAGTTAAAGGTGCAGCTGGGGTGTGAGAGTGGAAAATGCCCTGAGATGTTCACCGTGAGCGCCTGTGTTCTGTTCTTTACCTGTCATGTAATCCTCACAGCAGCCAGCTGAGACGTAGAGCTTACGTCACTGGTAGGGAAACTACAGCAAGTACTGTGTTTCCCCGAAAATAAGACCGGGTCTTACATTAATGCTCCAAAAGACGCATTAGGGCTTATGTTCAGCAGATATCATGCTGAAAAACCATGCTAGGGCTTATTTTCCGGTTAGGTCTTATTTTTAGGGAAACACGGTAGTAAAGCCCGTATTCATTGAAATCCAAGTTGAGGCCAAAGGCCTGAACTGCCCCTCCTCGGGGGAAGTATATGCAAAAGAGCCTTCATTTCTTAGCTTGCTATGCCTCAGTTTCCTCATCTGTAAAACAGAAATAATTATAACTTAAGAGTTGTTGGATGGGTTTAATTCAATAATGCTTGGTAGAATCTTAATATGCAGCCAGTCTTGATCATATTTGGTACTTGGAAATCTCATAAAAATAACAGCAAGATCATCCTCAGAGGTGGAGCTGGAATTTGAATTCAAGCATGTTTGAATTCCAGTTTAATGCACTTGTGTGTGTCTGGCAGTGTTGGAAGCCGTTTACCTGGGTTAACTCATTTAATCCTCCCAACCATCCTATTAAGTAGGTACTGTTATCTTCATTTGATAAATAAGGCAATTGAAGTTCAGAGAATTGAGTGACTTGGCCTAGGTCACACAACTAGTAAATGACAGAGCTGGGATTTGAACCCAGGCAGTCATAGCTACTGTAGAGGGACTTCTCTAGGGAGCTTCCTTTTCTAGCGTGCTTGCCTATTTTGTACATCTTACAGATATGCCCTCAGTGGGCTCTCGTGTGCCAATAGTAGATGCCCTGAGAAAAGTGCCCACCTTGGGGATAAAATGAAGCTTGAAGCATCTAATGACAATTGCTGGGTTGGAGCAAAGATGACATTAAGACACGTGGCTGCTGACTGAGCCCTTAAGCCATCGCTATAGCAAGCCTTCTAAGGAAAGAATATGTTGGATCCTTTTCAGATATAGTACTTCTTTTATTAAAAAAAAAAAAAAAAAAAAACCCGGGCCGGCCTGGTGGCTCAGGTGGTTAGAGCTCCGTGCTCCGTGCTCCAAAGGCTTCCAGTTCGAGTCCCACATGGGCCAATGGGCTCTCAACCACAAGGTTGCCAGTTCGATTCCTCGAGTCCCGCAAGGGATGGTGGGCAGCGCCCCCTGCAACTAAGATTGAACACGGCACCTTGAGCTGAGCTGCCTTCTGCTGAGCTCCCGTATGGCTCAGTTGGTTAGAGCGCATCCTCCTCAACCACAGCGTTCCCGGTTCGACTCCTGCAAGGGATGGCGGGCTGCGCCCCCTGCAACTAGAAAACGGCAACTGGACCTGGAGCTGAGCTGCGCCCTCCACAACTAAGACTGAAAGGACAACAACTTGAAGCTGAATGGCACCCTCCACAACTAAAACTGAAAAGACAACAACTTGACTTGGAAAAAAGTCCTGGAAGTACACACTGTTCCCCAATAAAGTCCTGGTCCCCTTCACCAATAAAAATCTTAAAAAAAAAAAAAAAAAAAAAAGAACACTTCCAGATTATACCCCATTTTACAGGTGGGGAAACTGAGGCTTTCAGCTAATCTAAGGGGCAAAGCCCAGACTTGATTTTAGGTCTTAAAACAAAATTTAGTACTTTGTCCACCAAAGGTGGAGCCATGCTAAGGGGCAGATTTTGGCTGAGTGTCAGGATAAGGATTTTGAAGCTGTGTAAGAATTGAATGGGCTGCACTAGGAGATAAGGAATTCTCATGCTGGATGTGTTCAAGCAGAGGTTGAACAAGCTCCTGACAAGTTTGTTGCAAAGGAATTCAAGTATCATATGACGGGTTGGGCTCAACCTTTTAAATTCCTTTCACCCTGAATTCTCAGGTTCAGTGAAATACGAGAATCTTGATTTTTCTGCATGTGGTTCCACACTTTTTCACTGAAGTGAAAAAATGACCTTCTATTACAAAGACCTTAAAGGGAGCATAAAGATCACTCTGGTGTGGCATCTTCACTTTACAAGTGAAGATACAAGCCCAGAGAGACGGAGTTAGTGCTGAAGCCAAGGCTGAAAGCCAGGCCTCTTGATTTTTAGTCCAATATGGTTTTCATAACAGGGATCTATTGTTCTGTCTTTGTGCGCAGTCTGCCATGCGCCCAGCAGTCAAAGCCAGAAACCGGTGTGTCACTTTGGATTTCTTCCTCACCCTTCATATAAAACCAGCCATGAGGTCCTTTAGAGTCCACTCCCTTAAGTGTTTCTTAACTCAGTCCTCTTCTCATACTCACTGTTAAAACCGGTGCAGGCCACCCGCATCTCTCCTTAAGTGTGGCACTGGTGCCCTAATGATCTCGTCTCAGATCTTGTCCCCTTCAGTCCGTTCTTCACACGGCTGTCAGAGTAATCTTTCTAAAACCCAGATCTGATCACACCATCCCTCTGCTTAACCCCCTTTAAGGAGATCACGTCTGGTCCCAGGATAAAGTCTAAACGCCTATCCTGGAAGACTCTTCATGCTCCTGCTGCTGTCCAGCCTCATTCTCCCTGTCCCAGACATTCCCTGTACTGCTCCAGCTCTAGAGAATAACCTGCGGCTGTTTCCAGCGCTCACCATGTTCTCCTGCCGCAGATCTCTGAACCTGCTGAGCCCTGGAATGTGCTCTTTAGATTGTCTCCTGTGGTTCCTTTCTTCTCATTCTTTAGGACTGAGCCTCATTCTAGAACCTATCTATGTCTCCTGTGGGCTTGGTGCATTATTCCCACCTAGCCATTCTTCAACCATAGTATTTACTGCAGGTTCACAAACACAAACCCCTAAAGAAGGCAGGTGGGAAAAAGGAGTCAAGAGGCTTAGAGGAAGGTCATAGAGACAGGAATCCGAGAGCTGCATTCTGTCAGAAGGCAGGTACTAATCAGCTCCACTCAGTTTGTAAGTGTGGGCCTGGTGGTGTCAGAGCTGCCAGTTCTTCCAGAAAAGCCAGAAATCTGCATTTTCATATAAAACATACCCCCCAAAAAATCTTGGTTACTAAGGCAAATGTTAAAACTACTCTGAGACAAATAAAATGTTTCCAGGTAGATGTGTGCCAGTTTGCAACTTCTGCATCATCGCTGTGTGCTTACATGTCTATTTCTTCCAAATGATCTGAGTAGCTGGACACTGAGAATGTCTGTGGTGTATCTCCAGCACAGCTCTTGGCACGTAGCAGGCTAGGAAAGAATGAATGAGTCTAAGAATCCAGAGCAAACTTAGTACCATGCATGCCTGCAGGAGCCAGCCCTGAAATTCAAGTTTCTGGAAGGATTTTACATTTGGCTTTGACATGATTGACTTCAGCAAACAGAAATATGGGGAAGAAAGATACACACCTAGCAATTGGCAGACTTCTCATCTTAGGAACTACTTACTTATTAAGCAAGAGGAAATTAAGCGTGGGCAGGGAGGGCTGTGCAACTTACAGATCATTATGACATGGACTAAGTATGGCGTCATGTGAAAAAATAGCTCCTCCAGGTTCTGCCGTTTCGAGCACTGACGATGTAGAACAGATTCAGAAGTAGGGGCTATTTATTAGCAAGTTCTATACAGGGTTAATAACCTCACTTCCAGATACTTCTGTCTCTAAGAAGTTTGTACTAAGTTCAATGTGGAGACAACTACATAGAAGCACTGATTACAACCACACCTAATTCAGCACCCACTGTCTTACCTTACGTTTGATTAAAAAAATTTTTTATTGCATCCATAGAAAAACAGTCTGAATTTTATTACACATCCCTCCTAGCTTTATGAGCTGAGGCAACTAAGATCTGGAAAGATCCTGTCATCTGACAAGTGGCTGGTTACAGAAAGGTCACGAGCAGGACCTCCCCAGACCGCTAGGCTGGGGGTTAGGTGTGTGAGGATCCCACGCCCATGGGCCTCCTTACGGCACATGGTAGAAGAAGATCGAGACACATCATTGGTTTCTAACTGGGTCTGCCACTTACTTGCTGGGTGAACTTGGAAAAATTCCTTTACTTTCCATTCCGATGGGTCTTAGCTCATCTTTTCTTGCCAAGCCCCATCTTAGGTTGCTGCTCCCTTAGGTCAGTGCCCAACTGGGCCAGTCAAGTGATAGGATCATGTGGAGCGAAAATCAGCTTTCTGGGGCTGCTACTTCAATAGGGGTTGGTGTAAATCCTTCCAGAAACTTGAATTTCATGCTGGCTTCTACAGGCATGCATGGTACTATGGTTGGTTATGGCTGTGATAAATACCATACCTAGTAAATGTCTAATTAAAGAGTTGCCAAATATTTGTTTGGCGAATAAATCATTCTTTAAGATTTGGCTTGTGTTATATCCTTAGTGATGCCTTCCCTAATTTCCCTTCCATCCTGGTAGGATAGGTTAGTCTATCATTTGTGCTACCTCTGGACCTTGTACCTATTATATGTTAACACACTGTATCATCTATTTGTCTGTTTCTTCCACATAACTCCTGAGGGTAGGAACTATAATTTACCAATTCCTGTACGCCCCGTGCCCAACAGTATCTGGTCATAGGAAAATTAGTAAGAGATCCTCTCAATGGGCATGAAAGAGAATTACTGAATAAATGAGAGAGAGTGGATATAGTTCCTCTGAGCTCCAACATTCTATGAGTCTATGAAATAATAAGCTGCTATATTAAGAACCATAAAATGAAATTAACTGGCTTTACACAACAACCCTGTTAATAGATAATGACAACAGTGGCTTCAATTTGTTGAGTCCTTACTACGTGTCAGGCAATGTGCTAAGACTTTCTATGAATTACCCATTTAATACCTACAGTAACTCCAGGTACTAATATTATCCCCATCTGACAAATGAAAACAGGGAAACTCAGGATTAAATAAGTGCCCAGTGAGTGGCAGAAAGCCACAGTTCAATGTCAAGGCTATTTGACACCAAAGCCCATACTCATAACTCTTGAAAGAGGGGGAACAAATGAAAAATAAGGTGATGCTGATAACTTACTATAGTTCTATCAGTCCATTCTAAGGCTTCACAAAGGCCACTGGCATTTAATAGAACACAGACTATCCATGTCAGTAGGGCCCATTAAAGGGCATTTAGTCCAACCCCATCGTTTTATATTGAGGGAATCAGAGGCCCAGGGAGAACTGTCTGGAGAGGCTCAGGTTTAGTCAGTCTGCCTAGAATCCAAGCTCCTTTCTTTGTTACTGAAGTGCTCCCGAAATTAATTCAAGGTTCTGTTCATACGTCATCTGCACAAAGAGACTTTCCCTACCACATATCTGAACTAGCCTCATCACTCTGTCTTCTTACCCTGCTTTATTTGTCTTCATAACAGAGTCTACTTACCTTATGTATTTATTCGTTTGCTTGTATATTTTCCCCTGTAGAATATAAGCCTCATGAGAACATGATGTTTCTCTGGAGCCTATAGCAGTGCCTGGCATAGAAGGGACTTGATATACTGGTTGAATTGATGGATAAATGTTCCAAAGCATCAACTGCAATGTGATTTTAATGCACTGAAATTTTTCTTTGTCCTTCAAAGCAGAAGGCTCTTTGCCTTTATTTTCTCATACTTCTGGCTGAACATTTACCACATTATTAAACTTTGGTAAACATGCGCCTCCTCTCCTGGTTTTCAGCCTCCCCACCCCCAGGGCTGGGTTGTCCATGCATCCCAAAGCCTAGCACAGGACCCGCCACGAGCAGCTGCTCAGAAATGCTTGGGGAGGTGGGTGTGGAGAGTGGTAAGAGTGAAGATATAGTCGCAGGCATTGGTTGCTTCATGATTTATTCTCTTAAGGCCCCATCAGCAGGTGGAATGGAAGACCCCTCCCACCCTCACCCCTTGGGCAACCAAGGCATTATACTCCTTCACTGCCTGCTCTGTCTGCAGGACCCGCACATCAATGCCTTGTTTCTCGAGGTACTCCAGAGTTGATGGAGGCACCTGGGAAGAAGGAAAAGGATGGTTAAGTCCGGGGGCAGGGGCCCTCAGAGTTGCCTTTCTGCCATGAGGCAAGTATACTCTACAGAACTAGACAGTGACAACTGGCATTCCTCAATCACCCAGCATGTCACCAGTCCAAAATTTGGTAGTGAGCGCCAAGGAGTCAAAAAGGCTTCTAAGAAGTTGTCATCACATGCATGCATAAAGCTCAGACGAAATGGAAATGGAAAGAGCATACATTTTGGAGTCAGCTTTGGATTTAAGTCCTTGCTAGCGGTGTGACCTTCGGTAAGTGAATTGAATTCTCTGAACCTTTGTTTCCATGGCTGGAAATAGGGATAATAATAGCTAGCTCACAGGGTTGGTACGAAAACTAATTTAGCTAAGGTAACGGGAATGTCTAGCATGGTGCAGAGCCCACACTATGTAAATGGTAAATGTTCCAGTCAGTCCAACCCGCGTCTAAAGACTAACTTTGCAAAGGACCAACTAAAAGATCATAGGCCAGCTGTTGGAAGTCTTTCAACCGCAATTTCCTCCCCTGTAAAACGGAGATAATAAAACTTAACATCACAGGGTAGGTGTGAGGAGGATGTTGACTGAAGCATGTGTACTGCAGCTCAAATGTCCTCTCAGAAAGGCCTTTCTTGACCACCCCATTTAGAAAACCCCTTCACAAGTCACCATTTGCCTTATAGCATATATTACAATCTGAAATTGTCTTTTTAATTATCCATGGGGGTAAATGTTTTGTTGCCTCCAGTGCCTAGAATAGTGTGTAACCCATAGAAGGTGCTGAATAAATGTTTGTAAATGAATTTATATAAAAGAGTCTCAATAGTGGCAGCTATTATTAGATATTCTTAAGTATAGCTAGTACTGAATATTATCTTAAATACATTTTAATTAGACTTTGCCTCAGAAAAGCTCTGAAATATTTTTTCAATGCCCTATTTACTTTTCCATATGTTTGGACAATTTTATAAGAACAGTAGCTTTACAGATAGGAATTATTTTAATGGGAAAACTAGGTTAAACTAAAAAATATAAATAAGTAAAGGTCACCTTCATCACTAGGGAACTGGATTTTTGGGACATCTATATAAAGGAAAGAATGAGGTAGAACTCTGTATACTTATGTGAAAAGCTGTCCACATGTAATAGTGTAAGTGAATACAAAGTTACAGAACAATATGTATAGTGTAATCCTATTTATGTAAAATGATTCGAAGTGTATTCATATACTCCTATCTGTATGTGTAAGTGTATATTTGCAGATATATAGAAAATTGGGGCAGTATACGTTACTGTGGAGATTGGGGAGAGGAAATCTTTCACCTTTTTCTTCAACATTTCTGCATTGACTCTTTTACAATAAGCATGTATTCTGTAAGTAAAATTAAATATTTTTTCCGAAAGGGGGCAAAACATAACTTGAATGCATCCAAGGAAAGAAAAGGTACTATAAAATCTGTAAAAGTATAAAGTACCACAAAACTCTAAAGAACCAAATGTTGATAGTTGTAGAGCTTGAGAAATTCCAGGATTGAAGAATTTCTGAGACATAGTTGAAACAATACAGGTCTAGGGTTAGGGAGAGACTGAAGAGGCCAACCCTGACGAGGAGAGTCGTACACAGCCATCGTTTGATTCTAGGCCATCCATTGGCTCGTCAGCAAAATGAGGGGGCATGATCTATGGAGAGGAACTTCCTAGAAAGACATCTCTAAGGTAAAGTAAAGGTCCGAGAGATCAGCCATGACCCTCAATGGTCGCCAACACCTACCTTCAAAGCCTCACTCATCCCACGGCCGATCACAAGGGTCTGCACACCTTTCTTGACAACTTCCTCCACATCTGCAGGCTGTACACCAGGAGTGTGCTGGGTGTGGAAAGAGAAAGTATACCAGCCCCTTGCTCTTTTAATCTTTCTTTGCAATCTGTTTCTTGTGGGATTCATTCATTCACCCATTCATTCACTGAAGAAATGTTTATTGAGGTTTAGTCTGTGCCAAGCTTTGTTCTGGGCCCTGGGAATAAAAGATACAGTGCTGCCCTGAAGGAGTTCTAAATCTAGTGAAAAATACAAAAGACTAAAAAGAAATTGAAATAGTTTTACAAGTGCTACAAGGAAATAAATTCAGGGTGTCACAGACAGAGAAAGAGCACCGACTTCAGACTGCGGTGTGTGGAAGAGACTAGCCAGTTCCATGACATGACTGATGTCTGTCGCGCAAGCTGGGCCCAGGCCAGGACGTTGGTTGCTTTCTGTAACCACCCCTCTTAGAGACTGTCTGGTCCTGATTCATTGTCATTCAGACATAAATCAGCACCCCTCCCTTGCTGTGTGCTGGTTTCTGGAGCAGGTTGTTGCCCTGACCTGGTCACACATGTAATTCCCATGGGTAGTATTCATATACTAGTACCCGTGACTATCGATCCATTTTGTCTTGCAGCTGCCCACGACATGCCTTGTCTGTAAGTTTCCCTTAATAAACTCTACTAATTACCAGATGAGTGGCCAGCCTCTTTCTTCAGTCTTTCTCTGCCCTCTGCTCATGGAGGTAAATTTTCAGTCTTGGGACTTTTCCCTGGGTCTGCATGTATACTAGGGGTTCAGGGGAGAGGGTCAGGGAAGGCATCCCAGAGGACGTGACATTTACACTGAGACCTAAAGGACAAACAGGAATAAGCCAAGTTAAAGGAAATCAGAGAACACGGCATTCCAAGTAGGGAATAGCGGGTACAAAAGCTCAGAGGAAAGAAAAACCTAGTGAACTACAGGTAGCTCAGTATAACTGGAATGTAATTGACAGGTGAGGGAGCAGAAAGAGATGAGGTGGGAGAAGGAAACACTTGGACACTATGCCAACATTTACACCATGGAAAGATTTCTTAAGAATCCCCATCCTATTTCCTTTTTCTGAGCCCTTTTCCCATTTAGCTGCAGGAAAAATTATATTGATGCTTTCAAACCCACCTATCATCACTAACGTTTTCCCAGATCCTCCCACAGGTATTTAAGGTAAGGTGTTTAACGAAGATTTATCTAACATTCAAGGATGGTGGCTTCTGAACTGCTTCCACTTCAGCAACGGGGATATGGGAGTTAAAGTTTGGAAACAGCAGCCGGCCTGCTGGGCTTTACCTACGTATTGTGTATCTGCACAAGGGTAACACTCTCAGCACTGACGCTCAGCGCGACAAAGCCTTTCCTTCCTGATTGGTCTATTTCTATTCTTTCATTCGGACAACAAGCATTTACCGAGCGCTTCCTCTGCACTGGGCCCTATACCAAGCACTGGAGATACTGAGATGAACCAGGTCGTCGTCGGAGAAGTTTTAGTCAGGTAAGGCTAGTGAATATGTGGAAATAGTTACAAAAGAATGAGATAAAATCGAGTTGAGGCTCTCAGAAGCGATATGAGTGGGAAATTGTCCGGGAAGACATGCTGTTTGATCTGGGTCTTGAAACATGAGTAGGACCGCGCTTTGGTGCCGTGGTTGTGGAAGGGGTGCATTCTGACCACACTTAGGCATCGTGTAGGGAAAGGGCTGCTGAAAACAGCACACGTGACTTCACTGGTGAATTCTCTTTGAAACATTTGATGAAAATTCTCAAGAAAACATTAGCAAATCCAAGGTTGGTTCAACATTACAAAATCAATGTAGTTCACTACAGAATAAGGAAGAAGAAGCAGGTGATCATCTCAACTGATGCAGAAAAAGCATTTAACAAATTCATCATGTATTTATGATTGTAACAAAGCTCTCAGCAAACTAAACTAGAACAGAAACCTCCTTAAATGAAGGCCAATCTAAGACAAACCTACAGCTACACATCAAATGTAATGTTAAAATACTAAACATTTTCTCTCAAGGATTGGTATCAACTAGACATTTACTTCCTTATTATCCCATGGACGTGTCCGTTCCTCTCCATCTCCACTGCCGCTCCCCTAGTTTAAGCTGTTACCGTTTCTTGTTTGGACTATTGCAGTCACTTTCTAACTGGTCTCCATAAAGACCCTTCAGCCCTTTACAATTCTCTGTTCTTCAACTGGGGCCAGAGGGATCTTTTAAAAACACAAATCCATTCATGTCACCCCTCTGCTTAATAGCATTCGACGGCTTCTCATTGCCCTTAGAACAAATGCCAAACTTCTTAACATAGTAACTTCCTGGCTGCCTCTCTAACCTCACTGCATGCCACTTTCTTCATGTTCCATACGCCGGTCACATAGTCTTGCTATCAGTTCTTCAACCATAGCATGTTCTCTCTCACCACTGTGAAGAAGATGAAAAGAAAATCTACAGATTGGGAGAACATATTTGCACATCACGTACATGACAAAGGTCTTGTATCCAGAATGTATAAAGAATTCTCAAAACACAGCAAGAAAACGATACGATTTTTAAAAATGAGTTAAATAGTTGAACAGACACTTTCCCAAAGAAAATATATGGATGGCTATGAAGAACATGAAAAGACATTCAATATCATAAGTTGCTATGGAAACACAAATTAAAACTACAATGAGATACCAGATGATGGTGAGGACAAATCGGATCTCTCAGACGTAGCTTGTGGAAACATAAAATGCAGTGCTACTCTGGAAAAATGTGGCATTTTCTCATACAGCTGAACAGGTACTTAATGCGACTCAGCAATCATAGGCCTGGGTATGTATCCTAGAGAAATGAAAACTCACATTCACACAAAAACAGTACTGAATTTTCGCAGCAGCCTATTTGTAATCGTCCCAAATTGGAAACAACCCAAATATTCCTCAACTAGTGAACAGATAAATAGCTTGTATTATAATCCAAACGGTGGAATACTACCCAGCAATAAAAAAGGACAAATTATTGCTACACATGACAACATGGATGAATCTAATGTATTATGCTAAGTGAAAAAAGCAAGTCTCAAAAGACTATATATTCTATGATCCCATTAATTAATGACAAGCAAATGTGACACATGTATTAGGTCAATTGGCAAAATATTAATAAGATCTGTATATTAGGTATTGTATTAGGTATTGTATTAGTGTTAATTTCCTGATTTTGATCATTGTATTGTGATTATGTGAGAGAATGTCCTTGTTTTGGGGAAATACACACAGGTATTTAGGAGTAAAGAGATATATCTGCAACAGTTCAGAAAAAAATATCAATGGAGAAGATGATAAAATATGATACAGTGTTAACATTCAGATCTGGGTAAAAAGAAGAATTCTTTGTACTATTCTTGTACCTTTTCTGTAAGTCTGAAATTATTACAAAATAAACAGGAAATTTAAAAGTAAATAAGTAACATTTTTAAAAAAGCAGGAAGAGACCACATACAGCCACACACACTTCCTGATTTATTTAGCCAAGGAAACAAAACTTAACAGAAGCCAGGTGGCTACAAAAGCAGGAGGAGCAAATGCAGCACATCTTCCCCGGCTTTCTCCGTGTCTCTTGGTTCCCTGCGGGCTGTGCAACTGCTGCTGACATTCTCCGCTTAGTCAGTGAGTGCTCCAGAGCTGATAACAAAGCCAGCCTCTCTCATTAGCATGCTTTTATGTAAAGACTAACCTCATCAGCACCTTCCTAAGGAACTTAGACTATAGGATCTCATGTTTTAGGGAATATCAAAGAGTGTTCGAAGTTAGAACAGCTGCATGTCAGAGCTGCATGTCAGAAGCAAACGGCTCGGCAGCAAGGGGACAGCCTCCTCTTGGGAGAGCACGCACTGTA